>NW_025333912.1:1200000-1645000 GCF_019186645.2 Phyllostomus hastatus | reverse complement strand
AATATGCTGGAGAAATAGGTAGGTAATAAATAAAAATGGAAACTCCTCAACTCAATTGAATATTATATGTCCATTAAAATGATGATTATGAACACTATCACAACTTAGAAATTGCTAATGTGCATTCTGATATGGATAAAATAATTACAGTGCTATATAAGTAAGTGATTATATTTTTCTGAGAGCATTATGATTTACAACATTTTAGGCTAATAGTGGTATTGTCCCAATTTTACAGAGAAGTAAACTGAGATGTGTGGGTAATTTGCCCAAAGTCACACAGCTGGTGAAGGATCTCTACTTTTCAAAACTGTTTTATATGTTCTGGGCAATACAATTAAGATAGGAAGAGGAACAAAAAGATATAGTTATTGAATTAGAAAAGATAAACTTCTTATTTGTAAGTGAAATGATTACCCACTTAGAATATTTGAATCACTTGAAAAATCTTGATCATAAGAAAGTAAGGTGATCACTAAATAAAAATCAAGAATTTTCTTACATTCCTTTTGTTAAAGATTTTATTTATTTATTCTTAGAGAGAGGGGAAAAGAGGAAGAAAGAGAGGGAGAGAAACATTGATCAGTTGCCTCTTGTATGTGTCCTGACTGGGGACTGCCCCACAACCCAGGCATGTGCCCTGACTGGGAACCGAACTGATGACCTTTTGCTTCACAGAACAATATCCAGCCAACTAAGCCACACCAGCCAGGGTTTCTTACATTCTAATGAAGAGCAATCACTGAGTACAATTCAAAAACATTCTTTTTAAAATGCAACCTAAAAAATGGAATAGGAATCAAGCCAACGAAGATCATAAATGACAGGTCTATCGCTGGGCTTCAAAGCTTTGTCTCTGGCTCTGGAAGTGAAGTTCGTGTCTCTCGCAGGCAGAAGAGAGGCCAAGAACGCAACAAAATTCTACCAATGGGAACAAAAGTAATCAAAGAGCTTCTATATAATAATTTAAACTGAAACTGGTGTTACAGAAAGTTACTCTTTTTTAATTTTTAAGTATGAAATATAGAGTTTTACAGTGTTTATAATAATTCTGGAGTGGCCTCATTACACATAAAAGAAACTTGAAGAAGAGCTGCATAGTTTCTGTGAATTGCTTTGTTTTCTGTTTTGCAAATGACACCAAGTTATTTGCTTCCTTTTGCCTAATCTGCCCCCTATTTACCCATTTCTTCTTTCATATCCATCACTGTACTAAGTCAAACTGGCACAAATAATAGAAAAACAGGAAATTAATATTGGATTCAGAGGCCTCACGGAAAGTAGAGTGGGCTATTTTTGGTAGAATATTGTAAGACACTTTGCATGATGGGACCTCTGCTTGAATCATTTTTCTGGTACCCATAGACAGCCTTAGTTGTGGAAAAAATGAAACAAAACAAAACAACAACAACAACAAGAACTCTGCATCCAGGCTTCTCTCCATGGGCAGGCAACTATGCCTTTATCAGAAAAACCGAGCAATCTTACCACTCAGCTTTTTTCTAAATTGAATTGTTACAACGTGACTTATACAGGGGGCAAATGTTGGTAAAGGATGTTAGCAATTCCAGAATTTAACCCCAATGCCCTTCTATGAATGAAGTTTCCAAGTCATGCAGTGAAATGAGTGCCATGACTCATAAGAAATATCTGCCATAGGTGAGGACATGGAGATACTCTTGCATCAAAACTTTGATTATGAGATGAACCATCAGTGTTCTATTTTTGCTGAAAATTTTGCTTAAAAACTTGAAACGTCCACCCATCCATCCATGCATCCATCCACCCTCCCATCCATTTATGCAAATAAGGAACTTATGACTGCTATGTTTAGAACACTGTGCTAAGGGTTTGGGAGAGGTAAAGGAATAAAGAATAATGTATCAATTCTGGTTTTAATTTGATAAAAATTGCTCATGGCCTCATATATCCAGCCACTTATAAATAGCCAAATTTATTTCGTTACGCATCCTGCTGGATAAAATCTAGACCATCATTTACTGCTGTAAATAAATGCTCACAGAAATTAAATGAAAAAGCGAGCTATGATTATAGTCAAACTGGGTTCATTCTTAGGTGATTCCAGACAAAAAAACATCCAGGACTGTGGAACTTTCCATGCCCTTAGAAAATATTTCTAAAAGATTCATAAATATGATTGGTATATGATTTAGCCTTAATTTCCTCCTTTTCCCCACGACTCTCCCATTACCCACCTTTCTTTGCTCTATTCAAAAAGGCATTGTTCCCAAAGCATGTGACATTTTTGTGATGGGCATGCACTTTGCAAGAATTTGGATCCAAGATTATTAGTTTAGTTCGCTCCAGGATTGATGCCACTACTATGGGCTTGGTCATTAATGCTCCATGGCTTAGTGGCAGGGAATTAGAAGCTATCACAATTGTGGGTCCAGCGTGAAATAGAAGAAACCTAATGGAAGATGAACTCTGAAAAGAGCCTACCAACAAGGCCATGTGGCAGCCACTTCAGGCCATCAAAACACTCTTGGAACATTTTCAGGAGGAACTTGATTGCAAGCTATGCCTGGCTGCCACCACTTCTCATTTCAACAACACTGGGCATATTTTTTAAACTCTTCTGAGCATAATAACAGACAAGCAACTCAGTAATGCAAGGCTATAATTCCACTGAGGGGTGCTGGCGGCGACTTGTACCATGAAGTCAGAATCAGAGCGGTTTGTCACCAGAACCCCCAGGGTGGAATTACAACCTCATTCACTTCTTGCTTATTTTCTTTAATATGTAGATGTCACTTTGCCTCTCCCAGCGTCTCCCCTGCAGTTCTTACCCCTGATTTCCTGGCCACCAAAGAATGCTTTATCTCCTCCTGTTGTGATAATTTCCTCTCCCTTGAGCTCTTTGCAACTCTGTGATGTGGACATGTTCTGTTTTCTTCTCTTAGTCTTGTTCGAGGTTTGCTGCTGCTGGGTCAGATTACTCAAAAGGGTCACTACATCTGGGTCCTGGAAATAGAGACATCAGGCCTCTGTGCTTCCTTGCTTATAAAGAAACAGAGATGCAGACAGAGCAGGGCTAGAGAAGGCTGAGGCTTGGGGATGGATGTAAGAAAAACTGGTAGAGCAAAGGAAGACATGGACCAAACATGGAAGATATTCCTAACAGAGCTTGGGGAATCTGTAATTATAAGTACATATACATATCTCCATATGTGTATAGTTTTCATGAATATATACAAATGTGTGCATATTCATCAAAACTAACATTCAATACACTATTATTATTAGCTTAGGGTAACGCTAATAATGATAGCTTTATACTATGAGAGCTTACATTAACACCCTAGGGTCCCAGTGGTTCAATCTGTGAATTGTGTCCCTTTTAAATAAAATCCAGTTGAACTCCAGAAGCCTTGATGAGGAGCTTGTATCTTTACTGTGGATTTCCCTGAAGGGAGAATTCAGGAGTTTCATATACCATAACCCATAGCAGGCATTATGTCTCTCAACCCAGAGGTTCTAACTGATTTCTGCTTCCAAAAGCCTTTCGCATACAAATGGTCCTTTTACTATTCACTTTATCTTTTCCTTTGTTTTTATGTTGTTTGTATCCAGAGCTCCTGCTAGGGTATCCCCAGTTGCTATAGTTGATACCTGGAAATTTTTAGTTTATATCTTTCACTGAGATGGTCTTTCCTGTATAGAATTAGCATCCCAGGCTTGGGATTCTGGTAGATAGTATCTTCTATAGTGAGCATTTTTACTAAATGCCAAGGATGAGGTTAGTTCACTTTTGCCCACAAGAGTCAAGTATGGTTGATATCCCATCTTATACCTGCTGATATTGAAGCTTTAGTTTCTGTTAAGTAATTTGCCCAAAATCACAGCCCTGGTAAGTAGCAGAGTCATGATTTGAACTCAGACTTTCTGCCTTGAAACCTGGCTATCCTGCCTTTAAGGACGAAGAAGCTAAAAGGCAGGCCAACAGAAGGCCGGGTTTACATGGGTGCTCGCAGTTGGAGATACGTTTACCGATTAGGTGAAGGCACAGAATGGAGCCTACAATGCCTTGAAACCTAATTTCCCCCTTGCATTTCTCCCCCGCTCCCCTAGCTAAACAGGGTGGCGCTGTCTAACTCTTTTCTACTTGATACAAGCCCAAGCCCCTAACATTTCTTGATTCTCATGTTGTTTTCTGTGCTGATAAACAAAAATATTTCACATGATATTCTTTCCAGCAAGGTATGCTTCATTTCATTTTTACTTTGTTTTAACTATAGAACAACATTACGCATATCTTTTAATTTGTCCTCTCTCAAATGGGGTATCTCTAATTTTTATGATTCAGTGTGAATTTTACTGTTGATTTATAATTTTAAAAAAATATAGTTAAAGCAGTATCCTTCTGTTCTTCCTTTATTTTATTTTATTTTTTAGAATTTCCAGTTTTTAACATCAAAACTCTTGGCATTTATTAATAAAATGTATGCTTTTTTCTTCTTTCACCTATTAATATAATGCACAGCATTAATAGAATGTGTAATGTTAAGCCATTCTTGCATTCTGGAATAAATCTACTTAGTCATGCTATATGCTTTTTAAAAAACACACAGCTGGATTCAATTTGCTAATGTAGTATTTAGAATATATGAATCCATATTCATGAATATAGTCTTCTCTTTTGTAATGGTGTACAATATTTTTGTGCCAGTTATGTGGGACTCATAAAATAAATTGGGATGGTGTCATCAATAAATTAACAAACAAGTGTTGACAAAGATGTAGAGAAAAGAGAAACCTCGGGCACTGTGGTGGGAATACAGACTGGTGCAACCATTGTGGAAAACAGTGTGGAGCTTCCTCAAAAAAATAAATAATAGAACTACCATATGATCTGGCAATTTCACTTCTGGATGTTTGTTTATCTGGAGGAGTGCAAACCACCAATTTGAAAAAGTATATGCGCCCCTATGTTCATTACAGCATTGTTTACAGTAGCCAATACATGGAGGCAGTCTAAGTGCTCATCAATACGGATGAACCTAGAGGGTACTATGCTAAGTGGAGGAAGACAGAGAAAGGCAAATACTATATGATTTGTGGAATCTAAAGAACAAAAAAAGCACACAAACAAACAAAAAACAGAAATAGACATGTAGATGCAGAGAAAAAACTGATGATTGTGAGAAGTGAGAGGAATTGGAGGTGCTGGGTGACCAGGGTAAAGGTATTAAGAAGTGCAAATTAGTAGTTACCAAAAAGTCACAAGGATGTAAAGTACAGCACAGGGAATATAGTCAATAATATTGTAAATAACCATGTATGGTGCCAAATAGGTATTAGACTTTATCAGGAGGACTAGAGAAGTCATAAATTTTATAAATGTCTAAACGCTCTGCTCTACACCTGAAATTACTATAAAATAATATTGCATGTCAACTGTAATTGACAACTTAAAGAAAAAAAGTTTTCTGTATGTTCCCAGTTGCAAAAAATAAGACCTTTTCTCTCCTTGTTTTTCTGATTTTTCTTCTCTTACTAAGTAGTTTCTATGTTTATTTTGTTCAGTCTTTTGAAGTTATTTGCTTGATTTGTATGTTTTTAGTACTTCCTAAATCATCTCCAAACAAGAATTTATTTTTGTTCCTGGCTAATAGTGAGTTTCAACTGTGTGACAAGCATTGTTCTAGGCACCTTGTTACCAAGGCAGGCAGTGCCTCTGCTCTCCTGAGTTCATCATTAAGGAACATTTTTGTTCTCTCTCTCTCTCTCTAGAGAGAACGACCACATGTTTGGGTTTCATTTATTACTTTGCATGTTTAACACCCCTCACCCCCACTTCTTGTCTTCTAATGAACTGAAGTTCCTTCTCCTACTAATTTTTTCCCACTGTCTTTTGGTTATTGTTTACTTTCTTGCCTGTTTTTTTTTTTTAATGCCTAATGCATTAAGTTCTACTTGGTATTAATACCAACTGTTTTCTTTTTAATTAAATCTGTCTAATACAGTTTTGCCTATTTCCTTAGTTTTAGTAGTTTGGGTTGTTTCATTATGTTGTTTTTTATAACTGGTACATTATTGAATTTTTCTTTGATCTAAGTCTTTTAAAAATATAGTTACCTTAAATATGAAAATAGTTTTATTTTACTATAAAATAATACACATTAATTTTAAAACAATAAACCAACAATAAAAGTGAAGAACACAAAATTTAAAAATTCCATTTTAGAAATAAAAATAATAATATATAATGTTTTAAAAAATGTTTACACATGTTGACACTTAATCAAGTGATGTTATATTCTACATGCTTTATTTTCACCTCAAAATATGTCAGGCTAAACTTTCCATATTATTAAACATAGGTCTACAGCATCTATTTTTAATTGTTCTATACTACTACATCTACTTTTCTTTTTTTTAAGATTTTATTTATTTATTTTTAGAGGGGAAGGGAAGGAGAGAGGGAGAGAGCATCAATGCTCCCTGCTGGGGACCCGGCCTGCAACCCAGGCATATGCCCTAGACTGGGAATCAAACCGTGACCCTCTGGTTCACAGGCCCACACTCAATCCACTGAGCTACACCAGCCAGGGCCTACAACTACCTTTCAATAGAAAAATTAACTTATTGATTTTGGGGGTATTTACCAATATATATTGCTTTATTTTTTATAATATTATTTTATTTTTATATTTCCTTGCTTCTGTTTTTCTATGCTTTGCTATACTGATTGCTATTCATTATCCTTTTCATTTCTTTAAATGTCTTAAAAGTTATAGATCCTCTTGTGTTCTTATAGTTTACTATGAATAGTCTAAAATTTAAAATGTTTTATCTTTGTAAATATGAAGAATGAAACTATGTGTATACATTTTATCTTAAACAAAATAAGAACATTAGCATAATTTAATTACTTTCCTTCCTTAGCTTCTATAACAGGATACCACAGACTGGGTGGCTTGAACAACAGAAATTTATTTCTCACAGTTCTGGAAACTGGGAAATTCAAAATCAAGGTGTTGGCAGATCCGTTGCCTGCTGAGGGCACTTTTTGTGTATGCAGATAGCTATCTTCTTGTTCTCTTCTCACATGTCAGAGAGAGAGAGAAAGTGAGAGAGAGATTAAGAGAGAGAAATTGAGAGAGATTAAGAGAGAAAGAGGTTGAGAGTGATCTTGTATTTGTATCTCTTCTTGTAAGCACGTTAATCCCTTTCACAAGGCCTCTACTCTTATGAGTCCAAGAAACTGGAAGTAGAAACTATCAGTTCCCTTAAAAGTTAAGTCCAGCACTAGTACAGCGTCCTTTCTACTGTGTTCTGTTGGCTAAGGTTGACACAGCCAACCCAGATTCAGGGAGGGAGAGAAATGCATCCCGCCTCCTGATGGAGGAGTGGCATGTGTGTGCAGAGAGGGGAAGAAATGATGGTGGCTATCTTTGGAAACATGCTATCACCATGATAGCAGTGATTCAAACACATGTTAATAAAGCTCAAACATTTCAACAGGCAAACAAATGAATAAGAGAAAGGAATTTAATTAAGTCTCTCTTTCCCTCTGCTTCTCACCTTCAGGTTCAGTTCCCAGAGTAAGCTCTTCGTAACTGTTTTTAACTCTTATGAATCTCCACCTACATTCATCAAATTTAAATTTTATTTATAAATAACTTGCATCATTTCTGTTTTGTTTATTTATTTTGTTTTTTAGATTTCACATATAAATGAAATAATGGTATTTGCATTTTTTGTCTGAGTTATTTCATTTAGAATAGTACTCTCTATGTCTATTGATGTTGTGGCAAATGGTAAGATTCCACTCTTTGTTATAGCTGACTAATAGTCCATTGTATGTATATACAACTCTTTATCTATTTAGAGAACAAATTGATGGTTGCCAGATGTGAGGGAGACTGGGGGATGGGTGAAAAAGGTAAAGGATTAAGAAGTACAAATTTGCAATTATAATAATGGTCATGGGGATATAAAATACAGCATAGGGAATATAGTCAGTAATATTGTAATACCTATGTATGGTGTCAGAGGGGTGCCAGGCTTATCAGGGTGATCACTTCATGAGTTATAAAAGTGTATAGTCACTCTATTGTGCTCCTGAAGCTAATATAATATTGTATGTCAACTTTAATTGAAAATTTTAAAAAAATTAAAAAACAAACTTGCATTGGTTATGCTAAATTCAAATTAACTTGCCCTCTGCCTGCTGTCCTTAAATCTTTCCTGCCAGATGTTTTTTCAAGCTTTTCTGTTAGCTGTCTTTATAGCTTTAAATAGTGTCTAAACTTCTATACCTTGGCCCATCAGTTTAGACCATATCTCTTGACTTTGTACTATACAAATCACTAATTGGTTGTTTAGCTCACTAGAGATTGCAGGTACAATATCATTTTCCTTCTGACATTTAAAGGTATTGCTCTATTGCCTTCTAGCATTTACTAATAAGTTTATCTAATCTAGTAGCTTTTTGAAACTTTTCTTCAGTTTGATATTTTGAAACTACACATCTCAATATCTTTTAGTCATCTAGTTTAGTACTTGGTATGTTCTTTAAATTTCATGATTCTTATCCCCTTTCAGCTCCGGGGCATTGCCTTGTATTATTGCCTCAAGATTCCTTGTTTTCTTTTTTCCAAATTTCTTTTAGCTGAATATTGTCTCCTTCATTTATTCTCTCTATTTTTCATTTTCATCTACTTGTGAATGTGGTATACTTTTTAGGACAGTTGTACCTTTACCTCCCAATCTTTCCATTAAATTATTTTTGTCAGTTAATTTACTGACTGTTCAGAATTTAACTTCATTTTAAATTTTTAGCTTTGAAGAACTCTATCTTGTTCTGTGGGAATCATTAATCATAGCATTATGTTTTTGCTATATGGATAAGATACATAATATCTCTCCAAGAATATAATACAGGATTTCAAAATTTTCTTTTGTTCTTTACTTACTCTAGGATGAGTTTTGTTTGTCCCTCTTGGTCCTTCTGTTTTATCCTATTGTTGCTTTATTCTTGAATATATGGTGGTTCTTGGTTATACATTATTAAATATGAATAAATAAATAAGCTGATGAATATAGGGAGCTAGGTTTGGTTTTTGTCTCATAAAGTTGTTTTCTAACAGGTCTCTCTCATGGATGAAGGGCAGATTGCAAGCTCTGAGTAGCTGTGGTGTGTGTCAACAAGCAAGCATGTTTAATGTGGATGGGCAAGGAGTTGGCACGAATCATGCAGGAAGCTAAGTGGGATGAACCTCGGTCAGCCAAAACCCAAATAGTGAAGACTTCATTGTGGAATGCCACCAGCTATAAAGGACACCATATTCTTTCCAAGGCACACACACCCATTTCATTAGAATAAATTCTGTGGGGGTACTTCAGAAACTGTTTTTTAGAACCCTACAAATAATTCCCTAGATTTTTGCTGTATTTCTTAAACTGTTCTTTGTTAACTCTAATGTGGCTCTGGGTTCAGGAGAGGAAAAGTATCTCACCTTTGGGTATAGCTGTCCCTGGTTTCCACTTTCAATACACAAAACACAGATTTCTTTTTCAGGACTCTTCCTCATATTTTCTGTTTAGTTCTTACTTCCCACCCCTTTGTACACTGTGATGTTTAGTAGGTTTTGAAAAGGAGGTGAAATAAATATGTAAGTTTATTCTTCATTTTGAACTGGAAACCCTGTCATAGAATTTAAAATGTATTATTTTTCTAAGTAAAGTATACTCTGAAGACCATGAATTCACTTCAGATCACTTCTGCCAGCCTTTTCTGAATTCCAGGCAGTAGGGATAATTATGCTAGATGCTGGAGATAAAAGGATGAATAGCACATGGTTCCTGCTATTGAGAAGCTTACAATTTATTGATGGAAGATTGTACAGGCAGATAAATAATTATAAATGAGAGCAATAGTGCCATGATAAAAGTATACACAAGAAAGAGAAAAATAGGTTAGGAAGTGATTAATTCTGCCTGGAGCCCTAAGAACTTCAGAGAAGGGTTTTGAAAGATGAGTAGGATTTATGAGATGGATGGAGAGCAGGGAATGAAGAGGGGAGAACATCAACAAGGGTTGTGGTGTGTCCTGAGATTTACAAGTATCTGCGTGCTGCAGGAACACGAAGTACTAGAATATCGGGTTGGCAACAGGGTGAAGCCTGGAAGGGAGGCAGCAGCCAGATTGCGGAGGATCCTGTAGCCCATGCCAATGTGCTGGAAATTTGTCCTGGAAATCATCCACAGGTTTTAATCAGGAGGCAGACATGGCCATGTTTGTGTTTTAGATAGAGGTTGTGGTAACAGCATGGGACACAGATTTGAGCGAATATTAGAGGCTGGGAGATCTATTAGGAGTCTATTGTATTTATTCTGATATGTGAATGTGATGGATTAGATTGAAAGATATATGTTGGGATGGATTTGAGATAAATTTTGAAATTAAAATTAGTAAGATTCATTCATGAATTAGATATGGTGGATGAGGGAAGGAAATACATCAGAACTGGTTCTTGAATTTTGACTTGGGTACCTGAGGAGTGAGGGTATCTCTGACACTTACCAGAGAAACACGAGGAAGAGCGTTTCAGGGAAAGGTAAGGCATTCATTTTGGGCATGTTGAGTTTATAATTTTGTGGGAAACTCAGAGGCTCACTGTATCAGGTACTGAAGCAGGGACAGAATTTAAACTGAAAGAAAAGATCATCAAGGATAAATCTCTGGGAAATTCTGACAAAATTATTTGAAAAGTACTAAGAAAAATGATCAAAAGTGGGGACCAAGAATGCAAGACATCATAAAACCCAAATTAACAATAGTTTCAGTCAGAAAAAATAACCAGCTGTATCAAATGCCACAGAAGGCATAATTGAGGTAAGAACTCAAAAATATTCACTGGGTTTGGTAATTAAGAGACCAGTTATGCCTTAGGGAAAATATTCCATTTTGATTTCAGACTGAAGAGAGAATGGAGATGGATAAAATAGATTTGTATTAGGAGAAATGTGTATGATAAATGAAGGAAAGTGAGGAGGCATAGCAGGTGGATATAAGATCATGAGAATGATTTTACTGTTAAAATGGGATAGACTTGGATTGCTCCTCACTGGAAAAGAAGGTGCCTCCCCAGAGGAAGACAGTAAAGGAAGACAGAGAATTCGGGGCCCAGAAGAGCAGACAGAGCCGTAAGGAAGAACATATATATAGGTGGTGAGTTGATATTCATCAGACATTACTTTCTTGAATTGAGAGATTCTCTTGCCAAATGACAAAATGACAAGATGTGGCAGGAATGTAGTTAGGCCATGCATGTGAGCAAACACATAGCAGTTAATGATCGATAGTAGGCTAATGCATAGCAGACGCCTGGAGGGTTAGCTTAGATGCAATATTATGCAATATACTGTAGTGTGAGGAGTTTAATCTGTCCCACCAATCTAAGAAATGGGCATTTTCAAATTGAAAATTAGTTTGTTGCTCCAATGGGTGTGTCCTCTTTTGGAAATTTATGTAGATGCCACACACCTGTTCCTGGAATAACTGTGGACTTTGCTCTTTTACAGAGCATGAGGTGCCAGGCAAGTGGATGTCTGTAAATAGCTACACAAATTTATAGATTTTTTTAAGAGAGCACAAATTTTTAGGCCACAAAACATCAGATGTGATGCAAAGTCACAAGTTGTTAAATTTATTTAAATGCGGCGACATTTTTAGTCTTCTCTATCTCACTGTGAGATTTCAAGTTCAGAGATCTTGACATTTAAAGTGGATAACCACAAGGAGTATTTAGTCCTCAACAACTTCCTCTATAATACCAGTATTCTCACATTTAGGAGTTTCATCAGAGTGACAGAATCGTCATGCTGTTAAGTGAATTGTTAAGTAATATTACTTTTTTCATATGTCATGTCAATATTTTTTTGCATTTTATTATCATGAATACACATTAGATTATGAGGTAATCTTGGAAACAGAGGCTATACCCAGTGTACTCCCGCCAAGACTTGGGCCACCTATGTTTGGTTTTTGATATGAGAGAAATAAACTATATTCCTGTCTAATCCATCATTGGGTTTCCTGTGCCTCTCAGGCAGGTGTAATATTAACTATATTGACTATTGTTACATGATAAGGTTAATGTTTGTCAGCATTTGGATTTTTATGAGAAAATTAAAAATAAATTTTTTATTTTAGAAAGAAAATGATTATTTGGGGTTATTAAAATCCAATGAATTTTGAAAATTGTGTGTGATAGGAGATCAGTTAGAATTCCTAAAATATCTGAGTTATGTTGAACAGCACTGTTTCCTAAAGTGTACTCCCAGGGATACTGGTCTTATAAGCTACTTTGGAAAAAATAAACAAAGCTTTTATATTTTCTCCCTCTCCTAGAGACTAACAAAGAATTAAATTAATATATTAAATTCTAAGAAAATTTCATGAAAAGAAGAATGAAGTTGGAGGTCTCATACTTCCTGGTTTCAAAACTTACTACAAAGCCACGACAATCAGGACAATGTGGTACTGTCAGAAAGACAGATTATATCTAGACCAAAGGATAGACTATTGAGCCCAGAAATGTTTGATAAGGGTACTAGTGATCATTTAATGGGGTAAAGGACAGACTTTTCAACATACGGTATTAGAGAAATTGGGTATCCACATGCAAAAAAGGATTGGCACTATTACCTTAAGTCATGCACAAAAATCAGAAAAATTAAAATAGGTTTAAGATCTAAATATAAAACATCAAACTCTAACACTTCTAGAAGAAAATGTAGGAGAAAAATTCATGACATTGGATTTGGTAATGATTTCTTGGATATGATACCGAAAGCAGAAGCAACAAAAGAAAAAACTAGATAAATTAGACTACATCAAAATTTGAAACTTCTGTACATCAAAAGATACAATCAGCATAGTGAAAAGACAGTCTATGGAATGAAAGAATATACTTGCAAATTATATAGTTGATAAGCTAATATTCAAAATATATAAAGAACTCTTACAATTCAACAACAACAAGAAGAAAATAACACAAATTGGAAAAGAAAACAAGAAAAAGACTTGAATAGACATTCCTCCAAATATTACAATGAATGTCCAACAAGCACACAAACAGATGTGGAACATCACTAATTATTAAGGAAAAGCAGATCAAAACTATAAGGAGATACCACCTCATACCTCCTACGGTGGCTACTATCAAAAATAAAATGAATAAACAACAACCAGAAAATTAGTATTGGTGAGGATGTGGAGAAATTGGAATCCTTTTGTACTGTTGGTGGACATGTTAAATGGTACAACCACTATAGAAAATCATATGATCGTTTTTCAAAAATTTCAAAATAGAATTGCCATTTGATCCAGTGATTTCACTTCTAGGTATATATAACCAAGAGTATTGGAAGCAGGAACTCAAAAAGATTTTTGTAAACCAATGTTCATGGGAATAGGCAAAAGGTTGAAGTAACCCAAATGTCTATTAATGGATGAATGCATCCAAAAAATGTGGTGTATACGTACAGTTAATATTATCCAGCTTTGAAAAGGGAGTAAATTCTGACAGATGCTATAACATGGATGAATCTGAGTGAACTAAGCCAGTCACAAAAGGACTAATACTGTGTGGTTCCACTTATACGAGGTACCTAGAAGAGTCTAATTCACAGAGACAACAGTAGAATGTGGTTGCAAAGGGCTGGGGGTGGAGGGAATTGGGAGTTATCTAATGGATACTGGATTTCATTTTCTCAAGGGAGAAGAGTTGTGTGGTTGGAGAGTGGGGATGATAGCACAACATGTGAATGTACTTGATGACATGGAACTGTACATTTAAAAATGGTTAAGATGGTAAATTTTATGTTGTACGTATTTTACCACAATTAAAAAAAAAGATGTTGGAGGGTGTTTCAAGGATGTGAACTCCAGAGTCAGGCTTTCAAGTCTGTTACTTGGTGGTTGAGTCAACTTAGACTCAAATGAGAAGTCTATTTGTAGCTGAGTCACATTAGGTGAGTTACATCAATGCTACATGCTTTAGTTTTATCATCTATCAAATGGGGATACCTCAAGGATTGTTATGAGTATTAAATCAGTTAGCATATGTAAAACATTTAATTAGTGCCTGGCATATAGGAAGCTCTCCATAAATTGTTGCTGTCACAAGCTATACTCTGATTCTCATCTTTTTTGTTTGATTTTCCTCTTCCCCCATTATATTGCGGGCCTTCTCTTAGGTTTGTCTTTTCTAGTTGCTCTGAATACATGCTACTGAAGTATTCTCTTCTTTTCTCTGTGGTTTTTTTTTTTGTACTTTTTCTATACACTCAACTGTCTTGAAAAATGGTTAATTCATTGTTCACATTGCCAGCCAATTAGAGTATCACTTTCTTTCAACAGATGGTATTTCTGTGGGTTCTCAGGTTCCATTTTTATTGCCAAAGCATTTTTTCTCACTATTTATTGAAAGTTCGGGAACCCTGCAAGAGTAGTTTCTGGACGCTTTAAGTGTTATTTTATTAAATATTGCAAAGGATGATAAAAATCTCCACTGCTAGGTTTTAATCTTGGTCAATTCACTATCCTTCCTGTTATCACCTAGTTTCCCCTAGAAGTAAGGCCAGAGACAAGGATCATAGGTAGTTTATTTATTGGAAAAGAGATCCGGGGAAGGAAGTGCAGATTGAGGAGTAGAGAATAAAGGAAAGTAAATGCAAAGAAACATATTTTGGCCACTTGTTTCTGAGGGATCATCTATATTACAGGGGCTTCAAACTCATTTTCATTGGGGACCACAGTAGCCTCACAGTTGCCTTCAAAGGGCTGGATATAGAGCTCCTTGCCCCTAGCTAAGGAGTAGTTACATTTATTCAGTCCTAAAATTACATTTGGCCTTTTGAAGGCAACCGCAAAGCTGATATGGCCCCTGGTGAAAATGAGTTGGACATCCCTAGTAAACTTTTAAGAAATGCATCTTAAAGGAGGAAAAGGCAAAACATTTATCTCTTAGTTTCTCCTTCAATCAAAGGTTACTTCTTGGGAATTAATTTTTATAATTTATTATTTGTGTTAAGTAGAACAATGTTAGGAATTCCATCCAACTCTTCCATCACAGCATAATTTACTGCACAGATCAGGGAAGCAATGTGAAGATTCTACTAGTTACTAGATGTATCTTTCACAGTTACATGGTGAGATAAAACAACCACAGCATAGTTACGAAGTTCCCAAGAACCTACTATAAATGGACTTGGGACCAAACTCTGTATTGGGTTTGGCTAAGGTATCTTGGTAGGCTGTAGTTCTCTGAATCATGGGCAAGTACTTGCATATTAATAAATTCTTTCTTATCCAATCTAATATTCCAGTCTCTCAGTCCAACACCCTAAAGGTATAGTTTCACACATGTTCCCCTGATTCCTGCCAGACATTGAGACATTCAATTCTTTTGGTGTATAAACTGAAGAGATAATGTACTTTGTTGCTCAAACGGTACTGATATTTAATCCTGGTCACTCTCTTGGTGGTAATAAAGAGAGGTAGGAGCAGATATTATTTTGTGAGGTTGCTCTTCCAGATGAGGTTATTATAGGGCCTTTAGTCAATGGAAGGCTGCTCTCCTCAGCCAAAAAAGAGAGATAGAGATGATAGATAGATAGATAGATAGATAGATAGATAGATAGATAGATAGATAGATAGATCTTTTGTCAGCATTGAAAATTCAATGGCATTTAGTTTGAGATACATGTTTATATACACAAATGTCCCCATCCGAGGCCTTAGGGCCCCTCTCTTTACCTATCTGGGCACTATTTTGGTATGGGAGACCTGTTGCTGTTACACATTTAGTAGTTCTTGTACTTCTGACATCTTTGTACCTCTAGCCTCGATTTCCATCACATTTTTTTCTGCAACTTCAGGAGATAAGGGAGGCTGTCTGCTTCTCATATTTTCTTTTCTAACCATTCCAAAATGGTTAACAAAAGAGAGGCAAAGTCTGGCTCCAACTGACAGAGAAGTTTCTTGGTTTAGTAAAACTCAGTGAAAACAAATGGCATGACTGAAAGGAAGGATTTGAAAATGTCCAATGTAACATATTTTTCACATCTTATAGGATAAAACTCCTAATTTTATGAAGTGCTATCTTTCAAAAATGCTTTAACTGAGTTTCCAATAGGCCATTTGACTGTACTACAAGGCCAGTTTCTTCCTGGTGATGATTTGGATAATAAAATCAGTGAAATCCCTTCATGTCAGCTTGTTGTCTGATTTATTTCACTGGACACCACCCCTGGATGCTACTGCTGCTGTCATCACCTCTGATCACTCTCACTGGGCTGCCACATTTAATAAATCTTAAAATTCCCTTAGATTTCCAGGTTATTTTAGGATCTCAGCCCACATTAAGGAATTCATTATAGACAAATAAGGCTATCCCTCATGAGCAAAGGCAGCTTTAGAGACTGACTGTTCTCCTTCATCTCTGATACTCCTCCCAGGCCCCTGACTACACACACATGTGTTCTTCTCTACCTTACACATTTGCTTGTCTCTGGAATTCCTTTCTGATAAATTCAGCTTGCCTTTAGCTCTTATGGTCCTGACTCTCCATCATTGTTTCTCTCTATGCATTATCCAGCTTTAGTTTCTCACTGCTAACTGTCTCAATCTCCCAATATCTCAAGGTTTAAATTCTTAAAAAAAAAAAGCCCTTTATTTTCAGCTATATCATGCTTATCTGGATAGCCATGGACTGATAGGCTGCATTTGGCTGTGGCACTTACCAATTTTTCAATAAGTTGGAATGGCGGGAGGAACAGACTGTGTGGAATCAAACCTGCCATCTTTTAGCTTATTGCTCAATGAGGTCAATGGGCACAGCATCTTTTCTGAGAAGAAACTGTGAGTGCAGCCCATACTAGCACTGACAGGCAAACTTTCACACACTGACTGTTCTAATCAGGATGGAAGCCTCATGCTCTGTCTTGGAAATGAAAGGAAATACAGAAACACATTTCCTAAATTTGATAATTGCCTTTTCCTCTCCATTGATTTAAGCATTTGAGTATCTTAAACATGACAACACACAATGAATGGATAAAAATTAAATAATCTTTGTTCTTTCTTTTAATTCACACCTAAGCATTTCATTTTGTTGATTCAATAATTCTCTATAATTAAATTAATCATCTTCTTTATATCTTGATTTACTACATGAAATTAAATCACATTATATTTTATTGTTTTAAATTTTACGAACATTTTTATATCTATCACTACATTCAGTCCTCACAACAACCTGGAGAATTAGGTGATAGAGATTGAATGAAACTCATAATATAAAGAAACTGCTGAATATCTTGTTCATATTCTATACCTAAAAATTAGCAGTGTGCAAATAGAACCCTTCTCTAGATTTCCAGTCAAGTGCACCTTCCTTTATACTATACCATACCATACCGTACCATACCATACCATAATGTGCATGTTTATATATGAACATATAGGTTACATCAGTGAGATCCTGCTTTGTACAATTTCTCTTTATATTTTTACAGGACCCTGAAAAAACACACACAGATGCACGTATACCCAAATACACACATGCATGTAAACACATTCTGTGATAATTAGTTTCTTTAGATGTAAAACAAAGGGGTTGGGCTAGACGTTATTTAAAATCCCTTTATCTCTTACATTCAGGTTTTTAAAAACTGAGATACCATAGCACCCTGAGGGAGTCCAAGTTTATACTATGAGCCTCTATTAGTATATTTTTCTCTCATATTCAGTAGCAAATCAGATCCTGTTGGCTGTGCTATTTCACATTTTTTATTTGCGCTGCTAATGCCAAGGATGGTGCCTTTCACATAGTAGGCATTCAGTACATTCATTAGATGAATGAAGCAACAATTGGAAATCAAATTTTCGTTCATAATTCTGAAGACATCACATCTTATTATTCATGGTCATATTGAATTAGAGGCCTTGAACAATTGAAAATCAAATTTTAGTTTTCAGTTTAGGACATTAATATTATTAGAGCTAACTTAAGGCAAAATGATGAAGTAGGCCAAGTGAATCTTCAGTGATGCATATCGCTCCTCTTTGCAAATGTGTGCAGTGGTGAATATGTAATTCACTCACCTAAATGTTCAGAAATGATAGAAGTAGAAAAATAGACATTGAAAAAGGCAGAGCTGGAGAGTAAAGATTTAATGAAGTAGAGTTAATATAATAGATGCAATGAAACCTAAGATACTTTTCTGTAAGCAAATAAATGTCTTTGGAAAGAAAACATGACTTGATTTTAGTTTAGACCACTCAAACACAATTGTATAAGAATAAAATAATTGAACTATGTTCTTAGTTTTCTAGCTGTCACTAGCTCTCTTAATTCACTGCAATTTGTTCGAATGTCAGTGACTTATCTTAAAAATACCATACTTAATATAGTACTTAGGATTTGCTGCAATGAAAATAGTTTTTTTTAAATGTACCTCTTGGTAGAAAATTGACATGGTATTTCTATTTTGAGGACAGAAAATAATTTATACAATAATATCAAATACATATTTTGAGCTAGCATAATACAAACAGTAGATATTACCTATTATTGGCATATACTTAATGACTGCACCTTAATTTTATTCTCTTAATTCATTACTCATGTACAAATCATGTGGATGTTTGAGCCTCCACAGTAGAAAGATGATTGAATATGTTGATGTGTATATGAGCCCCCAGTTTGGCCACATCAGAGATACTAGGATATTTTCACTGCTGAGTTTAAGATGACCACATTTCCTGTAAGGTGAAGTTCCATGCATGACTCATACTTGCTTTCATTTTTTAAAAGGCAATTCAGTTTTAATAACTGTACCCCATATTTTGTTTATGCCACATATGTTCAATCTAATAATTTATTTTGTTCACTTTGTGCAATTTTCTTAAGACTCCTTCTGTTTTTTCCTTTTGAAGCATTCAAGTTACCATGGAAATGGTGCCATTGGCATCATGGGTAGGGCTTTTACACAAGTATATCTAGTTGCACTTAGTGGAGTTTTAAGATTCAGACCATGTCATAAAGTGAGAAAAATCAAGGCTGACATGCATTTTACCTTCAATATATGTTTTAGCACATTAGTTACAGAAAGCTATGTTTTAGTGATGTTTTGATTGAAAATTAAATGACAAAAGAATGCAAGTTAAATCTTAAAGCTCTTCCAGTAAAGCCATTTGGTTCATGTTATATTTTACTCATATATTGTTAATGATCTAGCTATTAATGATGTATAAGGAAAAACTATCTAATTTTAATATGTTGTCTATGTGCTTCCATTTGTAAAATTTAAATTAAGAAAATTCAGCATCTGTGTTTTTCTTTATATTGGTACTATGACATACCTTTATAGGTCATGTGGCTAGGGGATATTATACCATTTACTTGTATTTATAATATATGCCTTGATATGGAGAGAATTTTACACAATCGAAAGAGCTTATCATTTTAGTATGTTATATATAGTTTTGGGATATAAAATTGTCATAAGTACTTTTAATTTTCAGTATTCATTAATTGCCATTCTTATTCTTAAAACTCATATCTAGAGAAGTGTTGATTTTCATAAATGGTGCCAAAATATGTTGAAACTTTTTTTGTCTAATATTTGCTGCAATTTTTTACAGTATTGCTTTGAAAAATGTTGACTTGAAAATTTTTTAAAAATGAGGAAGTCCTTGATCATTAAAATATTGTTTAGTTGCTAACTAAATGTCATATCTAAATTTCAAATATGATAAAGGAGGCACTCTATGGCCCATGGACAGACCCAGTTCACTGCTTGCTTCTATAAATAAAGTTTTATTACAACATAGCCATGCCCATTTACTTATATGTATTTTCTATGACTGTTCTCACTGTATTATTGGTAGAGCTGAATAGTTGTAATGAAGATAACTTCATAACCCACAAAACCTAAATTGTTTATTATCTCTCCCTATACAGAACAGCTTGTCTACCTCTGACATAATACATCCCTTATTATTCCATTTTTAAACAATAGTCAAACTGATGGGAAAATACAATAAAACTGACAGACAGACCACTCCTAGCAACCTAAGACCTATATGCATTGTTTTGGGGGCAGATTGGTAAGTTTGGGACAGAAGTTGGGTATGTATCTACCAGCCTCATCCTTTCCCCTTTTGTGTGGGAGCAAGTTACAGGCCATGCTACATGTAACCATGCAGTAGGTACATGGGTTAGGGCTGCCCCTACCTGGGAAGCCTGCCCTGGGCAATCACTGCTTGAGATGGGTCCCCAGAACTTGGAACCCACTAGCTCAGTGATATAAACCACATTCTCAGTATTGTCTTTATTACTAATAAATAGGTATTTTGGTTATCCATATGCTTTATTATTTTTTGGTGATATACATGTGTATTTATTAAAACTGAAAGATTAACAATGGAACTAACATGAAAGAGAGAGCAAGCGTGAATGAGAGAGAAAGAGAGAGGAGCTCCTTCTCCACCAAGCTTACCCTCTCTAACTCAGTGAATGGCACTATTGGTTGATGTCATCAACATTTCATGCTAAATGTCCCAATTAAAACAAAGTAAATACGCTTTTCAATCACAAATGGGGTGTCAAATTAAGCAGTAGCCTCCGTAGGTGCAGGTGTAGGAAATACTCCTCTACAGGAGAGTTACAGATAATAAACGTGAAAAAGTGATAGCATTTGAAATTCAGACAACAATCATGAGTGGATGAAACTAATATGCAAAAGGCTGTTGGGATTGTCATAACGGAGGCGTTAGGCAGTTACTACACAAATCCGCTGATCAGTCTTAGCCTAAATGAAGATCTGCAGACGTTGTGGTTAACGATGTGAAGCAACAGGAAAAACACCACACGCTGTTCTTGCTGAAAATGGTGAACCTGAATCTAATCAAGACTTGGGGCTCATTTCTACTTACAGAAAATAGGAGAGAAAGAAACAAAGTAACTGATGGCATGGGGAAGGAAACACAGAAATCCAGGATATGGAATATTCTACAGAACAAATCAAGAATATGAGGGAAAAAAGTTAGAATAGACTACTTTAGAGTCAGAGGTACTTAAAAGAGATAATAACCAAATGTGATAAGATGGACTTAATTTAGATCCTGTGTGAACAAGGTAAATATAAAAAGAAAAAAAATTAACCTCTTTAAATTACTTTTTTCTTGATATTGTTTTATCGTAATTAAAAAACAAGTAATCTTAAATGTACCATGTTAACCATTTTAAATGTAAAATACATTAGAGTTAAGTATATTCACATTGTTTTGCAACAAATCTCTAGAATTTTTCATCTTGTAAAACTGAAACTCTATACCAGTTAAACATTAATTCTCTCCCTCCTCCACCTAGCCTATAGCAACCACCTTTCTACTTTCTGTTTCTATGATTTTTGCCTATTTTAGACACTTCATCTGAGTGGAATCCTACAGTCTTTGTCCTTTTGTGAGGTTCTTCCATGTTACAGTATGTGATAGTATTTTCTTTTTCAAGGACTCATGATATTCCATGGTATGTACATATGACATTTTATTTTTTTAATTTATTTTTCAATTATAGTGACATATAATATTATATTAGTTTTAGATGTATGACATAATGATTAGACATTTATATATTGTATGATGTCATCACCCTGATAAGTCTAGTACCCATCTGACACCAAACCTAATTATTACAATATTATCTACCATATTCCCTATGTGTACTTTACATTTTTCTGTATTCACTCACCCTTGGATAGACATCTGTGTTGCTTTCACTTCCTAGCTACTGTGAATAATACTGCCATGAACTGGATGTTCAAATGTCACTTCACCATCCTGCTTTGGATTATTTTGGCTATATAACCAGGAACAGGATTGCTAAATCATATGGTAATTCTATTTTTAATTTTTTGAGGAACCTCCAGACTATTTTCCAGAACAGCTGCACAATTTTACATTCCCACCAACAGTACACAAGAATTCCAATTTTTTCACATTCTTTTTTTTTTAATTTCATTGTTGTTCAGGTACAGTTGTCTGCATTTTCCCCCACCACTCCCCACCCCAGCCATCCCTACCTCCCTCCCCTGATCCTGCCCCCCTTGGTTTTGTCTATGTGCCCTTTATAGTTGTTCCTGAAAACGCTTCCCCCCTTTTCCCCTATCATCCCCTCCCACCTCCCCTCTGGTTACTGTCAGTTTGTTCTTAATTTCAATGTCTCTTGTTATATTTTACTTGCTTGTTTGTTTTGTTGATTAGGTTCCACTTAAAGGTGAGAATATATGGTGTTTGTCTTTCATTGCCTTGCTTATTTCACTTAGCATAATGCTCTCCAGTTCCATCCATGCTGTTGCCACCAACAATGCAATAGGGTTCCCTTTTCTCCACATCCTCTCCTACACTTATTTGTTGATTTGTTTATGAAGGCCATTCTCACTGGTGCAATTTCTTCACATTCTTGCCAGCTCTTGTTATTTTCTCTTCTTTTGATAGTGAATACCTTAACGATTGTGAAGTGATAGTTTATTGGGGTTTTGATTTGTGTTTTTCCAATGATTAGGGCTGTTGAGCATCTTTTTATTTGCTTGTTAGCCAAAAGACAAAAATAAACTCAAAATGGATTAAAGACTTGAAAGTAAGACCTAAAACTATAAACTCCAAGAAGACAACATCGAGGGTAAACTCCTGATGTCAGTCTTGGCAATGATTTTTTAGATATGACACCAATCACACAGGCAACAAAAGCAAAAATAAAACAGTGGGACTACATCAAACTAAAATGCTCCTGCTCAGCAAAGGAAATAACCAACAAAATGTAAAGGCAACTTATGGCATGGGAGTATATATTTGCAAACCATGTATCCTTGATGGTGTTAAGTATATTCGCCCCTTTATGTATACTAATGGACTTTCTGTAACTTAACTTTGTGTGCTCCCAGTATAGCTCTCTATAAGAAGATCAAGATATAACCTTCATATATCCGCAATCCCTTCATCCCTAAGCAACTACTAATATATCCTTTCTGTTTCTATCAATTTCTGTGTTCTAGACATTTCATAAACTGCCATATAATATAGGGTCTGTTGTGTCTGGCTTCCTTCCTTTAGCTTGATGTTTTTAAGGCTCATCTATCTTGTGGCATCAGTACTTCATTTTTTTTACAGTTGAGTAATATTTCAATATATGGACGTACCACATTTTGTTTATCCATCTATTGATAGACATTTGAGTATTTCACTTTTTGCCAGTTTGAATAGTGCTTCTGTGAGCACTTGTGCACAAGTGTTCATTTGAACACCTGTTTTTAATTTTTAGGGGTATGTACCTAGGAGTAAAATTGCTGAATCACATTGACCAGGTTTAGTAAGGTTCCTTCTATTCCTATTGCTCTGTTTATATCCTGAAAGGGTTTTGGATATTATCAAATACTTTTCCTGTATTTATTAATTATGCAATTTTTTGCTTTTTAGTCTATGGATTAGGGATTTACATTATGAATGCTAAACTAACACTGCATACTTAAGATACATTCCAATTTTCCATGGAGTACAATTCTTTTTATGTTTTGCTAGACTCAGTTGGCTAGTATTTTGGTGATGATTTTTTGTGTCTATATTCATAAGAGATATTGGTGTATAGTTTTCCTTTCTTGCAATGTCTTTGTATGGTTTTAGCATTATTGTAATACTGATCTCATGGAATGAGTTTTTAAGTGTTTTTTTTTCCATTTTTTGGATGAGTTTGTATATACTTGGTATTTTTTAAATGGTAGAATTCAGCAGTGAAGCTATATGGCCTTGAATGTCTCTTTGTAAGGAACTTTAATTATTAATTTAACTACACCACTTGTTATGTAGGTCATTCAGAATATGCAGTTCTTCCTTGAATCAGTTTGGTTGGTTGGTTTCTTTCTAGGACTTTGCCCATTAAATCTGTTATCTAATTTATTGGTATATGATTGTTCATAGTAATTCTTTTTATCTCTGTAAGATGAGTAATAATAATGTCTGATATCAGTAATTTGAGTCATCTTTTTATCTTGGTCAATCTAGCTAAAAATGTGTCTATTTTGTTGCCCTTTTAAAATAACATGTTTGGTTTTAATAATTTTCTCAATTGATTCTCTATTTCATTAATTTTTACTCTAATTTTTATTATTTCCTATCTTGCTTTCAGTTTAGTTTGCTCTTCTTTCCTAGTGTTTTAGACTGCAGGCCAAGTAATTGATTTGAGAATTTTGTTGTTGTTGTTATTAACATAAACATTTAAAGCTACAAATTTCTAAGTACTGATTTAGCTCTATTTTATTTAGCTATAGATATTTAGCTATATTTGTTGAGTCTTCAGTTTCATTTATTTCAATGAAGTTTGTGATTTCACCTTTTATTTCTTCTTTGATCCATTGGTTATTTAGGAGTATGTTGTTTAATTTCTACATACCTGTGAGTTTCCCAAAATTTTTATTATTGACTTCTAATTCTAATCCATTGTGACTGCAGAACATATTTTGTATTATTTTAAAATTTGAAATTTATCAAAATTTGTTTTATGCCCTACTAAATTGTCTGTCCTGAAGGATGTTCCATATCACTTAAAAAGAATGTAGATTCTGTTGTTGTTGGGTAGGGTGTTCTACAGATGTCTGTTAGGTCTAATTGGCTTATAGTGTTGTCCAAGTGTTATATTTTCTTGTTGTTCTTCTGCCTATTTTACCCATTATTGAAAGATGAGTTATGAAGTCTACATCTATTGTTTTTAAATTGTATATTTCTTTCTTCATTTTTTATCAGTGTTTGTTTTTTGTATTTTTATAGTCTGTTATTAGGCAAATATATGTTTATTATCTGTTTCTGATGGATTGATGATCTTTATCAAATATTTCTTTTTATCCCTGGTAACATATTTTGTTTTAAAGTCTGTTGTGTCTGATATCAGTAGTCACTTCAGTTTTTTTGACATTGCTGTTTGCATGATGTATCTTTTCTATCATTTTCTTTTATTGATTTTTATCTTGGAATCTAAACTTGTAGACAGCTTATAGTTTGATCATTTTTAAATCCAGTCTGACAACTTTAGTCTTTTTATTGGATTGTTTAATCTACTTACATTTGTGTTGATATTGTTAGAGATGGATTTGTGTCTGCCTTTTTACTTTTTGCTTTCTCTCTGTCTCATATCTCTTTTGATCCTTTGTTTCTCCTTTGTTGCTTTCTTTTACATTAAGTGGATACTTTTTAATTAAACATATTTTACTATTTATTCTGAGTTATTTCTTTAGTGGTTCTTTTAGACTCACCATATACATCTTAAGAGAATTGGCTTCAGATTTTTGGTATGTCTAGCAGACAACTATTGATAATAGTGAGTATGTTGGATAAGCATCAAATGAAAGCAGTGATTTTTAGTTTATCATTATTAATGAATAACAGGTGGAGAGGAAAGAAATGATGTATGTTGAACTTCATATCTTGCTTAATATTAAACTTATACTATGTCCATGAATTTAGTTATCTATTCAACAGAGGTAATAAGGGCTCAGTGAGTTCCCAGATACCTCCCTCTTGAGGCATCCTCAGCTAATGTATAAAGCCTCTTTCTAAGTGCTTACTCAACTCATTGAAATAATAATTGTTATTAAATTATTAAGTAAAATTTAAAGTAAATTCATTGAGTTCAAAATTAAGACGGGGAAATTTACAGTAGTGAGAAACATAATTACCTCAAAGAAAGAGAGGAGTCGAGGCAGAACAATTCACATGAATATAGACACCAGGCATAAGTCTTGAAGCTTATGGTCTCTGGTTTTAATCTGTATTCAGAAATAACAGTATGGGATATAAGCCCTTGAGCTACCAATATAAGGCTGAAATTCAGAGGGACTTCCTATCAATGAACTAGGGACTAGAAAATTATCTATTGCAGACCTGTGTAGGCACTAAGAAAGCTTGCTTTTTACCTAGGACTTTGGATAAAGGGAAATCATCCACTAGAACCTGGAACACCAAGACAGTTTTCATCAAAACAACAGCTCCTAGACATAGTCAGTACTCAATATTTTCTAAATAATTAAGCATTTTACAAAGGATATTCCTCTCCTTTAATCCCTAAGAGTCCTGTGAATACACACTAGCAATGAAGCAATACAGGTCACTTAGGATACGCACTAGTGAGGCATCAAGGCATCTGGTTCCCAAGTAAAGTCACAGTCAGCCTTTATTTTGTCATAGTGTTAGAGTTGTGCAAATCATTTTAAGGAACATGGTGCTGCTGAAAGGCATTCAGGGTCTAAGACCTGGCAGTGGCTGGCAGGAAGGCCCTGGTGTTTCCTGGCTCGGCTGGTGTCTCAGCGCATGTAATTTCCCAGCAGATGCGATGTCGGACTCTGTGGACACGTGGAGGGGGGAGCAGGTGTTGACCTCTGATGCACAGCCTTCAGGCGCGTTTCCTTTTTTCCCCCTTCAATTGAAAAATCATTTATAGTAAGTTGTTAACATTCTCTCCATTCCGTCTTGTCCTGAATGCCACCTGCCATTAGCAAGAGCTTTACACAGTGCTACAGAGACAGTTCTTTCCCAAAAGAAGAATGAAAATGTTACCTTTAATGTTTGTCATTTTTTTCTGGTTTCTCAGGCCTGTGGAGGCAGTGTTGTATTTCAGGTTAGAGCATAAAATCCCAGCAACTGTATTATGTACTATGTACTATGTACCATGTACTATGTACCATGTACTATGTACTATATATGTTGGGTGGTGCTGGTACATTTATCTTAATGTGGCAGGAAAACCCAGAATCCCAGATGGAAAACAGCTTTGTATTAGTCTCAGAAGTTGGTGGACCCAAGTTTGATCTGTAGCTGTTACACCTTAGACAAATAGCTAAACAGCCCTAAATATCTTTTCTGTAA
This sequence comes from Phyllostomus hastatus, assembly GCF_019186645.2. Classification (NCBI taxonomy): domain Eukaryota; kingdom Metazoa; phylum Chordata; class Mammalia; order Chiroptera; family Phyllostomidae; genus Phyllostomus; species Phyllostomus hastatus. The sequence continues at coordinate 1,618,047 of NW_025333912.1, read as the reverse complement.
AATAAAAATAATAATACTACCATTCTAATAAGGTTAGTATTATACATACAATATAGAATAATAACATAATTAATATAAATAATATATATAAAGTTGGTATAATGTTTCTTAAAGTAAGTCCTTAAAATAATTATTTTTTCTAATAATTGATTCTCTCTTCTCCTTCCACCAAATAATCTTCATAAGTTCAGTAACCCAGTTTGAGGTGTCTCTTCCTTTACTTATTTTGCATGGTACGTTTGCAGAGATATTCTAGAGATAGAGAAAGTAGGGAATCAACTTCGCTGTTTCTTCACCTGTGTGGTTATCTCTGGGCTGCAGTTCTTCCCTGCTCAGTGGTCCCCAGTGAGGATGCTTGAACAAGAAGAGAACACCTGTTCTCTTGTAGTTATGACCTGTTGTAGTTATGATGCACCCCTCCTTTCCCTAAGACAAATCCACTGTTCCCAGATGAAGGTTTTTCCATTTTTGATGACTATATAACAAATAACTCCAAACCTTAGCATCTTAAAACACTTGGCATCATTTAATTTGCTCCTCCTGAATCTGCAAGTTGGGCAAAATATGTGGGGATAACTCCTCTCTGCTCCTCTTAGGTCAGTTGGGGTGGCTTGAAGGGTGAGGGCTGGGACATCTGAAGGCTAGTTACCCTCACATCTGGAGGTGACTGCGGAGAGGGCTTGAGAAGTTGGAATATGGAAAAGTGAGTGATCCTCAGGCAGCTCTCTCTATGTGACCTCTCAAGTAATCTCTCCAGCATGGTATCTTTGAATTAACTGATCTTACCTACGGGCTGTAGTCTCCCAAAGCACATGCCAAGAAAGAGAAAGACATGAGGGGTGGGGGGCAGAGAGAGAGAGAGAGAGAGTCGTAAGCTGTATTGCCTTTTAGACTCACCTTCAGGATGCATGAATCATCACCTCCATGATGGCATAAGCCACTAAGACTGGCTCAAATTAGAGGAGGGGACTAGATTTCACCTGCTAATGGGAGAAGTGTCAAATTCTGGATGAATGTATGGGACCAGGATTCTTGCTGTGACCGTTTTTATAAAATGCAACCTGCCTTAGAGTTTAAGTAGAATTAATTTTTATATCTTGTTCAGCTTTCTCACTCCTTCATATTGAACTAAGTGGAAAGTAAATTGTCTAGACAAGGTGTTTTTAAAAGTTTAGGTTTCAGGGCCTCTAAAGTCTCTTGAAAACTATTGAGCACCTGGATGAGATTTTATGTGCCTTATACCTACTAATATTTGCTGCAGTAGATTAAAACTATGAAATATTTAAGATATTTATTTTAAAAATTATAATTCTATTACATATTAACATAAATAACATAATTTATGAAAATAACTATGTTTTTGAACAAAGGAGGTTACTGATAATAGTGGAATTTTTAAAACATTTTTACCATCTCTTTAATATCTACCTTAAGAGAAGACAGTTGGATTCTCTATTTGTTTCTGCATTCGATTTGTTGAAATGTTGTTTTGGTTGAAGTTTAAGAAAAAAAATCTGTACTTACACAGATACGTAGGTGAAAAGGCAGATGTGTTTTGGTAGTCTTTTCAGATGGTTTTGGATATTCTGCATTGATACTACACCGAAACTCAACAAGAGCTTGTTTCCAAAAGGTTAGTTGTAATGTAAAATCTCAGTCTATATCAGTGAATCTATACACTTGTGAGAGAATAAATGTGAAAAAGACAAATAACATCTTAATATTATAGTGCAAATAGTTTTGATTTTAAAGCTTGAAAGTGTCTTGGGGACCCCCAGGACACTTGAATTAACAATTAAAAAATCATAGGTATATATTATTCAAGAATCCACCCCAGGCTTTTGAGGATTGTTCCATATTTACCCCCCTCTTTTTCTATTTCTTTTCATGGTTCTTGTTCTGATTCTTTCTGTCTTTCACCCTAATCCATCCATTATTCCCACCTTCTTCTACCCACCTCCCTGCCATTTTCCAATTCAATTTATTGAGTGTGCAACCCAGTGTCTATTGAGGTCTCATAAACTTCATCACCTCAGGTTGTGAATCAGCTGCATTTTTCTACCTAGTACCTAGTACCATTTTACTCCTGTACCAATAGAAGGACTCAGGAGGCTGGGTCTAATTGACTCATGTATCACTGGGTTACCTGGGGTGAGGTTTGGACTCTGGTCCCTGGGTAAGGAAGAGTAAAGCAGAAATAGTGGGAGTCTTTACAGGCCATGGGTGCTTTTTCTCTAAAGTACTTACTCTTTCTTTCATTTTAAAATTGTTTTTATTTTTTAAGTGTATTTTATTGATTATGCTGAGTTGCCCCAATTATTTTTTTTCCTTTTGCCCTCCTCCACCTGGTACCCCCTTCCCTCCCCACCTTAGTTGATGTCCATGGGTTGTGTGTGTAAGTTCTTTGGCTCCTCCCTTCCCTATACTATTCTTAACACCCCTCTGTCTATTTTGTTCCTCCCAATTATGCTTCTTGATCCCTGCACCATTTCTCTTTTTCTCCCCCTTCCCTCTCCCAGCTGATATCCCTCCAAATTATCCCCATACCATACTTTGGTACTGTGCCCTAATGTAGTAGGTGTCCTGTATGGTCCAGTGGCCTGCCCACTCCTATCACCCAAGCTGGGTGTTCAAGGTATACCCTTCACATGGGCTGAGTACACCCTCTTCTTGTAGTTGCTGTTGGCAGATCAATGGGAGGGATTTACCCAGGCCAGTCAGCTGCAAGGATTGACTGTGACCACTTACCACCAACCTTTGCCCTGTGAGGAGGATCAGCTGTGCAGGGGCAGATGGTGGTGCTCCAAAGTGCTCTGTAGCTGTCCATTGGGTGTGCTGGCCCTGGGGTTTCCTGGGTGGTGCAGGCCAAGGTCAGACCCTACCTGTATTTTGCCCAGGGCTGCCCTTCCAGAGCTATAAAGCAATTTGAGAAGGCTGCTACTTGTGCTGAGTTTGGAGATACCCAGGTGGAGCCAAGCTGTGAAGCTAATCTGGAGTGCCTAGCCTGGAGTTTACTGAGGCCAGCTGTTGCTTGTTTGATAGGATTTAGGAAGTTGTGAAGCACAAATCAAGACCAGTCATTCATGTGGAAAAGCAGCTTGGGTGGGACAGCTCTGGGGATCTCCAAGGCAGATCAAACAGTGTTAGCCAGGTTGATAGAGTCTCAGATATGGCAGCAGCCTGCCAGCTCTATGGCTCTGTGGAAGGAGGGCTCAGAAAAGGGAAATGGCCTCTGCTTGCCCCAGTGCCAGACACTTCAGCCTCTCTCAGAATGGTACTAGTGCTCTTCAAGCTGCTACCCTGGTGCTGGAGCTCAGAGGCAGTGAGTCTGAGTAGGTGAGTCCCTGTGTGTGTTCTTTAAGAGGAACTGCTTAGGGCTTCAGCACTTTCTTGCACCAACTCAATCCCCACTGGTTTCTGCAACTAGAAATTTTATGGACTTATCTTCCTGCCACTGGAACCCTAGGCTTGGTGGGGTGGGGTGCTGGTGTGGGGCTGGGCCTGCTCATTCCTGAGATATCCCTCTCCAATTTTTATCTACCACACTTGGGTGAAACATCAGCTCATTCCACATCTCCACCCCTCCCAACAGTCTGGACATGGTTTCTTTAATTCCATACATGTCAAACTTCATTCAACTCATTTTCTGACGGTTCTGAGTGATGGTTGTTCTATATTTTAGTTCTAATTTCGATGTGGTCATGCGAAGAGGGGAGCCATGCCTGTTTATACCACTATTATGACAGGAAGCTCATTCTCCTCTAAAGTACTTATAATCAAAGACATCTCTTACCATTCTAGCAAATCATCTGTATTCACTTTCTAACCTCTTAAATTGTTTTTGTTATATCTGTGATATTTTATTGTTTATTTGATTTGTTTCTGTCTTCCCCAGTGGCATGTCAGCTCTGTGAAGGAATGGACTTTTCCTTAATTGTTTTAGTTCTAGTCCCAAGAAATAATCCATGGCACATAATACGAGCTCAATAAATTGGCTGCTAATAACCCTGCCTACCAAGGAGATGGAATGTGAGAAACTTATTTAAGATGTACATAAAAACTCATATGTACTCTATATTTATCACTTTGAGACCTTTTACAATGTGAGGCTATATAACAGAGTGATGAAGAACCAGACTATGAATCAGAGATAGCTATGTTCAAGTCCCGGCTCTCCCAATTTTCAGCTTTGTGACCCTGGGTAAGAGGCTTTGCCTTTGAGTCATTGTAAAACAGGGATGCTACTACTACTGGCCTCACAGCATGACCATGAGTTAAGTGCTTAGACTAGCACCTATCAGGTAGTAAAGATTAGGTGTACCCTTTCCTGTTGCTGTTAAGCTCTTCTGCCTGAGGGTCACCCTGCTTTTTTGATAGTGAAAAATGCCATGCTTCTTTCTAATTCTGGGGAGAAAACAGGAAAGAGAAATCCTGTTTTTCTTCACCAAGTAATTTCACCATGTAAATTCAGATAACTCGTTTATTTCCAGGGTACTATTCCCTTCAAATGTAGCTTGGAGAGGGTAGATGGTTCTGGATGTTGTAAAACCCTTAAGCCAAGTGGAGGACAAGGCTAAAACCATGGATTGTGAAAGAAAGCCTGTGAATATCGATGCTTGTCAGGTGAAAAGATAAGAACAAATAGTAATTGTTAACTTGTTTTGCATTCTTACTTATGTAACATCCATTATTCAAAGCCAAAAATTAAATGTAATTTAATCTTTATGTACATTTATTATTACAACAAGCCTATGAGGCAGGAACAATTAATATCTAGCTTTTTAAAGATGAGGCAACCAAAATACAAAAAGTGAAGCATTTTGCACAAAGTTACATAGGCTGGGATTCAAACTCCAGTTGTCTTGTTTCCACATCTATGCTTTTTAACCACTGTGATAGTTAAAAAGTTTCTGAGTAGCTTCAATTCTGTGCAGATACGTGGATTGGTATCTGTACAAACTGCCACATGTCCAGGCAAATGGAAGAGGTATACACAGGGGCTTTCTCTAGACCAAAATATTCCTCTACAGGTGGAAGTTCCATGGGCTATAAATCTGAGGTGTGTATAACCACGATCCTCCTCTTTTATTGGTTTGGTAGGACACAAACATTTTTCACTCGCCACTGGGATAAAAAACGACAAACAGATATGCAGTGTGATGCACATTTTAGAAAATATATCCAGTCTCTTATCAACAGCAAAATATTTGAGACACTGGGATATTGTCAGGAAACCAACCACAAAGCCACTTTGAGCTTGAAAACAAAGGTACATCTAAGAACTTGAATACCATCGCTGCTGTAGAGCACAGAGAAGAGAGGAATTGACTCTGGAAAAGAGAAGAAGCATCTTACGATAATGAAATCGTCACTTGTCAGCCATTAGGTCTAAGAAAAATGTATAAGCAAAGGACATAAAGAAACAATCCATTTTCCCAAAGGCGAAGCTAAGGAATGCCTGTCCTTCGCAGATAATTGAAACTTGAGTCATATTTCATTGGTCTCAATGCACGTGAAATGATTTTGCCATCAGTATTTTTTAAACTATGAAAGCATGTTACCTCCATTTAATGCAGATTTAATTTTATTTTAACCTGTTTCCCAAAGGAGATTCTTAGGCTATTGTAGGCTTTGCTAAAAGCAATATTCTTCTAGACAGGACACAAACTATGTTGTGTGTTCTTAGAAAACATCCTGGTGTCTATACAAGCATGAAATTTTGGGGGTACAATGTAGTATTCTGGAAAGATGACTAATATATTTAGGAGAACTTGCTTTCAATACTAAATTTACTTCCAAATAGCTTTGCAATTTGATCAGCTTCTTAGTCTTCAGTTTCCTCATCTGTAAAATAAAAAGAGTATTCTGTAAGTAAATTCTTACCTAGGTCTTAACATATTTGTAAATCATCTACATTCAAACTTGGTAAGCTACAGGGGCATATGCAATAATTTTGAATTTGGAGATGGATGAATTTTGTTCAGGTGAAAGTTGTTCCACACAATAATGGGGTCGGCCAACGAGTGATTATCCTCCTGGGGGAGTCCTAATGGGGAAGCAAAGATTAGAGATAAGTATCCTGCCCACTTCACAAGGCAGAAGGTCCAACACAAAGTCCTCTTTCAGGCACACTGCTCTCCTTACTCACTCTTGACTAATGAGAGCGGACACCTTGTCTTCCATGTTCTCTCCATCTCCTCGGAGCCTGGCAGGCTATGACATAGCAGATACCCAATAAATAAAATTTTAAAAATCATTTTTCATTTTAAAATTAAAAATTTTTAATTACAGTTGACATATAGCATTATATTAATTTCAGGTGGAGAACAGTGATTTGACATTGAAGTGATCACCCTGATAAATATAACACCATACATAGTTATTAAAATGTTATTGACTGTATTCCATATGCTGTACTTTATATCCCTGTGACTATTTTGTAACTAGAGCTTTGTACTTTATAATCCCTCCCCTCTTTTTGCCCATAACCCTAATGTCTCTCCCATCTGGCAACCATCAAAATTCTCTATCACTATGATTTTCTTTCTGTTTTGTTTGTTTTGTTTTTTAAATTCTACACATAAGTGAAGTCATATGTTATTTGCTTTTCTCCTTCTGACTCATTTTACTCAGGATAATACCCTCTAGGTCAGTCCAGGTTGTTGCAGGTGGCCAGATTTTATTTTATTTTTTATGACTGTGTAACATTCCATTGAATATACGTACCACTTCTTATTTATCCTGTCATCTGTGACAAACACTTAGATTGCTTCTATATCTTTGCTGCTATAAATAATGCTGTAATGAAGATGTGGGGTGCATATGTCTTTTACAATGAGTGTTTTGGGTTCCTTTAGGTAGATACCCAGAAGTGGAATTGCTTGGTCCTTCTTTGTCTCTAGTTATAGCCTTTGTTTTAAAGTCTGTTTTGCCTGGTATACATATTGCTACCCCAGCTTTTTGTTTTGTTTTGTTTCCACTATTATGAAATATCTCTTTCCATCCCCTTAGTTTCTGTGTGTCTGAAGTGAGCCTCTTATAGGCAGCATCGGGAAGGGTCTTGTTTTCCTACCCCATTTAGCCACCCTATGTCTTTTGATTGGAGCATTTGATCTAATTTCATTCAAAGTAATTGTTGATAGATATGTAGTTGTTGCCATTTTGGTTTTCATAATTTTTATCTTTTTTTCTTCTTTATCTTAAAGAAGTCCCTCAAGTGGTAAACTCCTTTAGCTTTTTCTTATCTGGGAAACTCTTTATCTGTCCTTCAATCCTAAATAATAGCTTTGATGGGTAGAGTGATCTTGGTTGTAGGTCATTGCTTTTTATCACTTTGAGTATTTTGTGCCAATCCCTTTTGGCCTGCAAAATTTTTTTGAAAGATCAGCTGACAGTCTTATGGGAACACCCTCATAGGTAATTAACTGCTTTTCTCCTCCTGATTTTAAGATTGTCAGATTGTCCCTCTCTTTAACTTTTGGCATTTTATTTATGGTATTTCATGATGTAGGCCTTTTTGGATTCATCTTGTTTGGTACTCTTCCTGGGTTGTATGTCTGTTTCCTTCTTCGGGTTAGAGAAATTTCCCATCATTATTTTTTTCCAACCAGATCTTCAATTCTATGCTCTCTTTTTCTGGCCCCTTGTGATATTAGTACGCTTGATATAGTTCCAGAGGGTCCTTAAGCTATCCTCATTGTTTGTTGTTTTTTTCTTTTATATTGAATTTATGCAGGTGACATTGGTTAATAAAATTATAGGTTTGGAGTGTGATGTATTATGTGTTCAATACTCCAAGTCAAGTCTTTTTTCATCATCAGTTATCCCCCTATATCCTCTTCCACTTCCCCCACTCCCTTTCTTCTCTGGTAATCACCATGCTTGTATGTGTCTATGAATTAATTTCTTTCTTTTCTTTTCATTCCCCTTCCTTCCTCCCTGCCTTTCTGTCTCTCTCTCTCTCTTTCTCTCTCCTTAATCCCTTCACCTTTTTCACCTGTCCCCACAACCCACATCCCCTCTGACAGCTGTCCATCTGTTTTCTATCTATGAGTTTGTTTCTATTTTGTTGTTAGTTTACTTTGTTCATTACATTCCACATATGATTGAAATCATATGGTACTTGATTTCTCTGACTAGCTTAAAGTTCTCCAGGTCCATCCATGCTGGTCTTTTTTATGGTTGAGTAGTATTCTGTTGTTTAAATGTACCACAGCATTTTTATCTACTTATCTGCTGATGGATACTTGGGCTACTTCCAATAGTTGGCTATTATAAATAATGCTGCAATGAACATAGGGATGCATATATTCTTATGAATTAGTTTTAGGTTTCTTCAGATATATTCCCAGAAATGGAATCACTGGGTCCTAAGGCAGTTCCATTTTTAACTTTTTAAGGTAACTCTATACTGCTTTCCACAGTGGCTGCATCAATCTGCATTCCCACCAACAGTGCACAATGGTTGCCTTTTCTCCACATCCTTGCCAGCACTTGTTGGTTGCTTTATTGATAATAGCCATTCTGACAGGTGTGAGATGATATCTCATTGTGGCTTTAATTTTGCATTGCTCTGATGATTAGTGACAGTGAGCATCTTTTCATATGTCTGTTAACCATCTGTGTGTTCTCTTTGGAGAAATGTTTATTTAGATCCTTTGCTCAGTTTTTAATTGAATTGTTTTTTTGTTTAGTGTTGAGTTATATTAAGTTCTTTATAAATTTTGGATATTAACTCCTTATCAAATGTTATATTGGCAAATGTTTTCTCTTTTTCTGTGGTTTGCCTTTTCATTTTGTTGATGGTTTCCTTTGCTGTGCAAGAACTTTTTTGTTTTATGTAGTTCCATTTCTCTATTTTTATTTCCCTTGCCTGAGAAAATATATCAGAAAAAATGTCATTACAATAAATGTCTTAACTTTCACTTCCTGTGTTTCTTCTAAGATTTTTATGGTTTCAAGTCTAACATTTAAGCCTTTAATCCATTTTGAGTTCATTTTTGTATATTGTGTAAGAAGGTGGTATTGTTTTATTTTTTATGCACATATCTGTCCAATTTTCACAACACCACTTATTGAATAAACTATCTTTACCCCATAATATGTATTATCTCCTTTTTCAAATATTAATTGACTATAAAGCTGTAGGTTTAATTCTGGGCTCTCTATTCTGTTCCTTTGACTTATATGTTGGTTTTTATACCAGTACCATGCTGTTTTGATTATAATGTCCTTGTAGTATAGTTTTATATCAGGTAGTATGATTTCTCCAACTTTGTTATTCTTTCTCAAGATTGCTATGGCTATTCAGGGTCTTTTTCAGTTACATATAAATTTTTGGAATGTTTTTTCTAGTTCTTTGAAATATGGTATTGATAGGAATTGTGTTGAATTTATAGATAGCTTTAGGTAGTATGGACATTTTAATAATGTTAATTCTTCCTATCATGAACATGGTATGTACTTCTACTTATTTGTATCTTCTTCAATTTCTTTCTTTAATGTGTTATAATTTTTTGAATATAGGTCTTTTACATCCTTGGTTCAACTTATTCTTCAGTATTTTATCCTTTTGAAGCAATTGTGAATGGTATTATTTTCTTAGTTTCCCTTTCTGATAGTTCATATGTAAAAATGTAACTGATTTTTATATTTTGTATTCTGCTACTTTGCTGAATTCATTTATCAGTTATATTAGGTTTTGGTGGAATTTTTAGACTTCTCTGTATACAGTATCATTCTTTTTGGTGTCTGATTAGCTGTTTTCTGTTACTTTGTCTTCCAAAGTTCTGGTTCTATCATCTTCTTTTTCTAATCTTCTACTGATTCCTTGTGATGTAGTCTTCATTTCAGTTATTGTGTTCTTCACTTCTGACTGTTTCATTTTTGTGTTTCCTATCTCTTTGTTAACATTCCACTGCGATCGTTGGCCAACATTATAACCAGTGTTTCTGTTCTTTCATTTGGGATATTCTTCTTTGTCTTCTCATTTCAGCTGCCTCTCTGTTTTTGTTTGTTGGTTGGTTGGTTTGTTTTTTAATGTATTGTGTAGAGATGCTATGTCTCCTGGTCTTGGTAGAGTGGCCTTATATAGTAGGTATCATTCAGGGCCCAGTGGCACAGTCTCTCTGGTCACCTGTGCTGGCTGCTTCAAGTGTGTCACTTCTGTGGGTTGCATTTGCCTTCTGGTTGTAGTGGAGCCTTGATTATTTTTGGCACATCAGTAAGAGGAATTGACTTTCAGGCTAATCTGCTGTAAGGACTGGCCATGACTGCAGTGGAGGGACTGCTGTGTGGGGGTTGACACTATGGAGCAGGATTTCTTTAGCAGGACTCTGGTGCTTGCTGAGTTTGCCCTTTGGGTGTGTCATTTGTAGAGGTGGTTGGATGTGGTCTGAAGCTGGCCACTGGGTGTTCTGGTTTTGGGGGCAGGCTGATGGAGACTCAGATATGGTGCCTGCAGGCTAGGTTAAGGGAGGGCTCAGCAAAGAAACACAACTTCTGTCAGCAATTCTGTCTGTGAGAAAGCTGCCTCTCTAGCCCTTGCCCTGCCACCAGACATTTCAGTTCCCACATGTCCCTGACACTTTTTGAGCTGCTGCAAAGAGATGGAACTCAGAGTGAGTCCATGAATGAGTAAACCCATGAATGGGCCCTTTAAGAGGAACACCTGGGACTCCAGTAACCCTCCCTTCTCCCCATCTCACACAGCCCCTATGCCTGCTGTTTTCACAGCCAGAAGTTATGGGAACTTCTCTTACCCACAATGGAGCCCTAGGCGGGGGAGCCTGGTGTAGGACTGTACCCCTTGCTCCTCAAAGGGTGAGAGGGACCTTTTGAAGCTGAGATAATCCCTCTTCATTTTTAGCTCCCACAAGTGGGACCAGCCCATTTGGCATCTCTGTCCCTCCTACCAGTCTCCACATGGCTTCTTCTGTATATCTTTAGTTAAAGAACTTCTGCTTAGCTAGATTTCATGTGCTTCTCAAGGGTGGTTGTTCTGTAGTTTTGTTGTAATTTTGATGGGTTATGGGAGAAGAACACAGTATTTACCTACTCCACCATCTTGATCAGAAACCAATAACATTTTTAAATGAGTGAATCAGAACTTTTTAGACACAACTCTATGAAATCTTTTGAGACTTTCCGAAACAACCTTTGGATTTGCTGTGTGATAGGTAAAAATTTGTAGAGATTGCATTTGTGATATGATGCTTATGTACAAGCAATTTGTACTTAGCCCTCAACAGTCACTTGGTAACAATGATCTATTCTTTGTAGCTCATTAGTTTGTGAACTATCAGTTCCCTGGTTTTACTTTAGGAAAATGAATGATACAATTAGCATGTACAAAAATTTGGAATGTGAATTTTTAAAATGATTCCCCCTTTTTCACTGAGAACTTGAGGCAAAAAAAATTCAAGTGTAAATATTCAGTTTTTGGAGTGGACTTAGCTTCTATTGGTGATTTGAGGTTTCACCTATTGACACATGCTAGAGAATTTTTTTTGGTTGCCAATGCTCTAGGTTATTTTCATGGATGCATAATTATAGGAAAGTCTCATTTTGAGGAGAATTGTGATGATGTGAATTTGTCTGTTGGGTAGTGCAATGCAAGTGTTTTTGAATCAGTCTATTTCTTGGCTTCCTTTTAAAGCTAATCAGCCTTATCTAGAATTTTGGAAAAGATGTGTGACCAAAGGTATAAAACAATAAATATACTGGATTGAAAAATAATAGATCTGTTAAAAGTTGAATGAATAAATTTAAATAAATTATATTTTAATGGAATGAATTTGGTGATTTCTTATTGTTAAGCATTATACTTGGGAGTTAAGACATTTTAAGTTGGAAAATATATATATACTGTGAAATCAGAGTTCAGCTAGCAAATGATTTATTTAATCAATTAATTTGAATATACCATCCATCCTCAACATTTACAAGGGCTGTACAGTATAGCTACATGGCTGAATATAATGTATAATAATTTGCAGATTGCTTTGCTGGTTCTTCCATATCTCTCTGTTTATAATGAAGAGTCTCTCTTGTGAATAAGCATTGTAACTTTCATTGCTTTGTTGGTTCTGACATATCTCTCCATTTATAATGAAGAGCTTCTAGTGAATAAGCATTGTAACCTTCACAAGCCCTTGATAAGGCCAAGTTAAAATAAAAAACAAAATCCTATAATACTACCCCGCTATAAATTGGCTTTAATCTGAATGCTGTTTTCCTTGGAATGTGGGAAATGTTTTTATTCTTGTCTTGGACCTCATATAACATTCTTCTGAAATTCCATAATGAAGGATTTTATTAAGCTCTATTATTTGTTCAAGTATTTTTATATTTAGTTAGTTGGGATATGAAGAGATAGAGAGATTAATAATGCAAGGAATGAACATTGCTGACAGAATAGCAGCAATTTTTTAAAATATTGCCAAGTTCATTAATAAAAGACTACATCATAATTTTAAAAGCCATGGCTGTGCCCATCATGCAAGGACAATCTGAATGCTAGTTGGGTTTTGTACATGTCTTCCATACATTTCTCAATGCCACTCTTAACAACCGTGCCAACAAATTAACCTTTTCAAGGTTACATGATTTTCCATGTAGAATTGTCTCTAACTTTCTTCAGATAGGATATATGGAGGTAAAATTATAAGTTATTTGAAAACAGTAAATTTGAAAAAAAGTGTTACCTTTCAAAAATGCATTTTCAACATTTTCATAACATCAGAACTTTTTTTGTCCATACTTTTGCAAACAAAATTTTATTATGAAAGCTAATTGAGGACTTAAATGAAATCCAAAGGCAGCAATATCAGTATCTTTTATAAACATTTCTCTGCAAGTAAGCAAAAGTAGATAATGTGCTTATATTTATTCATAGACCCTTTTGGGAAAAAGGCAGGATAACTTTGTGAACTTTGATTAGCTGCAGTTGGGCTATGGGCAAGTCACAGAATTGGAGTATATCGGATGTGAATGTGATCTTCACTGCTGCAAGTCCTTTACAATGAAAACATATAGTAAAAGTTGCTATGAACACAATAGTTAAACTATTTAAGTAGGGCATTTGGGATGAAAATAATTTAATTTTAATTTATTTATATATTATAAAAATTGATGATTTAAGTAAAGATTTCCATTGCCTGCCTTCCTTTTCTTTCTTCTTTTCTTCTCCTCTCCCTCCCTCCCTCCTTCTTTTATTTCCTTCTCTTTCTTTCCTTCCCTCCTTCTTTCTTTCCTTCCTTCCTTCCCTCCTTCTTTCTTTCCTTCCTTCCTTCTCTCCTTCCTTCCTTCCCTCCTTCTTTCCTTCCTTCCTTCCTTCATCTTTCCTTCCTTCCTATTTAAATATAATTGATATAACATTATATTGATTTTTAGTTATAACATAACAATTCAGTATTTATGCATACTGCAAAATGTCACCACAGTAAGTCAGTTAACATCTATCACCACAGTTACAAATCCTGTTCTTGTGATGAGAACTTTTAAGATCTACTTCTTACTTCTGACAAATATAATACAGTATTATTAACTGTAGTCACCATTCAGTATGTTACATCCTCCTTATTTATTTTATAATTAGAAGTTTCTATCTTTTGACAACTTTACCCAGTTTGCTCCCAACCCCCAGAACCCCTACCTCTGAGAGTTTCTATAATATTGAGTTTGTTTTTATTTTTCTGGGGTTTTTGTGTTGTTATTTTTAGATGCTACCTATAAGTGAGGTTATAAAGTATTTATCTTTTTGTATCTAATGTATTTCACTTGGCATAATGCCCTCAAGGTCCATACATGCTTTTCCAGGTGACAAGATTTTCTTATTTTTTGTGGCTGAATAATATTTCGTTTTTTGTGTGTGTATCACAATTTTTATTTATTCATTCACTCATGAACACTTAGGTTACTTCCATGTCATGGCTATTGTAAATAATGCTGCAATGAACATGGGGGTGCAGATATCTTTTTTTTGAATTAGTGTTTTCATTTCCTTTAGATAAATACCGAGAAGCAAAATTGATGAATCATGTGGTTGTTCTATTTTTAAATTTTTGAGGAACCTCCATATTGATTACCATAGTGGTTGCACCAATTTACAACCCCCAACCCTGCATAAAGTTTCCCTTTTCTCCACATTCTCACCAACACTTCTATCTTTGATGATAGGCATTCTAACAGGCATGAGGTGTTATTTTATTGTGGTTTTGATATTCATTTTTCTGATTATTAGTGATGTTGAACAACTTTTCATGTACCTATTGGCCATCTATATGTTTTCTTTTAAAAACATCTATGTAGGTTTTTGGAATGTCTTAATTTATTATTATTATGTGCTATCGAGTTGTATAAGTTCCTCATATATTTTGGTATTATTATTGGATATGTAATTTGAAAATATTTTCTCTTATTTGGTAGGTTGCCTTTTCACTTTGTTGTTTCTCTTTTGTGCAGAAGCTTTTTAGTTTGATGTAGTCCCACTTGTTAATTTTTTCTTTTGTTGCATTTATTAATCAATAGTATATGCATGAGTTTATTTCTGGGGTATTTGTTATTATTGTCCATGATCTATGTGTTTGTTTTTGTGCCTGTACCACACTATATTGATTGCTATAGCTTTGTAATGTAGTTAAACATGTTTGTATTTTTAACATAGTTTATAATTATGTATTCATCTATGTAATATGTTAAATAATTTATTTTTATAGAAGTTATATAATTTATGAATATCATGAAAAGAGACCTGGAATGGGAAAGAAGAGGTCTTTATTTTGTCTTTTTTTTTAACCTCTTTTAAGTATGCAATCTTAGATAAGTGACTTACCAATTCTAGGATTCAGTCTCCTTAACCATAAAATTAGTGGGTTAGATTATATGATCTTTAAGATTATTTTGACTCATGCATTTTATGATTCTTTGCATATTACCATAAATTACAATACACTAAATTCTTAAAATGGCAGAAATGACTGGATAATGCACTTGTTCATAAGTCATTCTTAAATAACATTATTTGAGAGCCTACACATGTGTTTTTAAGTATTTTATTCTTTTAATATGAGAAAAACTAAAAAATAACATTTTTAATAAATACTGCTCTCCTATTTTTAAATAATGCGCTGCATAGTCAAATTATTCAAAAGCTTACTAGTTGTTTCAGTCTTTCTTTCCTCCTTGGTGAGCACATAGGAAAATGCTGCCTTTTCTAACTGCTGCAAGGATATTCTATAAACCTAACCAGTGTTGATATGGGAGAAGCCTTTCTGGGGGAGATAAGCCATTACATTGGGAGCTAAGGGGTTGAAAGCCAAGATGAATTTAAAAATGGAAACACTTCTCTAATTTTGGCATTGCATTTCCAGCCATGGGTACAGGTTAATTTTCTGAGTGAAGGTCATTCATTCATTTTTTTTCCACCAGTTTTTTATTGGGTAATTACTGATCATTTTGCTAATGCTGGAGTTACAGACAAATATCCTGAAGATGTTCAGTCTCATGTTTACTTTGAATATTCCAGCTGACAGTCTTCAAATTTGATTTAAGCTGAGCTAGTAGCTTCTGTTTTGTTTTTTCCCCCTCCACAAAAGCCCACTCTAACTTACAAAGCATGTTTAGTTAGCATTTCATATACAGTGCCACTTTTGCATCCAAATTGTCACCCAACTTGCCCTCCAATCCCCTCCAAACATTTCAGTATGATCATCATCACATTTGTTTAATCAAATGTGATAAAACACTGCTTTCCTTGAGAAATGACATGTGTAAAACAAGCAGAAAAAAAATTTAGGGGCTTGATTTTACTATTTTTCACCACGGAGTTTCAAACCATGGGTGGGATAGCAGAGGTTCCTTCTTTATCTCGGGACATCTCAAGCAGATTCCTGAGTTTCATTAGTGCTTTTTTTCAAATGACAGTTTTGGGTAACATAAAATATAGTTCAGCTATTGCCAAAGCCTTAATATCTCTTCTAATTTAAAGCTTCTCCCACATTCATTGTGCTTGGTAATCTGTTCTGATTTCTATTGCTGTAACAAAGTACCCCCAAATTTAGTGACTTTTAACCACAACAGTAGTGCGTTTTTCTCATCAATCTGCAATTTGGACAAGTTTAAGTAGGAATAGCTAATTTTTTCCCCACATGTGTCAGCTGAGGTGAGTCAATTAAGGGCTGGAAGATCCACTTTCAAAACAGCTCTTCCACATGGCTGGCTGTTGTCTGGGAATCAGCCAGGGATTGGTTTCTCTCTCCACATAGGACCCTCTTCATCCTGTTTTGACTTCCTCACAACATAGTAAATCAGTTCCAAAAGCAGGTATGTGAAGAAAACAAAGGTGAAGTATATTACATTCATTATGCTGCATCTGGTCCTTTGGGGATACTGTAAGGGAAGGGAGACGTGAAATGTTACTTGATTGATCAAATAGTAATCAGTATTAGTGTTCTCTGAGTTTGAAAGATGTTTAAAGCTTGCTATATCATTTCTGGGGCAATTTTTTGGCCTTTTAGAACACCTACCCTCACAGGGGACTCCTTGCATTGCTCCTTGATGCAAATGGTCCCTCTTCAGCTGACCCTTTATACGTTGTTCCTGTAGCTCATTTTCTGGTGTTAGAAAACACAGTTTCTTTTTGTGGTGTGACCTAGCTCTAGTATTCAAATCTGACCCTTTTCGAGGGTTTCCTTCTCTCCCTCACGGGTAGAGATGAAGTTTTCTCACACTGCAATTGCCATTGTCATTGTTGTCATTATGATTATTATTTATTATGCTATCAGAGGCAGCTTTGGTTCTTTGAACCTTTTCTAATTAGGACATAACTACCAGTATCTAAATCATGGAAAACTCATCTCAAACTTTTTAGGAGGTTCCTAAAGCTCTTCTTTCTCCCTAAATTGGTGCCAAGCTATTTTTCTTTTCTTTAGGAGGAAAAGGAAAAACATGAATACTTCAATAACTTTCTCCTTGGAGATTTATTAAATGAGCTGTTTTCATCCATCATCATCACCTCTCTGTTTTTTATATACTCTAGAGGTAGGTGATAGTCTAAGAGTGGCAGAATCTGATTTTGTCTACCATTTCTTCCTACATATACGAGTATATTCTGATGCTACATAGAAAGTATGAGCATTTAACAACTTAACATTTTTGTTCTCAGCATTTAACGATTTAACATTTTGTTCTTTTAGTGACAACTGAGAAAGTGTGCCACTTTCACATCCTGTCACATATGCATTTTAATTAAATATTATAAATTCCTTGATCTAAAGGTCATGTATTTTGGGGGCATACAGAGCAATTATATACCTATGTCAAATGAATAACTAAAGGACTGAAGACATTCACCCTTCCCACAACAGTCTGAAGCCAACCCATATCACTGAGGATGTATTTCTAGTTGGCAAGTCTTGCCCTGAAGTATTCAAGTTCTTATAATATCCTTATGGTAGCTACAGTTTTGTGGCACTGTGTGGAGTCTGGAATGAAATTAGTCCTTGTTTCAATGCAGACAATAAAATAAGTTGAGCTCATTGTATTCGCAAAGCAGGCATGTGTAACCAGCACATCTGGCAGTGTCTGAAATGGAGGTGAATCCCCAAAGATGGAAATTCAATTTCCTTCTTACTGGTAGAAAGGTGAACTATATTCACCACAGTCCATAGACATGAAAAAAATTTCAAAAATTTTAATTTAGAAAGGGATAAACAGTGGTTTGAATCTTAGAGGGCTTCAAGTGAGAAATAACATGTAGCTTAAACCTGGTCTTCTGTATACAAAATATTATTGATAAAGGATTGTTTGGTCCCTCTGCTAGGCAATGAAGAGGAGTAAGATGCCCATTCCCATTCAAGGAGATTGCATCTTAATTAGGAGGTAAGATATATGAAACCTCAATCTACATGTTTGCATCAGCTCAGTATCAAATATGAACAAATATCTAATATAATCCATAGTCATTCAGTGGGCATTAGATAAATATTTGCAAAATAGAAAGATAAGTAGATAAACAAATAAATATATCAATAGTGAAGAGGTTGGGTTGAGCTACCCCAGGGCACTAGGAATATTCAGGAACAATCTTACTGGGCAAAAGGGAGGATCTCGATGTTTTATTTTACCTGTTAACTCCTAACCAATGTGACTGGAATATGATGAATGAAATTGTTTTTGCTTGGATAAGATAGATTTCACTTTTTTGATGACTTCAATAGGAGAAAAGATTGAATCCCTGGAGTAAATAGATGGAGTAAAGAGAGGAGTAACTCAGGCAAAGACGAAGATTTCAGCTTGGGTCTCTTTACATTTAGCCATGGGATCACGGCAGAGTCTTTCCCACGCTAATTTTCAGGTTAATCTGCCAGACACAGTTCATAAGTGGGACTGGAGGTAGAGTTTTGTTTTGTTTATTTTTAGTGCTTTAAACAAAATCCTATCAACACACAAGTGGTAGATTTGGCCAGAGGCTGCAACTGAAACTGCTCTTTCTCTTAAGTTTTGAAGAGGAGCTGAGTTGATGTAACTTAACATCGTACGAAGTTTTTGTGAAAGAAATTCAGGCTTTAAGAAAAGGGATTAGAGAAGTGGGAGAGGGGTGGAGGGTGTTCAACTCAACCAAAGCAGAGGTCTACTGCTTAAGGGAAGTGTAGCTTAGACCTTCTAGAAATGAGGCACAAAAATATTTCATTCAAAAACGGAAATACCAGAAAGAAGTCCTGACTGACTGCATCATTACCATCATACAGTAAAGACTACTTACAGTTTGGGCTGGTTGGTTTCCTTATACTATGAGCCTTATTGATTTTCTTTTCCTAAATACATTTCCCACTCTGTAACTACCTATGGGTAGGGAGCTTCTAAATGAAAACTCAGAAAAAAAATCCTTGCCTCTTGGCTTCTATATTACTTTTTTTTTGTACTGAAAAAAACACTTGAAAGTTTTTTCCTCCTGTCTTAAAAAAAAAAAAGAGAAGACCTTCACTTTAACAGGTCTACTTTGCTGAATAAATAGTTTGTGCAAACAAACCTTTGCACCCCTGCATCTGAGAGCTTATTCACTTGGCATAGGTCTATCTGCTAGAGAAACCCCAGTGTGTGGAGTTAATTGGGAGGATGCCTTCCTCCTGCAGACAAACTCTTCATCCTCCCTACTCATGAGGATTCTGATTATTCTAATTTGTGTGTGTATGTTAAAAATGGTTCTGTTCAACACAGACTGAAAGGTTGTACTGTTCTCCTTTATTCGTGTGTTGATGTTTGTTTGAATTTGTGTATTGGAGCCCACATCTCTATGGTATATTTTAGGTTAGAAATTCTTAGAGGACAGGAATTGTTACTCTCCGATTAACTTTGTATATCTTCCAGCATGGGTCTATATATATACAAAAGCTTAATGCATTCAATCTGTTGAAAAATTACTGGGCCTGGGATTCTTCAAGGGTAAAATTGTATTCTATGATATTTTCATTTAAACATGGAACCTGTCCAGATTGATTCCTTCACAGAGCTATTCTAACGTAAGATTATATATGGAGGAGAATGAATGCACAACATTCTCCTTTTACCAACATGTAAGAACTGAGGGGATATAATTAACTCTCACTGCACACCTGCTGTGTGACAAGTAATCTGGTATCAGATACCTCAGTGACTATTCATATAGTAAGAGGTAGAGGATAATAAAGTGTATCTGAAGGATCCTAGTATTAGAACAGACTTACCTGAGTCTGAATTACTGTTCTGCTAAAATCTTAAGTTTACTCAATTTCTTTGAAACTCTTTTGCCGATGATACCAGTCTCACAGCATCATTACAAGAATTATAAATGGATGTTATTGTTATCAAGGCAAGATTTACTGAACTCATTTAATAAATGAAGAAACTGAGGACAGTAGGATTTCACGATTAACCCAAGATCACATTGCCAATGCCTGGCAGGTTTTCTGTTCCAAGTGCTGTGCCAGTTTCAGAGCTGAACAGTATCAAAAAGAAGAGAGTTAACTTGGGCTGTGGATGTGATCATGCTGAGAGATGTTCTTAACACAGCAAGGAGCAGTCATGATATTTGAGTGGCAGTAGAATGAAGAAGCTAGGCTGAGATGTTTGTCACTTGCATTAGTTAAGATGAGATTTGTTGATGAGTGAAAGGAGGCCCAACAACAGTGAATTTTAAAACAGAGAAGGACACTTCTCCCTCGTGTAAATATAGGCAGTCTAGAGTAGATGTGTTGGCTCCAAAATTATTGATGATTTTGTGTGTCTCTCTCTTGTGTTCTGCCACTTACTAACACCTAGATTCCACCTGTGGTTGAAGGGGGCTATTCTCTGTTCAGCCAACTATCTACATTCTCAACAGCAAGAAGGTGGAGATAGGACAGGAGAAGGCATCTCTCATCCCTCTAGGACACTTCCAGTAAGTTGTGTCCACCACATCGGCTTCTACCTTGTTGGCCAGAATGAAGCCCATGACTCCATTAGCTGCGAGAGGGTGTGCAGCCATGAGGACAACCCACAGTCTCTGCCATGCCATTTATACATAGCTTTTGTGTTTTCAGAATTAGAATGAAGCTATTTTTTTCCTACTTTCAGTTCCATTAAAAAACTATTCTTATTAAAGAAGAGTCTTAATAGTTTTCTAGTTGGAACTTCTGCATTTTCAAATATAGAAATCATTTGTATAAAGGAACATATAAAATCTACAAGTTATAATTTTTCATTAATAATAAAATGTTATCAAATGAGTTCAATTTTAACAATAATGATGTTTTTAACTAAAAATATTATACAGGAGTTCCAGCCAAGATGGAGTCATAGTAGAAATGCTTTGCTTTCTTGCACAACCAAAAGAAGGATAACAACCAATTTAAAAATGACAAACTACCAGAACTGCCAGAATGTCAAACTGCATGGAACTCTGACAACCAAGGAGTTAAAGGAACATTCATCTAGACCAGTAGGAGGGACAGTGATTGGCCCTGGGGTGGGCAGAGAGGACCTGTGGCAAGGTGGTGGACTAGGAGGGCAAGGAGGGGTTGGCTCACTGGGAAACCAAAGACTTAAAAGCTCTAGCAGTAAAATCTGTAGGGGTTACAAAGGCGGGAGAAACTCCCAGTCTCACTGGAGAGTTTGTTGGAAAGTGTCGCTAGAGCAGAGCAAGCAAGCGGCATTGCTCCTTCTGTGACCCCTCCCTCACAGACAGCGCCACAACACAGCAAAGAGGGCTGGCCCACCCTGGGGAATACCTAGGGCTTTGACCCCTTACAACATAACAGGTGCACTGAGACAAAGAAATATGGCCCAAATGAAAGAGAAGATCAAAAGTCCAAAAAAAGAACTAAGCAATGAAGAGATAGAAAACCTATCTGATGCAGAATTCAAAACACTGGTAATCAGGATGCTCACAGAATTGATTGAGCTCAGTTGCAAAATGAAGGAAGAAATGAAGGTTACACAAAGTGAAATAAAGCAAAACATACAGGGAACCAACAGTGAAAGGAAGGAAACCAGGACTCAAATCAATGATTTGGAGCAGAAGGAAGAAATAAACATCTAACCAGAACAGAATGAAGAAACAAGAATTCAAAATAATGAGGAGAGGCTTAGAAACCTCGGGGACAATTTTAAGTACTCCAACATCTGAATCATAGGGATGCCAGAAGGAGAAGAGGAAGAGGAAGAAATTGAAAACATATCTGAACAAATAATGAAGGAAAACTTCCCCAACCTGGTGAAGGAAATAGACTTCCAGGAAGTTCAGGAAGCCCAGAGAGTTCCAAAGAAATTGGACATAAGGAAAAATACAACAAGGCCTATCATCATTAAATTACCCAAGATTAAAAGTAAGGAAATAATCTTAAAAGCAGCAAGAGGAAAGGAGAGAGTTACCTACAAAGGAGTGCCCTTAAGACTCTCATCTGATTTCTCAGAAGAAACCTTACAGGCAAGAAGGGACTGGAAAGAGGTACTTGAGGTCATGAAAGGTAAGGGCCTGCAACCAAGATTACTCTATCCAGCAAAGCTATCATTCAGAATGGAAGGGCAGATAAAGTGCTTCCCAGATAAAGTCAAATTAAAGGAATTCATCACCATCAAGTCCTTATTATATGAAATGTTAAAGGGACTTATCTAAGAAATAGAAAAGGATCAAAAACTATGAACAATAAAATGACAGCGAACTCATAACTACCAACAACTGAATCTAAAAAACAAAAACTAAGCAAACAACTAGAATAGGAACAAAATCACAGAAATGGAGATTGCATGGAGGGTTATCAATGGGGAGGGGATGGACAGGATGGGTGAGGAAGCTACAGGGAATAAGAAGCATAAGTGGCAGGTGTAAAATAGACAGGAGGAAGTTAAGAATACTGTAGGAAATAGAGAAGCTAAAGGGCTTATATGTACAACCCCCGCACATGATGTAAGGGAGGCAGGAATGCTGGAGGGTGGGGAGGTACAAGGCAGAGGAGGGATAAAGGGGAGAAAGAAACTGGGACAACTGCAATAGCATAATCAATAAAATATACTTTAAAAATATGATACACATTAAGAACTATTTAAATAAATGAAATGCCTGAGAATAATTAGCACATTTAGTAAGATTCAACTGTTCTTTATGTAATCAAAATTTCTGGCTAGGCCTGAGTAAATCATAAAGTTAACTTGCTAAACTATAATCCCAAGTCATTTATTTGTTGTTTTATTCTGGGAAAACTAGGCTACTGTAGTTTCTAGCCTCTAGTAGATAGAGGGTGCTAAATGTTTGTTCAGTGCTCACAGAATTTATTGAGCTTGGTTGCAAAATGAATAGAAGAGTCAATACTTGGGGTATAAGATGAAATAATAAGTATTCCTCCAAAGCAAAGAAGTAATGGTAGCTTTAGTCTTTTATGGTTTTAATGTAGCTTTGTTTCATATGCCCAGCCATTGGGACTTCAGAAGATTTTCATTGCAAGAGCTGTTGAAGAAAGCTCAGTTTTTCAGGCAGATTAAACATTTAGGTGGTTCTTAATAGCTTATATACATACATACATATATATATATATATATATATATATATATATATATATATAGTTTTATATCTTTATCATTTAAAAGTATAAGTGCTTTCCACATCATGATTATTTGGTAAATAATGTCTATAGCATGTCTACATTATATTTCTACAGCATGTCTATATTATATATAAACATTATTGTTGAGCATTTTTGTGTGGCACAAGATTTTATTCATTCTGCAGGAAATATCTTTATACATGAATAATTGACATC
Organism: Phyllostomus hastatus; assembly: GCF_019186645.2. NCBI lineage: Eukaryota > Metazoa > Chordata > Mammalia > Chiroptera > Phyllostomidae > Phyllostomus > Phyllostomus hastatus. The sequence goes on along the minus strand of NW_025333912.1, from coordinate 1,594,774 downwards.
TTTCTAATTTCCTTATGCTAGATTTCTAATTGTGGGATTACTAGGTCAAAATATATCACCATTGAAAACTCTCAAATACTTATTACTATATCACATTCCAAAAAGAGACTCAGTTTACATTTCCAGCATTATGTGACAAGGCCAGCTTTATTGCACCATCCCCTGTATTGAATTGTTAGGATTTTGACTATCTCTCTAAATATATAAAGTGAAAAATTACACCTACTTATAGTTTTAATTTGTTTTTAGCTATGCAATGTGATACATGTATACATTTGTGGTATGTAAATGTATGAATATGAATTCATATGACATTGGGGCCATACTATTTTTTCTTCATAACCTTTTTATTTTTAAACTGGCAATGTTTTATGACTCAATGGTAATTCTTCCATTATTTTGTATTCAAATACAGGGGTCCAGCACAAATAATGCCCTTTTTAATCACAAAATCATAAGCATGTAATTCTGTAACATAACTATCACACTCAAGCATACCATATGACATTTTAGCTGAAATGTTCAAATTATAACTACAAATTATTACACCCATATTATTACCCTGCCAACCACACTTAAGCAGGCATTACTTCTGCCAGACACTCTATGATGTTGACTAATGACTTGAGATAGTTTATTTATTTCTTTATGTAATCCTCACCCAAGGACATTTTCTCATTGCTTTTAGAGAGAGGGGGAAAGAAAAAGGGAGACATAAGATCATTGACATGAGAGAGAAGCATCGACTGGTGGCCTGTCACATGTGCCTGGACTGGGGATTCAACCTGCAACCGAGGCATGTGCTCTGACTGGGAATCAAACCTGCAACCTGTCAGTTATGGGACAATGCTCCAACCAACTCAGCCACCCCAGCCAGGGCTGGAGATAGCATTTTTAATCATGGTAAGGAAATATCCTATTTCTGATTCTCTAAGCATTATCCAGGGATGAATGTTGAATTTTACTTATTTTGAAAAGTCTCTATATTCCTTTCATTCTTTTGTCCTTCATTCTGGCTTTCTTCTTTTCTACTATAATTATTCCATAGTCATATTCTTTTTTCTTTATTTACCTACTTTGAAATATGTAATTTATGTCTTCTTCTTCCAAAGAATAAACTTAGAGACTTATTTGTCAATTTTGTTCTCTGTTCTTAGTATTATTAATTTTTATCTTTACCATGGTATTCTTCTTGAGTGTATTAGAACTATTTGTTTTTTAATTAAAAAGTTGAATTTTAAATATTAAAAGTTATATTACTCTTATAACTTAAAAATAAAAGCATTTAAAGTAATATAAGATAATATTACATTATCTTATAAATTATAAGTTAATGTAATTATAAATTTTAATCTTATAATAGTTAGTGGCCGTGGCTGGCATAGCTCAGTGGATTGAGTGCAGGCTGAGAACCAAAGCATCACAGGTTCAATTCCCAGTCAGGACACATGCCTGGGTTGAGGGCCAGGTCCCCAGTGGGGCCACATGAAAGGCAACCACACATTGATTGTTTCTCTCTCTCTTTTTTACTCCCTTCCCCTCTCTAGAAATAAACAAATAAAATCTTAAAAAAAGAAGAATTTCTGTTTAAAAAAAAACATTTAATAGTGTCTTATTGTTGTAAGTACTCTAGTCTTTATTATTTCAATTTAGAATAATCGAGAATTATATAGTTTTCTCAAATTTTTATTATTAAGAAGTAAAAATAGTTTATATGACATAGTTTATAGATTGTAAAGGAAAGGGAAGTAAAATTGTAGACAGCATGTGGAACCAAGATCTATATAGATGTATTTAGTTTGGAATAATAATAGCACAGTTTATTAGTTATCAGAATGATACTGTTTGTTACAGGGAGGACATAAGTTGATAGCTCAAAATAAAGGAAAAGTATACAGAATAGGTTTTGTATCAGTGAGGGTCTGATCAGAAGGCAGAAACCACACAGTAAATTAAACAAGAAATGTTTATGTGTAGAATTGTTAATTATTATAGAGCATTAAAGTTAACAAGAGATTCACAAACTTTAAAGAGAACTCCAAAGAATATAGGAATAGCAGATACAAGGAGCAGTCACTAACTCTGCGACAGAGTATCCAGTAAAGAGTTCCACCCACACTTTCCCCTGTGCCCCTAGGGGGGAGGTCCAGACCTTGTAGGGGAGAGTATGGCCATGAGAGGAAGCTGTGGTGTCACATAGGTGAAACTTGCTGGAAATCTACCTTCCTAGGTGATGGGGAAAGCTCTTGATGGAATCATGTTTCTCTGTATGTACATTCCTCCAAACCACCCAAGTAGGACATCAGGGAAGGGGCCGGCCACTTGGATGTCTGGCCACCATACACTAAAAGAATTGGGTGTTGAAGAAGCTTCCCAGGCTTCAGAAGCTGGTCTGAGAAGGAACACCAGAACCAGGAAAGAAAACACCTTTCTTTTCAGTGTTTCTCCAGTGCTTTCTATTAACAAAACTTAGCATCCTGCTCACTGGCAAAGAAAAAATAGTTAAAAGCCCATTTCAGTCTTCTCAGAGCAGACAATAAAGGGTGAATTTGGAGTTGAGAGACAATACACTGATAAATTTGTATTAGAATACAAATTCTTAAATACTTGTAAATTTGAAATTTAAAGCGTTGATGTGTAGTCATAACTTTCAGTTCTTATCATTCACGAAGAGTGGTATTATTTATGACCCAGCCTCATACATAAAATCTAACATGCCCATTTAGACTTCTCTATTGACCTAGGCAAATAAATTATTTCCTTGTGGGATGGCCTGTATTGACACACATGTGTTTGCAAAGGAGAATGAACAGTTAAATGGAAATAGAGCTCTTTTAGAAAGGATGGGAAGACAGATATAATGAATGTTGACAATGTGTAAAATGTCCAAGCTACTAAAAAATATGGATTTAATAAGTTTTCTTTAATTAGATTTTAAAAAATAGCATTAAAATAATACAGGAGAAATAGCAAGAAGGCATCACATTTTTAAAAAATAATATGATACCAATAATAAATTTAACATATCAATGATCACAAAAATCATAAATCACCAAGTTCAAGTTTTAATACATATTTAGTTTAGAGAAAAGAATAGACATACATGTGCAAACATACACAACTATGTTCACATGAATCTGAGTTGGATAAACTTATGCACGTGGGACTTCTTATTTCTGGGGGGCTGTATTGTATAGCTTTAAGTCTTTGGGGTCTGACTTTATTCATTAAAATTCCCTGCTAGGTACACAATAACCTCTAGCAAAAAATTGTCCTCATTTATGAACTCAGAATAAAAGTCTTACTTTACAATATTATCAGGAAGATTAAATAAGTTTTGTATAAATTAATATCGGTGAAAATATTGTATAGGACATATCTGTACAAAAAGCGGTTCAAAAATTTTAGATATTATTACTATCTACTCATTTAAAATATTTATTACTTACTATGGGCTAGGTTGGAAAGGTCCTAATATTGTTGCTGTTACTACTATTTGAAAAGGAATGGATGGTTGAAGAAATAGTAGAAGAGGAAATTATTACTTGTTTAGGGGAAATAAAGAACCCCACCTCCTAAAATATATGTATACAATTCCTTATATAAATTAAAAATTAAGCAAAATTAAAATAAATTTGCCTGGCATTTGGTAGACAAAATATCAACTATTTTATTGATATATTATATATAAATATAGAAATTATCATATATAATATAAAGATTTTAACATAAAAATAATGAAATCAGCTATTATATAATATTTTATATATTATAACAATATATAACATATAAAAATTATATACTTATAGTTTATATTATCAACTATAGTCTCTGAAAAGTTTTTTTGCTTTTTATTCATATTTCTGGGGAGCTGTATTGTATCATTTTAAGTCTTTAGCATCTGACTTTATTTGTTAAAAACTAAATTTTAGAAAGCATCTTTTTTTGTGTGTTCCTGATGACATTTTAAAAATATAATTTCTATAAAGATATACAAAATCTAACCAAATGACAATAATTCATTTTTAAAATGCATCTACATGTAATAGTTTAAGGCAGTCAAAAGTGTAAAGTTTAAGGCAAAATTTGCATTATAATAAATAAAGGATAAAATTGATGCTGCCCATATTTAATTGGATTGTTGGTTTAGCATTGGGTTATGAGTTCTTTACATATTTTGGATATTATCCCCTCATCAGAGCTGTTGTTTGCAAATATCATCTCCTATTCAGTTGGTTGCTTTTTTGTTTTGGTGGTAGTTTCTTTTGCTGTGCAGAAGCTTTTGAGTTTAGTATAGTTCCATTCATTTATTTTTGCTTTTACTTCCCTAGCCCTTGGGGTCAAATTCATAAAGTGTTCTCTAAGACTGAGGTCCATAAGTTTAGTACCTATGTTTTCTTGTATGTAACGTATAGTTTCAGATCTTACATTCAGGTCTTTGAGTCATTTTGAATTAACTTTTGTACATGGGATAAACTGTAGTTTAGTTTCATTCTTTTGCATGTGCCCCTCTGATTTTCCCAGCACCATTTATTGAAGAGGCTTTCTTTTCTTCATTGGGTGTTTTTGACTCCTTTGTCAAAAATTATTCTCCCATATGTATACATGTAGTTTTATTTTTGGGCTCTCAATTATGTTCCATTGGTCTGAGTGCCTGTTTTTCTGCCAATACCATGCTATATCAATTATCATAGCTCTGTAGTATAATTTAAAGTCAGGTAGTGTGACACCTCTGAGCTTGTTCTTTTTTTCTCAGGATTGCTTTGATTATTTGGGATTTTTGTGGTTACATAAATATCTGATGATTTTTTTATTCTATTTTTTAAAATGACATTGACGTTTTGGTGGGGATTGCATTAAATCTGTAATATTGCTTTGGGTGATATGTACATTTTAGCTATGTTGATTCTTTCAATTAGTGAACACAGAATATCTTTGACATGTAAAGACATTTACATGTGACATTTCATTGTGTCATTTCAATCTCTTTTAATAATGCTTTGTATTGGGTTGGTCAAAAAAGGTTGTTTGTTTTTTTGCATAAGGTGGCTCTGGTAGTGCTTAGTTGTCTTTAACTTCACTTGAAACAGTTTTGTTGGATTGTGTTGTGACCACTGTCATATCAGCATGCATTTAAAAGCAACATGGATGGACCTTGAGAATATTATGCTAAACAAAATAAGTCAGTCAGAGAAAGCCAAGAACCATATGATTTCATTCAGATGCAGGATATAAAACTGAAACTCAGAGATACAGACAATAACCGTACGGTGGTTTCCAGAGGGAAGGGGGTGAGAGGAGTAATAAGTGGTAAAGGGACCAAACATATGGGGACAGAAGATGATTTGAATTTGGGTAATGGGCACACAATGAAATACACCGATCGTGGATTAGAGATGTCAAAAGTCAATCAATCTATCTATCTTTGCTTTCTGTTGCTAAACTTTGTCTGAATGTTCTTCTCTTTGTACTAGTCATTACTTTCTGCCTTGTTCAATATTTTAGAAACTTTTCATTTGTGTGTGTGTGTGTGTGAAGTGGGACAGTGATTAGTTATTTTATTGTTCTTTTGCTATTTCTTCACCCTTTAATGAGAAGAACATGGCTCTCTTTGCTATACTTCACAGTCCTCCTGCTTGATAATTGTCACTTATTCTCTGGTTTGAACTTGGAGGAGGTGTTTCCTGTGCCTATCTCAAGCCCAGTTTTCAATGCTCAAGGCTGATGTATCTGGCATGGCCGTCCTGGGCCAAGTAAGTTCCCGAGGAGATGCCCAGGATGGCCTAGTCCTAAACACATTGATACACCCTGTGCTTCTTTCTGTCTTGTGGAACGAGGGACTGCAGAACTAGAGGTCCACAGTGTGCACTCTTACCACATTGGCCCCTTCAGAGCATTGAATTTCTCTCCCAGGAAGCAATCCTCAGTCACATGTCAATTTTTATCTTTAAAAGTGATATGCGGTGATTACTGGCAGAGAAGGGTATCAGGGGACTAGATGATAATGGGAAAAATACAATAAACATCAAATAAAAAATAAAAGTGATATGAAAAAAGAAATACTGAAGAATGAAGGTGGGGATTGCTCTGGAACCTCAGAAAATTATACAGAGGATGCTTCCTCTCCTCCCATCCTGTGAAAGCCTCATGTCTCTGAAGCAACTGGAGACAGTTCAAAGTAGGTGGAAACCCTGCCATTCTGTCTCAAGGGCTGGGGTGGGAGTGTGGTGCAGATAACTAACCAATCAGTGCCAGAGCCTACTGTGCTGTGAAACTTCTACCTCCTCAGGCTTTTATCAGAATTTCAATAGGATGATGAAAGTAGGTAGAGCAGAACCATTATTCCTCAAGTGTGGTTATTATTTTTCTTTTAGAAATCATGGCAATGTTATTATCCAAATATAAAAGTAATACATGTTCATTACATATCATGTAGACAATACAGAAAAGTAGAGATGACAAGTGCCTATAGTTAGCAACATGGTGTTGTGCACTTAAAGACTTGTTAAGATGGTAAACCTCATGGTAAGTTTTCTTACCACAAGGGAAAAAAAAACCCAAGAAAACAAAAAAATCTCTTGAGAGCAATGGATGTTTATTACCTTGAATGTTTATGCATGCATATGGATATACAATATGAGGGGGGACCCCAAAAATGGAATTTATTTATAAAAAATTGTGAATTTATTCTTACATGTTTAAACTTCAGTCACCTTCAAAGTACCCTCCGTCTGACGCACTACACCTATTGAGATGCTTTTCCCACTGCTCAAAACAATTTTTGAACTTGTCGATTTTGATGCCTTTCAGTGTTTCTGCACTTTGTTTCACCTCTTTTGCATTAGTAAAACATTTCCCTTTGAGGACTTTTTTCATCAGGGAACCAAAAAAAAGTCTCTCTGGGCAAGATTGGGTGAATAAGGAAGATGGGGCCTGGGGGGTTACGCTGTTTTGGGTCAAAAACTGCTGAACACTCAGCACAGTGTGGGCAGCTGTGCTCGTAAATCGCCCATCATGATATGGGCAAATGCATTGAAACAGCCTTCAAAAAAATTCACTGAAGCTGAATGCAGCCTCTCACAACAATGCCAGCTGGTACACTGAAGCAGATGGGTTCCTAGAACACTAACCTAGCAGGAGAGGCCTGTACTACAAGAGGCCCACCCTCCAGAAGACAGTTCTGCTTTTATGGGGCCCCCTCTCATATATGTTTATGCATATGTCCTAACTCATCAAAATATATACATGGAATGTGTAAAATTTTAAATATTAAATGTACCTCAAGAAAACTGAATAAATAATAAAATTTAAAAAAGTGCATGTTTTTCATCTTCTGCATTTTGTTTTTGTTTAATCTTTAGAGATTTATTCAGTTGCTTTGAATTCAGACTTGAAGGTTTCAAAGAAACTTTGTTATAATTTACAGTCTTTTTCTATAAATATAATAATTCATTACAGGCCTCTTAGAATAGTATTAATTAACATTCACATAAACACTCATAATCCAGCCACACAAAGAGAAATACAATTAACACTTTATTTATATTTTTAATGTTTTTCTATACCTAACTTGTTCACATCCATGGTTGTATTATATAAACAATCTTTTCTATTACGCAATTTTTTGCTAACCATTCTACATATGTTTCAGCTTGGTACAAATGATTCACAAACATCGTTTTAAATAAAGTAAGCTTTTGGGAATTAGGATTTCTACCTGCCATGTTCACAGCCATACACCAAGACATAAGTGTGATACCTCACGTAAAGGGGCATAAATTAATGTTTGTGGGGAAAAATTAATTGCTTTATTTTACTTAGCCATTTGCCAAGTACTAAACATTTAGTTAATTTCATTTTTTTCTATTATTAATAATTTTCCATTGAACAAAGCTGGGTAGTTTCCTCCTCAATTTGATTATGTATCTTGGTATAAATTCTCAGAAGCAAATGTTTATAGATGGTGCAAACATTGTTAAGGTTCTTGATATGAGACTAAAACACTGAAAATATTTAATTTGGCATCAATATGATTTTTCCCCTTCAGTTTATCTTCATCATGAATCATCATGATTTGGGGGCAAATATTGTGTATTATCATTTTGCAGATATTTCAAGTTATTGCAAACATTAAAATAAATTAAAAAGCTACTTTCAAAAAGTTCTAATTTACCCAGAGTTCTTTACTCTTACAGTAATCAAAATTTGGTTTTAGTACTTAAAATAAGATAGATACTTTATTCTTGTATCAAGAAGATAACTTTTTGCCCTGGCTGATATGGCTCAGTGGATTGAGTGCCACCCTGAGAACTGAAAGGTCACCAGTTCTATTCCCAGTCAGAGCACATGCCTGGGTTGTGGGCCAGGTCCCTGGTACGGAGCATGTGAGAGGCAACCACACATTTATATTTCTTTCCCTCTTTTTCTCCCTCCCTTCCCCTCTAAAAATAAATAAATAAAATCTTTTTAAAAAAAATAATTTTAAAAATATCATTATATTAACTCCTAAAATATATTTATTTCTTCAACACATTCTGAATGAAGCATATAGGTATGATAAGCCTAACTGGGAGTGTAGTTAATATCAATTGCTAAATATTGTCCATAAAATAAGAGAAATTGAAATACTTGTAAAATGCTTGAGGTAAATAAAGATTAATTTGTTTTTTACCAGCCTGAAATTATATTTTTGCTAAAATTCATAACTATGTAACTTATATAAAGCAAGGGTATTATTTTGCATTTTATGAACTAGAATCTCTGGGCTGTTGAGGAAAAGAGGTTTGTCAAATTGAGGTCAAAATAAGTAATCTAAATCAATCACTATCATGAAAAATAAAATCACACCAGTCAATACATCTGTAGAGAGATTTTCTTTTTGCATTTGAAAATGACATTTATGGACTATCATTTAGTGTATCACACTGAGACTATTTTTCTAGTATTAGTGATAGATTTGTGGTCTTGATCATTCATAAAACATATGGGTGGAGTTAGGGATTCATTCTGTGGCCACAGAACAGAGGGAACCCAGAAGGCCTCAGAGGCATAAAATCCAGCAAATTGCTGTCAATTAGTGCAATGCTCTGGCCAACTTAGAATACCAAACAAAAAAAAAATGAGTGATTGGCCTTTACATTTTTCAGATAGAACCTTTGGTGTAAAACAGAAGAGAGCACTAAGTCTTGGTAGACATAAGCCTTTGAAATTTCCCTGTTTACACGTTTGCTAGAGAATAATTCCTCATGACTTGATTCTGGCTCTGAAATAATCTTGCTTTTGCTAGGACATTAGGTGGTATTAGTTCTCTGAACAGATATTGCAATGAAAAAATTTTTGTATATATAGATATATAATTTAAAATATATATTTATTTAAATATATCTAGCACGAGGACCACAAGCTGTATGCAAGCCCCGGTAGTTTCAGAGATAACTCCCAAAGCCTGCTGATCTACGGGGGAGCTGCTGAGCTCCGGCCAAGCCAGCCTGGCCAAGGCGGGGCTGGGAGCCCCACACGGTAATGAATCTCCTCTCTGAGATGTTGACTCTAAGGCTCTCCTAGACAAGATGGCATCTGCTCAGACTTTGTGGTTTGACAGGCAGGAAGCTTTTGGGGTCATCGGGGACAGAGAGTGCTGCCAGTGCCAATGCAGTCAAAGGGAAGGGCTTGGCAATTTTCTTGTAAGATACAATATTGAGCAATATGATTGGTTTTAGTGTTTTGCAGTATGGATTATTAAAACTCTCCATACCGGGAAAACGGTTTATGACAAGTCTCTTAAAACAGTTTTTGACAATTTTTAGGATGATGATTTCAGCATTAGATTTACTTTTATTTACTTTCCCCTAAATGAAGTGTATCTGCCTGCTTCATGGCCACTTACGCTGTTGACTCTGTTGCACTGCAGCTATAGCTTACGGTGCAGGGGCTATACGAGTTTAGAACAGCCTTCAGTAGGTTCCTTGTCTTTAATGGCTTCTCATTTCAACTTAGACATTTAGGAATACCAAAACAAGAGAGATTTTGGTGAACCAATAATTATTAAAGTGAAGGACCAAAAAAAATTGGGCAAAGGCTTTAAAATAGCTGTGATGGTGTAAATAATTACATGGTAGTGAAAATTATATTTAAGTTTGAAAACAAAACATAAGTTGTTCTCTTTTTCAGTTTTAATTATAAACTTTATCATAATTTTAGTCATCTTGCCCAACTCATCTGCTCTAGTTATATGTTGCTACATAGCAAATTATACCCAAATTTAGTGGCTTAAAACAAGCTCATTTATTATCTCACAGTTTCTGTGGGTCAGTTTTGCTGGATCTTCTGGCTCACAAGGCTGCATGAAGGTGTGAGCTTATAAGATGGCAGGTTATTTCCTCAAAGCAGCAAATGAGAAGAATGAGAGAAAGGATGAGAGAGAGAGAGAGAGAGAAAGAGAGAGAGAGAGAGAGAGAGAGGGAGAGAGAATGATAGAAGTCAGTTTTATAACTTAATCTCAGAAGTGATATGTATCACTTTTGCCATGTTATTGTTAGAAGTGAGTCACTAGTCACTAGTTTCAGTCACACTCAAGGGGGAGATCACCTAAGAGCAGGGGTCCAGGGGTCATCGGCAGCCATCTTTGAAGGCTGACAACCGACTGCACTAGCTGATGAATTCTCCATGCTCCAAACATGATTTCATCCACCTCTGAAGGGAGCTCTCAGGTTCCACGGGAATACAGCACTGCACCTTTTGCTGTGTTGATATTTTAGATATAGATTTTAATTTTAGCTGCTTATTAATACTTCAAGGGTATCCTGTAAGAGATTTGAAATATCATGTAAAACTTCAAACTGAAAGATACTGAGTGGCAGAATGGAGGTTTGAACTCTGGTCTCTTTGATGCCAAAGCCTATTCTCTCATTCTGGAGCTATGTCCATCCAGTAAGTCTAAAACCAACATAGTACTTACATTAAGGATCCCTCAGTACAGTAAGTAGAATAACTAAATGAAGAGTTATGAATGACCTCAAACATTTTTTTCTGTGTGTATGTAACACTTATTTTAATTGGCCCTGCAGTTCTCATTTTAAGACTAAGCCATGAGAGAAAAATAATGATCACCTACTATGTCTCAGACACTGTGTCAGGCACTGCTGTCTTATGTAATCCTGGCATATATCTTATGAGGTGAGTATTGTTTTATTTTACGAGTGAAAAACTAAACCTTAAAGAGTTAAGAACTAGGCCAAGTTTACGAACTTGCTGATGTCAGAAAAACAATCCAAAGAAGGTATGATTAGCTCCCCAACGCTGTTCCCCCCGCTTCCCCCCCGCCCCACTCTCCATCTGTACATATCTCCAAAAGTCCTCACGAGGCCACTATTAAATTCCCACTTAAAAGATAAGAAAACTGTATCAGTTTAGATCTTGCTTATTTATAGCTGAAAGTTTAGAGTTAACTCAGAATTTTAACTACCCATTTAACCCTCTTCTACATACATTCCCATGCATGTATCAAAAACTGTCCCAGTTACCCCATACTCTAAAGCACTTCAGTGTCTTTTGTGTGATTAAGGAAATTTTTTCTTTAAATTATTCAAATATTATTTATAAATAGGTAATACATGAATACCAAGTGATTTCTTGGTATTCAAAGTGCAGAAATGGAACAAACTGTGGGGGTTATAATATGGCTGGTCTGTAATAAATGCTGAATAGTGTGAACACACTAAGCCTCACAATATTTGCAAAAAAAATGAATTATTCTCAGGCAAAATATAAATTGAACAAAAATAAGGCACTTCTGTCTATCTTTTAAGAGGGTTCTCCTCTACTCACAGTAGGAGGCACAAGAGGAGGTCACTCACTGCTGTGTCCTACATCAGGGTCTCTCAGCCAGTGGATGCAACAACCCCTGGCAATGCACACCTGTTCTGTGAGCACTCATTGTTATATACATCAGACAAACATTCTTATTTTCCCAAAGTCCGGGTCTGATTTTCTCAGCTTTTCAGAATTTGTAAAGTTAACTATTTTTCCCATAGTCAACTTAGGGTTTCTAAGACTCATTCTTTTTAAAAATTGCAGTAAGTATGATAATTTTTATAATAAATTTCTTATAAAAACATAGAAGCACACAATTTGATTATTATAACATACTAAAATAGATTTATTACATAAATAAAATGAAATATTTTATAAGGTACACAGTTAACTATTATATATCACATGTGGCAATGTTATCACAACATTACTTTTTTAGGGGTTTTTTTTTGTTTGATTGTTTTTAGCACGATGAAGAATTGTGCTAAAGAATATTTTCTTTTCTTAAAATATTAAACCTTTTTCTGAGTGGCATTTGTCTTTGTTAGGATTTTATGCATTTTACTGAGGGGTGTGTTTTCTTTTTAAAATTAATTCACTATTATTTTCCCCTTCCTGCTCCAGTTAACTGAGTCATTTATAATTTTGTCAGATTTATTTATCTATCCAAGGCACCAAATTTATCCTCAAGTCATTCTTTTAAACAGCAAAGGAGACCAAAAAAGAAAACATTAAAGGACTCAAGTGCTCTCACAAAGAAACTGCCAGTTCAGTCAACAAAATTTAAACTTCCAGTAAAAACAAAAAACTCTCTGAGGTGTAGACCCCAATGGCTAAGAAAAGCCACAAGTTCAAGTTGACCTCGCCAAAAGCATTTATACTTTCAGCCAAACTTATTAAAAACAAAATTCATTTGAAAGGGAGAAAAAACATGCCATTGGGTTTCATAACATGAAGATGACAGGCTACAAAAGGATTTTATTTTTAATAATATTGCCTACTGAACATGACCCTAAATCCATTTTTTTTCTTCCAAGTTCCTATGCTTCCTACACTCCAGCTCCTACTAGAATAGGCAATCCACGCTGGTGACTAGAAAACAACACATCAAATTTGACAGGATTTTATTTTCAGGAAGCATTCCTTTTCTTATTACTATTATAAAGAGTTTCCCACCCAATCCTAGGATGAAAAATAAACCAGCATTATATCAAATGCTTTAAAAAGACAATGGCTGACTGACTGTCTTTGGCTTATGAAAGTCTAAAATGGTTCAAAGACTGATCCCAAACTAAAACTCCATGCTTCTTCAGAAACCCAGCTTTTATTGTTTTTGTGTCAGGGGAGAAATGTTATTTCAAAGTTGTTTGCATTTAATAGGCTATGGCTGGCAGCTGAAGGAAGGAAAGTTGCTGATAGCCGAAAGGAAAAGGATTTGGCAGGATTTGTGAAGTTCACAGTCAGCACTGATAGTCTTGAAATAGAATTTTCTACAGAAAAAAAAAAAAAAACGTGCAACCTCCATCACTCTAGTGGCACTGCGCATCAGATGAAGATACAGCCCGATTTGAACACACTCCTTCCTCATCTACACTTGTGAAGCAGTAGCCAGTATTGCAATGACATTGCCAAACAAAGGGAAACGGGTAAAAGTTGGACTTAGGTGGCCCTGAATGTGCATTCTGAAGACGTATGGAGTGTTGAGATGCGATCTGAACAGTTGGCTTGAGCTACATTGTGAAATATCTTTATATACAAGCTAAGATTTTATCTCATCATATAGATAATTTGATAACAAGTTCAGTTGTATGTCTTACCAAAGAGCAGAGATCTACCTTATTGGGAAACACTGTTAAAAAATGGGGGTGTAAGAGGCTGAGTGACTTTATCCTTATCTCCTGCCATAGAGTGACAAGAACAGTAAGAATGTCTCAAGTGTAAGGGCAGTTAAACAGAGGAATTGCTGAGGGATACTGAGCAATTTCTTTGTTTTTTATTATTAAAATAAATAAAATGTATAATCAGCACACTTTAATAAAGTGCAGCTCTGGGCTAGTCACTGATAAAGTTTGTGTTTAAATTTGATTATTTCTGATGACAGAGAATCTACTATTTCTAAGATCTTGAAGAGCATACCTCTTCTTAAAATGCTGAAACTGGTACAACATCTCTGTCTTGGATTGTATCTTGGCCAATGAGCAAGAAATTCTGGATTTTCTTTCAGGGGACAATGTTGCAATTCAAGTCTGCTCTATTGAGCCTTTAGAAATTTCTCTGAATATCTGTAAAAATAAATGTGGAAGATAAATTTAATGAGACCATGGTGGTTTCCAGAAACACTACATGATCTCAACATAAATTAAAGCAATTTTTTAACTGACATAAAGTTACATAGATAATTTTTAATGGCTTAAAATAAAGTTGATCATATAAAGTATTACTACATAGTAGAAAAATACATATGTTAACATTTGTTTAAAGGATGCATGTTAGTCAACATTATTAAAAAATAATTCATGTATTTTTGTTTTTCTTTTGTTCACACTAAATTTTCTTACCTCTTATGCGGCAGTAGACTGTAGAAGAGGAAAGTTCTAGGGCTTCTATGAGGTGATTGTTCTATGTGAGTTATTTCAGTGGCGAGATTCACAGGACTGTGGATCACATGTAACACCTCTCTAACTCTGTTTAGAGATCCAGGAGGAAGTTGAGGGAAATACATCTGAGAGTGGGCAGGAAAAATGGGTAGACCTGTAGAGGTTCCAAAATCTCAGCACACATTTAAATGTGTCTAATGCCATAATTCTCAGTACAAGTATCACACGTTATATGCCAGATCTATTCTTCATAAAATATTTGTGGTTGATTTTTTTCTGAATGTTGTTATAAATCTTACTTCTATAAAAAGAATCACACTCTATGAGAACAAGAGTATTGTCTCTTTTATTCCCTGGTGTATTAAAACACCTGGAACAATTTCTGACATAAATATTTGTTGAATAAGGGTATTAGTAAATAAAAGAGAATTAAAGTATAGCTCAGTCCCATAATAATTTTATATATGTCAAATAATTGTTATTATTAAAAAATAATAAATTTTCCATAGCCTGGTTTATTTAAATAGGTTTATGACTGGAATAAAGGACACTGTAAGTTTTGCCTGCCTTGTTTTCTGATTTTGATAAAATCTCAAAATTAAGAAATAAAAAGCAATTTGGAAGTTAATTTTTTTTAAGGATTGTGTGCCATTTCTTAAGCTATTGTATCTTATCTCTACACCCATCCTTCTATACTTTTTTTTATGATGCTGAGGCAGACACTCTGTAAACCACATTTCTACTTCACCAACTGGTTCTGTAGGCTCAGCCACTAGGAGGTGCTAGACAAAGAAGGAAAGTGGCTTCCTCTCTTGTTCTACCAGTGTCAGTATACCTCGGCTTCTTTTGGGTGTCCTGCCTACTTCTTGTTCTTGTGAACAAGAAGCACCAATAGCACTTCATCTCCACAGGAGCAGCTTCTTCCCATAGCAGCATGTAAATCCAATTTGTGGTTTATTCATCACTTGTAGAATCATCCTTATCAGACATTTAGGGACACCACCAGCACCAGACCAGCAGTGCCCTTCCTCAGAAGTTTGAATTTCTGCCTTGCAGGGTATATCCTCTAATCTAAATTTTAATAATTCCAACATCTTGCCTGTATTTCTTCAGGCCTATGCATGGTACCTTCTTCCTGAAGTTGTTACCTTTACCATACTTAGTGTTTTCTTTTTACTCTTTCACTTATTTATTTAACAACTTTATATTAGTTAACACTTCTTCATATTAAAAATTATCTCTGTCCAAGTAAGTGGTGTGATTTCTGGCTCTTAATGGCATCCTGACGTATACAAGATGGTTTTACTAAGTCTCTCTCCTTAGCTTCTCTAGTTTATACATGCTACTTGATTAAATGCAAACAGAGTCAATTTTTTAAAATGTCAGGAGACTTGATATAAACAAAATTTAAAATAGCTGAAATGTCCTGAATTTTCTACCTTCCTCCCATGCCCTTGGGTTTTGCTTCACCTTCTCTCTCTCTCTCTTTTTTTTAACTACTTCTCCTTGTATGAACTTCCTCTGGATGTTATTTTCTTCAATGCTTTTCTTCTCATCTTGAAAATCCTCTTTTACTTTATTTTCACTGGATCAAGAGAAATGGGAAATTAAACATCTATCTCCAACAGTGGAGAAGGTATTATTTTCATCTGGGTGCTTTGAGATATATGTCAGGGTGCTTTGGCACCATGTCAGTGGCCATCCTGTCAACTTAAAACTAAGAACCTACCCTCTTCCTTTGGTGGCAGATAGTAGAAGAGGGCAATGTTTTATTCTACCAAAGAACTGGAAGGAACTATGGCTGGATGAGCCCCCAACTAAGAAATATTAATCTCATAGACGCATCAATGTTCACTCAGCCACACTATCAAAATCATACTCTGTTCTCAGTTCTTTGGTTCCCATAGAACAGGGGTGCCGAACTCATTTTCACTGGGGGCCACATCAGCCTCACAGTTGCCTTCAAAGGGCCGTATGTAATTTCAACCCCTTAACAGTTGAGGAGTAGTTACATTTATACAGTCCTAAAATTATTTTGACTTTTAGAAGGCAACCACAAGGCTGACATGGCCCCCTGTGAAAGTGAGTTGGACACCCCTGACATAGAGCCTTCTTATTACTTACTGAGTATCAGAGTTCCCATTCCTCATCATCACCTTACAATGAGAACTTTTCTGCCATATACCAGCTCTTAAGGGTTTTCAGCTAGCTTTTATATAGGGACAATTTGCTTTTCTAGTCTGTTCTAAGGTGTCAACATTTTCATGTTGACTTTTCCAAAGATATTTATATTTGAAAGAGAAGGCCCAGAAACCTCTTGTCTTAACACAAATATTAAATTATAAGTGGTGAATTTTAGCCATATAAAATGGGCTGTTTGGGGGCACTGTCTTCAGAGAACATATTTCTTCATCCTCATATTAATCAACCTAAGCGGGAAGCCAGTCTAAACCAGACTTCTACTTCTGGAATGCGGCTTTATGAGTCAGAAAGTTTAAACATCCTATAACTATATAAATAAAGATAAAATAATGTGCTTTTGCATCTTACTAGAGATACATTTCAAAAGAGAATAACAATACAAGAAAAATAGTCTGTAGCCCTATTATGGTAGAGTGTAAATCAATGTAAGGTGAATTTATTTTTATTATGCTAATTGCCAAGAATTCATAGTCTCAGCCAAGAAATAGTTTGTTTTTCATTTGCTTTCTGACAAAATTTGAAAAATAAAAATTTGGTTGTAGATCAGAAGGGAGCTAGAAATAAAAAAGCAATGGGTATTATAAGATGCTTTTTGGAGGATGTTTGCCATGGCTGTTACTTAATAATATGTGCTATTTTTTAATGTTGGAAAAATATGCCTATTTTTGAACTTTCAAAAAAAGAGTTGTAAGCTTATTATTAAAACCATTCCCTCATACATTTCCTAATACAGTCATGTGGATTCATCAAGGCCTCACAATAGTGTTTTACTGCTGAGTCTTAGAATTCCTACTCAAACCATACTATGGTCTCATTTCTCAGAAACATTCTCTGTCTCCTGATACTGCTGGAATCAGGTAAACTAAAGTAGTTTTAGAGCACTGACACCTGAAGGCCATGCAAGGAAAAGACAGGGGCTGCCTTCACCACCAGTTTCATGCTTTCATTTACTTGGCAGAATCTGTTGACTTCAAAAGCACAAAGACCAGAAATTGTGCTATCTTAAAACTCCTTTGAGGTTTTATGGATGGTTTTCCCAACATTTTAGTTAGCATTTCGTGGGCACTCATGTAAACCGTAGTGGGACAAAGCTAGTTTTCTTTTCTAGAATGATTTCTGATGTCTGTGTAGCCTGTGGAAAAGAAGACACCCATGCGAGGTGTTGAAATGTAAGCACCATGGATAATAAATGAAGGCTGATGATGGCATGAGCAGAGACGCACGTTCTGATGGGAAATCTCTGCTCTTCAGAGGAATGATTTCTGTGGTGTGCCTGTGCACACCACACATCTGAAACTCCAGAAAGGAAGACGCACATCTGGTCACTTCATTCTAGTATTCTTAATTTATAAGGTTGTAAAAATTTTAACATCCCATATCAGAGAGTCATCAATCTGTGATAAGCTTTTCACTCTCTTTGAACAGTCTTCTTGTGAATATGACAAGAAACTATTATTATAGTAGTTGCATTTGTGACTCATTTAGAAAAACATCTCTGAGCCAAAAACATAGTCCATTTATGACATTAAGCCTGGCATCCAGGTCACGAAACCCATTGCTCTGGTTATAGCTTAATTCAAGATTCTGTGAATATTTATGTTTTATATGGCCTAAAAAAGCCTTCCTAATAACAGCAAATATAAATTTTGAAGCATTTTTAGAATCTTTGCCAACTTTTGTGGTTTTACTATTCCAACACATCTTCCTTGAATTAACTTTGGCCTACTCTTTCTTTTATAATATGAAGTTAATATGCTAAGCAAAAGGAATACAGTTGATCTTTGAAGAACACGAGATTGAAATGTGTGGTCCACTTACATAAGAATTTATTCCAGTAAATATGTGCAGTTTAAATCTAATATAACTAATATGATAGTAACTGTATATTAACTAGACTTAAATAAAAAGGGAAAAAATATATATATAACCAGTTAACTGCTTGAAAACATATAGGAAAACTACAGAAAAAATAAAAAGACTTGATACAGAAACAAATATAAACTGAAAATTTCCTATCTGAAATTTTTCTATGCTGATGTTTTTATAACATTCAGCTAGATTAATAATAAATAAATTCACAAAACTATTATTCAAGCAAAAAAATAAAAATAAGTTAATATATACTGTACTTATTATATGTATTCTTGTTCTGCTATGATTTTCTTAATAATGTTTTCTGCTCTCTTGCTTACTTTATTGTGAGAATACAGTATGTAAAACATATGACATAGAAAATGTCTTAGTTGACTGTTTATGTTATTGGTATTTATGTTATTGGTAAGGCCTCCCATCAGTAGTAGGTTATTTGTTAGTAGTGAAAACTTTGGAGAGTTAAAAAACTTACATTTGTATTTTTGACTGTGTGGGGGGGTCAATGCCCAAACCCCTACATTGTTCAAGGCTCAACTGCACAATATAAATGAAGACTCTTCTCCATCAACTTAAAAATGTGTCTAAATGAGTTATTTTGTTGTGTGTATTTTACTCATGTTAAGGTGATATGATAGAAAGGGAAGAGTGCTAGAAAGTCAGAAGATTAACCTATAGAGACTGCCACAAACGTTCCTTATCTCTAGACCTTTTTATCAGCTAGAATCGAAATGATGGAACTGATGATACATCCATTCCCTTTCAATTCTAAATATTCTATCTGAAATATTTATTATTTTACTTTTTATTACAGATATAATAAGCACTCAAAAATTTAAACAATATGGAAAGCATGTGGAAGATATTAAAAGAAATACTTAAATTCCATTATTTGTAAAATAAACCACAATTAACATTTTATAAATGTCCTTTCAGACATCTCCTTTTTATAGGATTGAACATATAACATTATGTAGATAAAAGTATACTCTCTAATGCATGTTGCTCTCATATCTTCTTACAGTTAAAAGTATGTTAAAATAACTTTTTATATCAATGAATATCCACCTATGTTATTCTTTTAAAAAGGTATAAATAATTCCATTATATGGATGCATTAAAATTACCTAAAATCTCCTGATAGATAATTAGGTTCCTTCAGACTTCCTTATCCTACACCCCACTGTGGTGAATTTGTTTGGGTCTATGTGTTTCTACATGTTTGTGCATGACCATGGCTCCTATGGAACACTTCAAAGAGAAATCATTGGGTGAAGGGTGTGCACATTTCTGACTTATGTTACCGAATTGCCTACCATAAGTTTTAATAAATTAACATTCTTATCTACAATGATTTTCTTTATCCTTATCAACATTAAATAAATTATTAGTATTTTTATTGTGAATTGAGAGTAGGTCATTCCACAAGTAATAATCAGTCATGTTGACTTTCATTTTCTTCTGTTTTTTTGATCTCTTATATCCCTCATTTCTTAATTACCTGTTTATGTGTTTAGCTAATTTTTTCTATTGGGATTTTGTGTTTATTCATACTGATTTTGAAAATCATCGCAGTTGATAGCAGTTTATGATAAATTTATTAAAATATTTCCCCAAGTCTTTTAATTCTTTTAATATTGTTTATAGTGTATTTTTTGTTTTTGTTTTTTATTACTTAATTTTAGTGTGAGTAGAAAAAAAATCCAAGCCCATAACATTTCATGTAAATAATTTATTGTAAATAGGAAAGATTTGCTTCCCTAAACCAAGATAATAATAAAGTATAATTTCCTTGCAGCACTTTCTTTGAAATCTATACTCCTTGGAAATATGGGGGTAATACATAGATGGGCAGGGATTTGAGAATTTAGAATTGAATTGGGTCCCTGGCCACCTGAGATGCACAAGGGCAGGAAAAGAGAATCTCTAAATAAACCTGGCTTACTTTACATGTTTACCCAAACCTTGTTTACTGTTTGGTGTTTATCATCTAGGATTTAGTTCTCAACCAAGGCATTCAGATTGAAGAGCATTCAGTGGTTTAAAAAAAAGAAATCCAAGTCTGAGACAACGAGGTCAGTAGTTCCCTATTTTTTTACATTTGCAAATACTCTGTACATTTTTTGATTCATAGAAAAACATTATTTACCCCCTAAAACAAAATAAATGATGTAGTCGAGCATGAGTAAACTAAGTATTTGGTATGTTTCTCACCATATATTTTTTACAATGTGATATTTTTAAACCAGTGCTTTTTAAATCGTATATATAAATACCTATGTTATCTGAAAAACACTGAAGTGTAACAGAAATAGAACTGAATTGAGATCTGGCTCCTACTTCCAATTTTTGCCAATGACATGTTGTAATTTTGGAGAAGGGCCAGAATTTCTATATTGGTCAATCTGTCCACTTTTTTCTTTTTTTTACACTGAAGACCTTGCCATTTCATGCCATCCAGATTGTCCTAAAATCCTCTGGGGATCTATAAGAGCCAAATCATCATTTTTATTTGATCAGGAAGGAAGATACCTTTTAAGCAGTTAGGTTTATATAGATGGTCCTGTGGACGAATGATTTTCACATTCTCCATTTCAGCTACAACGCCTTTGTTTCTCCTCCAGCCGGGGACTCTTCCCTCACTGCCCCGTTCCTCAGCTAGCGGGCTCAGTCACCCTGTTCTTAAAATAAAAAGATCAAGGCTATCCCTCATTGATTCTCATGCTCATCTCACTCTATTTTCCTCTCCACTACAGACATCTCTTCAAATTTTTCCAGTCTCAGAAGAGTCTCAGAAGTGCTAACCCCTCCCCCGCTACACTCCATCGAGGTGTTTCGCCCCACACTTGTCCCTTTCTTCTCCAATCCATTCTCCCTCCTCTGGATTCAGTAATTCACATCTCTCCATCTTGATCAAAGCCTTTGCTTGACTTCACTGCCACTCTGTCTTCCAGTCGACTTCTCTCTACTCGGTTTTTACCGCAGACCTCTGCCCATGCTGCTTCCTTCCCAGCACACTTCTGTCCTTACCTCTCAAGCACCGTTTTCATCCCACTCGCTTACTGAAGAAACTCTCAAAACTCACCATTTTCAGTGTCCAACACAATGACAAAAGCAGTCTTCTTGACCTGTTTGTAGTTTTTGACACTATTCACTGTATTTCCTTCTTGAAATACTCTACTGCTTTGTCTTTCGTGAAATTGTACTTACTCTACTAGTTCTCTTTGTATCTACCTACTTCTACCCTTTCTTTTGTTGGATGACTTTTAATTCACTTCCTTGTTTCTTCCTGTATATTCTGTCAGTCACCACATAGCACTTTGAAAGAATCAGGGCTCAAAAACAGATAAAACCTTGACTGGTGGTATTACTTTGCCAAGGAAAGTTACTTATTTGTCTGTTACTTCTTCTTGAAGTTAAAACGCCTGACTTGAAATGAGACAGTGAGGATTGAATGGGAACCTATAGAAAGGCATTTGTCCAGCGCAGTGCCTGGCCGGAGCTAACGCTAACCTATGCAAATCATCCATGTTCGATCTTCCCCTTGATGTTTGCCTTGAGAACTTTGGCCCTGAAACTTTTTTTCTTTTATGGCCACCTATAGTTTAGGTAATCATATGCTACATAATTAAACATTGAATTATATACCATGTTTTATCACCCAGTGTTGTTTCATGTTAGTTGTTTCTAACTACAAAGTAGAGATCCTCCCCAACTATTCCACTGTATGCCTTTCAGCACTAACATATGACTCAGTGTTCAGTAGATGATATATATTTATGAATTATTTGACCTGTGACCTTCACCTTGCCCTGGTATGGGCTTATACTCCAGAAAACTACGAATATATAAGGAATTTAATGTTACCTTCTGATCAGAGCTCTGGTTTACCTGGACTGCCTGAAATGTGATTACACTCTAAATGAAAGATAATACAAGTGGTAATTTGTTAAAATTGCCCTTATTTTCTAGATTTTAGGGGTCAGATAATTTCCTATTTCTTTCATTGTTTCAACAAATACTTTTAGAGTATAATATAGTAGTAGACACTGACATAAGGATTCTTCCCGTAAAGAACTCACATACAAATAGGGGACACAGACAAACAGGCAGGCAATTTTATTAGGGTGTGGTAATAAACCCCATGGGAAAGAACTAGGTATTATCATATTCAAGTAAAGATCACTTCAGTCATTCTTTCGAGGTAGGGTAGTCTGGAAAGGCTTCCAAAGAGAATAATCTTTAAGATGAAACCTGAGAATTCATTTTAGTAATGAAAATAGGACTAATGTTATTCGTGTAGTAGCTTTTTAAAAGGATGCACATTATTTGCTTATAAAAATTTTAAATGTCCTCACCTTGCCACACTGTTTTTCCAAATTACTGCCAGATTCTGGACCTACAAACCCCTAATTTTTAGTTAAGAGATATTAGAAAGAGGAATTTCACTTTAGCAACAAATGTAAGAAAACATGAAAAAAAGTGAATGATTTAAAATAGGCTTTCTCTTTTTAATCACAGAAAGGTGACAAAACATTTCAAACTTACTACTCTGTATTAGAAGCTAAGAAGCCCAACTTTTTAGTGGCATGTCATGCACAGAAAAATATCAGAATGAAAATGTGGATAATGTAGTATAAAAATGGGACAGTCAGAGACCGTCAAATCCCCGGAGTTCCACATTCACTCCCCCGTGATCAATGCGAGGCTGAGGAAACGTTTCATGACTGGAAAACCTCACACCAAAGGACGCTTATACCTCCTGGCTTGGTTGTGTGTGGAAAAGGCTGATGGCTACTTTCTTTTCTTCATGAATGAGTTTATTCAAAGTGAAGATAACATCTACACCTCTGATGATTATAGAGAAAAAAAAAAACAAAGATGAATTACTCGAAGTGCCCTGACCTTGGAAGAAAGTCATTGTATATTTCTTATGAGTAACAGAGTGCCCCCAAAAGGGTAAATATTCAAATCAATGAATTTTGTGTTGTGCCCAATTTCCTGTTTAGAGAAAAGGGAGAATGTTTTCCTTCCATTTCCCGACTGCACAATAAAATTAAGGCAAATAGAAGAGAGAGTTCAGCTTATCAAAATTCTCCATTGGGAAACCAGTGGCTCCCACTTTACACACTATTTGTAATTAGCTTTAGGGTCTCTCACCTAATTCTTTCCTTTGAATTAATTAAAGTACGTTTGAATGTGACAGACATTTAAAAATTCCCTCTAATCTGACAGGAAGAGCTTTTTTTCTTTTCCATTCTTCTTTTTTTCTTCCACAACTATAGAGGCTCTGAGCTCCACAGATATCACCACAATGCTGCAAGGTTGTTTACCTTCGCTCCTTCACAAAAGATAATCCAACAAATTACATTAATTATAAACCAATATGTTCCGTTCAATTCCCATATGAGCCAAACCTGGGGATGAGCATCTGCTCTTATTTTCTGAGCTTGGTTTTGAGGACAAGATTCACAACAATGCTCAATCCATAATTAACAGAAAAATTAAAGATGCAACATCCCGACATCCTGCTTTTTGAAGCAGTATGCTTAAAAATATACATGCCTACTCCTAGCAAGCTTTTTCTCTCCAACTCAGAAATAATCTACTATTATCCTTGATGTGTTTTTGTTTGTTTAAAATATTTACACTTATATTGGACTTAAAATAAACATGCAAATATTTTCTACATAAAGAATGAACAATAATTTCCCACCGTGACAATGTTTTAAAAACTTGGGGCTTCTCCTTTTTCTAGATAATTTCTTCTCCTTTGCCACCCTTAAAAATGATATTTATTGTGTATGAAGTATGCCATTTTATGGTATGGGAAATAGAAATGGATACAATTTAGGATACTTGTTTTTTTTTCCTGTTTGTCCCATAAAAAGAACTAATAGTAAACATACCAGATACTCAGATGTATCTATACATATATTTAGCACATACATCTTTTATTCTATTCATGGAAATCCCAGTTAAGCAGTTGGTGGTAAATAAATATTTAAAATATCTGCACTATAGATACCTAATTCATATATAGCACCCATATGTGATTGAATGTAATTAGTCATACTGTTTCAGCACGCCCACACACCACACACAAAGCGAATGGAGAGCAGGACAGTGAATGGGCTTCTCTTTTTCTTGTTCACATGTGCAATACATGAGTCTAATGTGATGAGGACAATTTAGTAATCTTTCTGAGATCCTAAGAAGAAAGAAGTCGCTAAATGAATATAATGCTAAGCACCTCTGAAGTGCTTTATTGTCATTTATCTTAATTGCATATTCCATCACAAAGGGGAGTTTATTCTGCTTTCATTGAACTACCTCTGCTGATCTTCAAATTATTCTCAACATCACTTGTTTGCACCTAAAAATTCTTGCCATAATAGGGTTGAGTTTTATCATTGATTTCATGTTGTTTTATGGAGAGGCAGATATGGTACAAAATTCTTGATTCTTTGAGTGACAGGAAGGCCAGGTGGCCCTTGTGGTGGTTTTGCAGAGCACTGACTGGCAGAGAAACATGCGCCTGGAGCCTGGAGGCTGAGGACTCCTGGTCAGACCTTTCACGTTCTATACACAAAGAAGAAGTTTATCAGTAGGCTGGTCAAGAAGAGCTGCTGGCCCTGGCTTCATATTCACAAAGGGCCTGAGATTCATGTGTCGGTGTTCTCACCAAAAGAAATTTGACATATAATTATGAGCAAGATTGAAAAAAGAAACAATAATTTAGATGTTTTCAAATACAAATAAGAGAAAATGCAACTAAGTAGTATTTTTTAAGGTGTTAGAAATAAGTTATTATTGGATTAATAAAATAGTCATGAGCTGGGAGTTCTTGTGGGTCAGTCAACTCGTCAAGGACAGGCGCGGGCCTTTCCCTCTGTCTACTCTGCCATCATGAACACTGTTCTGTTCTTAGTGTTGCTACCTCATTATTTCAGCATAGTCACCACAGATTCAGGGTCATATCCCTTAGTGATTTGATCCAAATTAGGAAAGAATAGAGGGAAGAAAAACCTTCACCTCCTATAAGGTTCTTCATTTTTAAGGGGGAAATATTTCCCAGTGTCTCTCAGTTAATTTCCCTTAAGTTCTCTTCAGCCAGAATTAGGTCTCATGACAACCTTTAAACCAATAATAAAGGAGAATACCATAAGTACATGAACCCAGTAATAATTTGTTTCCATTTTTTTCTAGGACTGGGATATTGCTGCTTGTGGGGAAATTTCTATTGTGTAGGTAAACAAGAGTGTGCTTGCCACCAAATATCTGTCACACAAATTTACACATGTACCATTACTAGGTCATACTATCTGGAGTATAGAATATATATGTGTGCACACACATTCCCACAAACACACACGTATTCCTTTACTTATAAGGCCACAATTATTTTGCACTGTATGTCTTGTATTAATAATGCTTGTTAAGCATGAACAAGCACTTCATGATATTTGTCAACCTGTTTTGACATTTCTTCTTATGTCAAGGAACATGTATAAAGAATGCATGGACAAAGCCAAAGAGAGGCAGGATCCAGCGTGGGAGGTGGGGATTGCTGGGGTGGGGAGGGGAATGGTGGGGAGAAAATGGAGACAACTGTACTTGAACAATAATAAAAACAGAAGAAGAAACAACTAATTTAGGAAATTCTCTTTGCCAAGAAGCTACCAACCACAGGCTTTAAAACAATAAAATATATGGCACAGTATGCTCCTCTCTCAGTCTCCGAGTAATACTGATGATAGAGTTTACCAGCTGTGCGACCATAAACATTTGTTACATAATTTCTCTGTTCCTCTGTTTCCCATAGATAAAATTGGGATGAAATACCTGGACTGTTTAATTGGACTCTTCCTTGTGGGAAGGGTTCAGTGCATGACCTCCATCAAACTACTTTGGGAATAACAAAGCTCTGTAATCTGTGTTTAATACTCATTGTATTTGATACCATGCTGGGGTTCAAGGACTCGTGGGGAGCCTTGCTGTGAATCCCAGGCCCCAGTGCTGGTCACCATGAGGATTTGTCAGTGAAGGAGACAGAGGCACCTTGATTCTGCATGCCCTCCTTTCTTGCCTGCTCAATGACACAATGCCTCAAACTGCTGAAGCAATTGTCTTAGGGGGTAGCCTGACCCCATCAAAGACACTTCCCAAACATCGTATTATTCAATTTATTATTGTATGATGTTTGTAGAGATTGAGTTGACCCTGCAGAATCTGAAATTAAGGCTTTATAAATCCCAGGTTCCTGAGGTTTTATCTATTTTGCCAATTCTTCAGTGAGGTTCACTGGCACAGGCCATGATTTTGAGTGGCCACAGATGCTAGGCACACTCGGTTTGGAATTCTACCATCCCATTGGTAAACGAGCTTCTTGTACCTCTTCTGGTCCAGATGTTGTCACACACAGAGTGTGGCTGGGCTCATACCTCTGATATGGTTGTGGTCATGCTTCATTAGGTGAGGACTCAGTGTCTCTTTTCTTCAGTTCACAGAATGCATTGAGTTCCATTTCTGGCCTGAATTTCTTTTGATGGGTTTATAAGAACTGACATGTAACCACACATTTCAAGACTTGAAAATCAAGATGAGAAGATAAAGTGCACTGATACAAAATTATTTTTATAGCACTTATTATACCATATTTATAATTGTATTCTGTCTCTCTAAGTATTAGTAAGTTTGTTTTTTAAAGACTATTTGTTAGAGCGGTTTTAAGATCACAGAAAAATTAAAAGGAAAAGTACACAGATTTCTCATATACCTTCTTCTGCCACACATGCATAGCCTTTCTCATTATCAACATCCCCTGCCAGAGTGGTGTGTTTGTTACAATTAATAAACCTACACTGACACATCAGCATCACTCACAGTCTGTAGTTTACATTTGGGTTCCCTCTTGGTGCTGTACATGCTATGAGTTTGGACAAATGTATGATTACAAGTACCTGCATTATATTACACAGACTTTTTTCACTGCCTTAAAAGTCCTCCCCACTCTGCATATTCATCCCTTCTCTTTTCCCCAACTCCTGGCAACTGCTGATCTTTTCACTGTCTCCATAATTTTTTTCCAGAATATCATATTAGCTCTAACCATACAGTATGTAACTTTCTCAAATTGGCTTCTTTTTTTACTCAGTAATATGCATTTAAGTCTCCTCCATGTATTTTCATGGCTTGATAGCACATTTATTTTCAGTGCTGTGTAATTTTCCATTGTCTGGATTTGTCATGGTTTATTGATCTATTCACCTACTGAAGGACATCTTGATTGTTTTAAAGTTTTAGAAGTTAAGAATAAAACTTCTGTAAACATCTAAGTGCATGGTTTTTAGGCAGACATAAGCTCTCAACTTCTTTGCTTACCCAAGGAGAACAATTCCTGGGTTATATGCTAAGAGTATGTTTAGTTTTGTAAAAAAATGCCAAACTGTCTTTCAGTGTGGCTGTACGATTTTCTACTCTCACCAGCAGTGAATGAGAGTTCTTGCTCCACATGCTCATCAGCCTCTGGCGCTGGCAGTTCTCTGGATTCTGACCATTCTAATAGGTGTGTACTGGTATCTTCTTGTCGTTTTAATTTCCATTTCCCTGATTATCTTTTCATATATCATTTGCTTCTTTGTGTCTTCCTTGGTGAGGGTTCTGGTAAGATCTTTGGCATATTTTTAGTTGAATTTTTTTGTATTTTTATTGTTGATTTTTAAGAATTATTTGTATATTTTTGGATAACAGTTCTTTATCAGATGTGTCTTTTGAAAATAGTTCCTTCAAGTCTATGACTTGTCTTCTCATTCTCTTGACATTGATTTTAGCAGAGCAGGAGTTTTTAGTTTTAATCAAGTTCATCTTATCAATTATTTAAACAATTATTTCTTTCGTGTTGTATATAAGAAGTCATCACCATACCCAACATTGTCTAGGTTCTTTATCTGTGTTATCTTCTAGGAGTTTTATAGTTTTACATTTCACATTTAGGTCTATGATTGATTTCATTAATTTTTATGTTCATTTTTGTGTATGAAAGTCCAGTTATTCTAGCATTACTTGTTGAAAAGACTATCTTTTCCTCACTGTATTATCTTCATTCCTTTGTCAAAGATTAGTTGACTGTGTTTATGCGGGTCTATTTCTTAACTATATTCTATTCCATTGTGGTTTTTGTCTATTCTTTTGCCAGTACCACAGTTTCTAGATTATTGTACTATAAAGCACAACTTGATGTTGGTTAGTGTTAGTCTTCCAATTATTCTTCTCCTTCAATATTGTGGTGACTAATTTAGGTCTGTAGCCTCCCCATATAAACTTTAGAATCAGTTTGTCATTATCCACAAAATGACTTGCTGGAATTTTGATTGGAGTGTCTGTAAGATTTTTAAGGGCAAATATATACATCTTCTGTTCATCTCTGGATCACTAGTGTGTTGTTGGTGCCTGATATATCGCAGTTACTTAATGTGTTCTTACTGAATAAATAAAATTACTATGATGTGATTAGAAAATTGAGTAAGCCAAATATGTAAGACACTGGATAGAATCAGGTAAGTAATTCGTGAAAGATCCCTGGAAAGATTAGGGAGCTGAGGAGGGAAACTGGAATCAGATGTGGATGCATATGGGTGAAAATGAAAGAGTGGGGTAGAAATGAGGGAATGGAAAGAGTGATGGGGATGCATTTTATGATGCAGGGATGATATTTGGAAATAACTGTAAGGGAGAAGCATTATCTAAGAAACACCATCAGGATTATATTGGAGAAAAGCTTTTTTTTTCTTTTCCAAACCTTATTTCTGATCATTTTTCCTGCTCCAGAGCAGAAGCAGGTGAGGACTCATAGCTTATTTACAAGTTCATTGTATAAAAAGGAATTTTGTTTAAGATTTCTAAGGTTGGGATATATAAGAGCATAAAGACTCAGAATTTGGAAGCCTCAAGAATTTTTCCTTCATGAACACACAATATGAAGTTTTGTTGTGGGTTATTTGGCAGAGAACATATGTGTGTAATCCTAAAAGCTGAAGAATATTTTCCCCCTCTAAATTTCTTCCTAGAAAAATGTATATCCTCTGTGCCTTGTGGAGTTCCTGGCATTTTATTAAGAATCCTATGATATTCTCAAGGTCTATCCCTGCTGTTGTGAATTGCAGTATTTCATATTTTCTTATGACTATATAGTCTCAAAAAATCTCAGTTATCCCTGCCTTATTTCAGACACCACAACTTCTGCTAAAATTTGTTACTTATATATTTGTATTTTTTTTCTGGGTCTCTAACAGCTCTTTGTTCTTAAAAATCTCCTGGAAACCAGTACGTAATGCAATAAGTCAAACCTTGTTGGCATTCCAGGTCCCTTTCTAATTCACCTGATTTTAGAACTATAAGTAGAAAGACTAAACATAGGTCCAAAAAGAGGGATCAGGCTCCATCTGTGCTTCCTCCTTGTGATAATTATGTTCTGAACAGCCATAGACCTGGGTCTAGAGGGGAGAGCAAGATGGGAGAGTCATAAAGGACTTCTGATTGACTCTCGTGCTTCAGTAAGCCCTTACTGCTCATGTGATTATTAAAATCTTCCTCTTCCTATCAGGTAAGAAAAATAGAGATAAGAGAACAACACTTGTGTTTTTCTAGCTATGCCAAATTTTGTTTATCCTTCTTCCCTAACAGTGGTATGGGGTATGCTTCTTAGCATAGGTAACACAGAGGTTGGCATAACCAGTGGGTAGAACTGTTCAAGAACAGGAAACTGTTTTCTTTCCCTTTGTTTAGCAAAGTACCTGGAACTTACTCAGATACACTGGTGGACAAAGCTTATTTCATCTCCTTTTATGGATATTGTTGACTTAATCTGGTTTCTCCAGATTTAGGTAACACTTGTAAGTTTACACCTTTTATAAATTTGTGCATACAACTAAAGTCACTAGACAATACTTATCTTTAGCACGGAGAATGCAAACTATTTTGTATTTATTCATTATTATTTTTTAATCCTCACCCCAGAACATTTTTAAATTGCTTTTAGAGAGAAAGGGAGAAAAAAAAGAGAGAGAAACATCAATGCAAGAGAGAAACATCCGTTGGTTGTTACTGTCTTGCCCTGACCAGTGATCAAACCCACAACCTGGGTATGTGTCCTCACCAAGAATCGAACCTATGACCATTCAGTCCACAGGACAATGCTCCAACAAACTGAGCCACGCTGGCCATGTCAAACTATTTCTTATTTTTTTAAAGTGCTGGTTGACACATGCAAAGTTCATTGTATGAATGATGTATGCATTACAAAATTCTTTCTTGTGAATGTATTTCCAAATACACACTCACACACACATCATTTTTACATCTAGTGCGTCAGTACATAACATACAAGTCTTAGTATCCCAGACAAACAGTTTGAAAGGTGCTGTTCTAAATAAATGCTAATTCTCTTTACCAGGCTTCCTTGGAAACATCTGGTACACCCTGTGCTACAGACCATCTTAGTCAGGTCCCCAAGCCCATCTGTAGCCTGGAGGCAGATCTCCCTTTGCAGATTGCAGGGGTTCTGCACATATTGTTGATGGGGAAGTCTGTTTAACTCAGAGTCATCCAGAATATAAACATGTATTTCCTTTTCTGGAAAAATACTCAAGGGCAAGGAGGGGCAGAGGATGAGTTCCTTAGCTAATTTGGAAGACCATTTTTTTTTCAGCTTTTGAGTATGGCTAATAAATGTCATTATCCTAATATTTCTCAAGTACCAGGGAGCAGAGCTTAGTAAAGTCATATTTTATTAACCAATTGTCCTTCTTCATGTTCTTAAAAAAAAAGAGGGTATTCATGGGCTTTAAAAAAGACAGTGCATAAGAATAATTTTCCCAGCTGGGTTAAAAGAGGAAAATAGGTTTTTTCCTATTTAGTTTAGCACTGTCCTCTAAAATCAGTTATATCAGAGAAAAAAGAGAGAGATGTAAAACAGGGGAGATTATGCAAGCTGTTATAGAAACACAGTTTGGACAGTGTCAAGGTTAGAAAGTTAGTGAAGCTTGTTTACTGGAGAGTTGATTAGGACAGCATCCCACACACTGCTTCTACCAGAACATAAGGACTGTTTATTTTTTTAGGGCCACATTTCAAACCCCAGACTGTGGACAAACATTTGTCTTTGTTTTTGAAAGCTTAGTCATCTAAATTTTACCATTAACTGTGTTCCTCATGAACTTGGTTTGGTTTTGACTAGATTATTATTCTGGGTATAACATACATTGAACCATGTTATATCTTTTAATTCACAAGTTTTTTGCCTGCTGACTATGCCCAAGGTATGAAGAAATATAGTGGGAGCTTTGAAGATGAATGTGATATCAAGGAACATCCAAAATAGATACATGCCTATTTAAAGCCATAAAACCATCTAGGGGGACATTATAATCACCTGAGAAAATTTTACATAACACAGAGAATCAGATCTTCTTTCAGACCAGTTAAATGTGAATTTATGGGTAGAGCTCAGGCATCATTAGTTCATAAAAGCTTCCCAAGTAATTCTAAGTCACTCTGGCTGTCATTCACTGAAGCAGAAAGAGAAGGGCCATGTGTAATGTAGTTATAGTGTTCACTAGCTGAGTGGTTCTGGGTCATTTACTTGAAATCAGGTAGCCACTGTTTTCTCATCTGTAAAATCTATACGTAAGTACCACAAAATCTGTCTGGGAAAAGTCCTACCATTGTTATTACAACAAGAACACTATGTATGAGTGACATTGCTTTAACCTGGCAGCCAAGGTGAGTGGACTGAAATGTGCATGTGTGAACAATGACGACTTCACTGTACTAGACAGTGGGGGTGGTAGATGCCATTGAGTAAGCATGTATACTGTGTGGCTGTTGCATTCAAAATGACTGAATGAGTAAAGCAACAAATCTGCATCAAGTTTTGCATTAAGCTTGAATATTCCTCTGCAGAAACTATTTGGATGATTCAGAAAGCCACAGCTATGGGTAACTGGTGATTGGCAGCTTTATCACAACAATACACCCACTCATGCATCATGTCTCATGCAGAGTTTTTTGTGAAACATAAAATTACCCAGGTGATTCAGCCCCCCTACAGCCTATACTTGACACTCAGTGACTTCTGTTTTTCCCCCAAACTAATATTACCTTTGAAAGGGAAGAGATTTTAAGTAGTCAATGAAATTCAGGAAAATATGGTGTGGCAGCTGATGGCGATTGAGAGAATTGTTTGAGGTGCTGAGGTGCCTACTTGGAAGGGGACTGAGACATCATTGTCCTATGTACAATGTTTATTGTATCTTCTTCAATAAATGTCTCTATTTTTCATATTACATGGCTGGATACCTTCTGGACAGACCTCACATACTTCACAGTATATAGTAAAGATTAAATTGAGCAATGAGTATGAAATGCTTTTATAAATATAATAAGCTCTATTATATTATCATTGCAATAACAGTTACATAATTTGTAGTGTTCTGTAGATGAGGGAAAAGGGTAAGCAAAGGACCAAGGAGAGGTGGACATAGCTGGTAAGACATGTGGGTTGCTGTCTTGACACTATTTTTCTTGTTCTGTGTCATGGTCTCTGACCCTGGATGCCCAGTTACCTCACTAAGAATCTCCATGAATATGGGGTTTGGAGTAAAAGATTTTGGGGTTTATTTTGAGAGCAATGAGAACTCAAGTAAATTATTTTAAGGGACAGAGTTACATAGTGAGATCTGTATGTTAGAAACATCACTCTGGAAACATCATGTAGATTCAGGTATGAAGGTGTATTAACACTAGAGGTGGAGGTGAGAAACTGTATTAAAATCCAGGCAAGTCTGAGTTGGCAAGCTTTTAAGTGAAAGAACTAACAAAATAAACAATTGCTAGATGCTTCTGACTTGGATGACTATGTGGATGGTTGTGCCATGCATACAGGTAAAAAATAATAGGGTGAACATGTTTGGTTTGGTGGTGGTTGGAGTTCAAGGGGGTGAACAAATAAAATGAATTTTTAAGTGAGCTTGAGTTGGAGATGACAAGGGTAATTACTAGGGGGCCAATGCATTTATAGTTCTTGTGCCCAAGACAGCTGAAGTATAGATTTGCAAGTCACAAGCAAAAAGATGGAAGTTTAGCTGTGGATGAAATCACCTACAGAAAAAACATACAAAGAACAAGACAAAGAACATGACCATTGATGAGAGACATGGAAAAATAGGAGCCTTGAAGGTAGACAAAGTAGAAATGGTCTGAAGGATCAATAGGGCAATGTCATCCATACAAGGGAGGGAAGAGTTTCAATAGAATAGAGTAGTGATCAGTTTCAATTACTGTGAACATTTCAGTTGAAATAAGGACAGAAATCTCCCATTAGATTTAGCAACTATAAGGTTATCAGGAACCATGACAATAGCACTTTTAGTATAGTGATGGGAGCAGAAACCATATTGCAATGAGTTGACAAGTGAATATAAGAATAGGAAGTAGAAGCAATGAATACAAGCTACCTTTCCAGAATATTGACTCTGTAACGAAAGAGAAGATAGTTGAAAGGTTCATTTTTTAAAAAAGAGATGCAGTTTATTACAAGATAGATCAGATGAAGAATAGACAATGAAAGGCTTAAAATATGGAATTGAGAGGGTAGGGCAAAATGTTGAGAAATTGGAACATATGGAATGCAAAGGAAATAAAGGACAGATTTTGGACAAGACGAGGTCATTCCTCTTGTTGAAATTATAGAGAAAGAAGAGATATTGAGTAAGGATGGGGATAAATTTATGTGAGAGAGGAGTATATGAAAGTCCAAGATTAATGCCTCTATTTTCTTTATGAAACTGGAGATGAAGTCTTCTGCTGTGAGTGAGTGAGAGCTTGTGGATGGGGAAGGTAGAAAGAATGCAGACAGAGTTGAAATAATATCAGTAGAGAATAAAGGTTAGGGACTGGAGACATGGAAAATTTCTGGGGAGACCTGAAAGTTCAAATGATGTTAAGACTGATCTGGCAGGGTTTTAAATTGAGGAACACAAGTGGGAGAGTAGGTTTGAAAAATGAGTAGGTTAGACTCACTCATGGGGTATTCTAAATGCTAGCCAATGGCTAAATTATTAGGTAGTTATTAATGAGTATTTGATAAACATTTTCAGTAGGGATTTGTGTGATCAGCATCATGCAGCTTTCAGGAGGCTATATTGGGGGACTGGTGGATTAGGGCCAATAAGGGACCAGTTACCAGCACAATTTATTTAATTGATCATGAAATAGTTTCATCAGCTTGAGAGCAGTGGAGATTTGAGGCACCTAGGTACAAGAACTGACTGTTGTTTGCCATCATTTCTTTGTCCACCATAAACTGATGGGGGTAGAACTAAGCTGCTGGGGATTGAACTAGACAGGAGTGTGTGTGTGTGTGTGTGTGTGTGTGTGTGTGTGTGTGTGTGTAAAGAGAGAGACAGAGAAAGGGAGAGAAAGACAAGATGAGAGATTTGGGGTGGAGAGTTTTACACATAAATGGATATAATAACTTGAAATCTAATAGATAGAGAACACAGCTTTTGTGAATATCTAGAGTGTGTATATCTTGGTTAAATGTTTTTTTTCTTCCAAGAGTTAGGATCTGTTTTTATTTTCATACTTTGGGGTATGAAAATATAGAGAAGAAAAAATAATCCAGTATTTAAAAAAATTATTTCATACACACACATATATACACACATATATATACACACATATGTATACATATATACATACATACAAATATGCACATTATATATTCCTGTGAGAATCCAGAAATACTCCCTTGGCCTGAAGACAGTTGCTGGCAGCTTTGAGAAAGAATCATATCTCCATAGATGGCACTCTGGAAGCAATCTTCTTACCAAGAGTGGCAGAAGCCAAGTATTCCAGTCCCTCATGCTCTTGCCATCCTGACCACTATGTGGAATAAGGAACATCTTCCTGGGAGTCCCAGGGAAGCTGCCCCAAAACAGCCAAGACATTTACAATGGAGCTCTCCCTAACTTTTAGTATCCTGCCCAACTCACCACTCTCATCCTTGAGTTTGTCGAGTATACTGTGAGTACTTTAAATAAGACACAATATTAGTTAAAAAAAAAACAACTAGAAGGCAACAATGACCAATGGAACTAAAGTCAAATATATAAAAAATGTAAGAAAAAGACCAAGGTATCAGAGAAATGCAAATTAAAAACAGAATGAGATATCACCTCAAATGTGTCAGAATGGCTATCACCAATAAATCCACAAACAACAAGTTTTGGCAAGAATGCAGAGAAAATGGAACCCTCGTGCACTGTGGGTGGGAATGTAGGTTAGTGCAGCCACTGGTGGAAAACAGTACGGAGTTTCCTCAAATAATTTAAAATTGGATTTAAAACAAATGACAGAGTTCCAGGCAGATTGGAGGCATAGGTAGAAACCCTTTGCTTCCTCACACAACCAAAAGAAGGATAACAACCAATTTAAAAATGATAAACAACTAGAATTGCCAGAATAGCAAATTGCATGAAACTCCAACAACCAAGGAGTTAAGAAACATTCGTCCAGACCAGTAGGAGGGGGCAGAGACAGGCAACCAGGCTGGAGGAGAGGCCCCTGGCAAGGGGGCAGACCCCACAGGTGAGGAGGGGTTGGCTCACTGGGAAACTAAAGACTCAAAAGCTCTAGCTGTAAAATACTGCAGGGTTTGCAATGGCAGGACAAAGTCCCAGTCTCACAGTAGAGTTTGTTAGAAAGTGGGGCTAGAGTTGAGCAAGCAAGCAGCATTGCTCCCTCTCTGACCCCTCCCCCACAGACAGCACCACAACATAGCAAAGAGGGTTGCCTTGCCCTGGTGAATACCTAAGGCTCCACCCCCTTACAACCTAACAGGTGTGCCAAGACAAAGAAATATGGCCCAAATGAAAGAACAGATGAAAACTCCAGAAAAAGAACTAAGCAAAGAGGAGATAGACAACTTATCTGATGCAGAGTTCAAAACACTGGTAATCAGGATGCTCACAGAATTGAGCTTGGTTACAAAATGAAGGAAGAAAAGAAAGCTACACAAAGTGAAATAAAGCAAAACACACAGGGAATACACAGTGAAGGGAAGGAAATTGGGACTCAAATCAATATTTGGAACAAAAGGGAGGAATAAATATCCAACTAGAATAGAATGAAGAAACAAAAATTCAAAATAATGAGGAGAGGCTTCAGAACTTCTGAGGCCACTATAAGCACCAACATCTGAATCATAAGGGTGCCAGAAGGGGAAGAAGAAGAGGAAGAAACTGAAAACTTATTTGAACAAATTATGAAGGAAAACTTTCCCAATCTGGTGAAGGAAATAGACTTCCAGGAAGTCTAGGAAGCCCAGAGAATCCCAAAGAATTTGGACATAAGGAGGAACACAGCAAGGCACATCATTATTAAATTACCCAAGATTAAAGATAAGAAAATAATCTTAAAAGCAGCAAGAGGAAAGGAGAGAGTTACTTACAAAGGAGTGCCCATAAGACTATCAGCTGATTTCTCAGAAGAAACCTTACAGGCAAGAAGGGGCTGGAAAGAATTATTCAAAGTCATGAAAAGCAAGGGCCTGTAATCAGGATTACTCTATCCAGCAAAGCTATCATTTAGAATGGAAGGGCATATCAAGTGCTTCCCAGATAAGATCAAGTTAAAGGATTTCATCATCACCAAGCCCTTATTATATGAAATGTTAAAGTGGCTTATCTAAGAAATAGAAGGTCAAAAACTATGAATAATACAATGACAACAAACTTATAACTACCAACAACAACTGAACGGAAAAAACAAAAACAAAAGCTATGCAAACAACTGGAACAGGAACAGAATCACAGAAATGAAGATCACATGGAACATTATCAATGGGGAGCAGGGAGAATGGAGGGGAAAAAGTATAAAGAATAAGAAGGATAATTGGTAGGCATAAAATAGACAGGGGGGAGTTAAGAACAGTATAAGAAATAGAGAAGTCAAAGAACTTATATAAAAAAACCCATGAACATGTACTAAGGGTGGGGATTTCTGGAAAGTAGGAGGGTGCAGGGTGGAGGAGGGATAAAGGAGAAAAAATTGGGACAACTATAATAGCATAATCAATAAATTATACTTTAAAATAATTTAAAATTGAATTGCACTATGGA
This sequence comes from Phyllostomus hastatus, assembly GCF_019186645.2. NCBI lineage: Eukaryota > Metazoa > Chordata > Mammalia > Chiroptera > Phyllostomidae > Phyllostomus > Phyllostomus hastatus. The sequence continues at coordinate 1,557,114 of NW_025333912.1, read as the reverse complement.
TCAGCAATTCACCTTCTGGGTATATATCCAAAGAAACCCAAAATACTAATTTGAAAGAATATATGCACCCTATGTCCATTGCAACATTACTTACAATAGCCAATATGTACAAACAACCTAAATGCCTATCAAAAAACAAGTGGATAAAAATGTGGTGGTACATATATACAATGAAATATCACTCAGCCACAAAAAGAATAAAATCTTACCATTTTCTTTTCTTTTCTTTTTTTTTAAAGTTACTTAAGTTCTTTTTTTTTTTTTTAAAGATTTTATTTCTTTATTTTTAGGGAGGGAAGGTGGGGGAGAGAGAGAGAGAGAGAGAGAGAAACATCAATGTGCGGTTGCTGGGGGTTATGGCCTGCAACCCAGGAATGTACCCTGGCTGGGAATCGAACCTGGGACACTTTGGTTCCCAGCCCGTGCTCAATCCACTGAGCTATACCAGCCAGGGCTTAAAATCTTACCATTTTCACCAGAATGGATGGACCTAGAGGGTGTTATGCTAAGCAAAATAAGTCAGTCAGAGAAAGACAAATACTATATGATTTAACTTACATGTGGAATCTAAAGAACAATATAAGTGAGCAAAAAAACCAGAAACAGACTCATAGGTAAAGAGTGCAGACTGATGGTTGTCAGAGGGGAGAGTGGTGTTGAACTGGGCAAAAGAGGTGAGGGATTGGGAAGTATAGATCAGTAGTTACAAATTAGTCATGGGGATGTAAAGTACAGCATGGGAAAATACTAATTAATATTATAATAACTATGTACAGTGCCAGGTGGGTACTGGAAATATCATGGGGCATACTTTATAAAGTATATGATCGTCTAACCACTATGCTGTACATCTGAAACTAATACAAAATAATAGTGAGTGTAAACTATAATTGAAAAAAAAACAAAAAGACTAAGAAATCCTAAGAAACAAGACAGTATTGTCTTGTTCTTGCATTGAAAAGACAACTCAATGTGAAATGTTAAAGATGAGTCTAAGCAAAAATATCAAGTTCTAGGTTGCAGTTTCTGCTCAGCTGTTAACCAGCTACTTAATGCCCTGAGCCTGAGTTTGCTCACTTCCAAAATAAAGAGATTTGATGGTATAACTACTGAAATCTTTTTTCTATAGTACAATTTTTTATTACAGAACATTGCATCAGGTAACATTGAGAATAACAAAACTATCTTGCCACTCTCCTTTGTTTTATTTATAAATCGTGGTTTATACTTATTCTAGTATTTCTTACATGCTAAGCAATTTATGACAATTTCTGGTTTGGCTTCCATCTGTCCAAGCCCTCTCTAAATCTTTTTTCCCAACCTGAATATATTAGACTCTTTTAATACCCTTAAAATAAATGACATGGTTAGAAAAAGAATTATTAATTGCATCTGGAATGCTTGTCTTAAGAGTTGTTTTCATAACTAAGGCCTTACTGGAATTTGTATGTGTGTGGAAGAGCATATTAAAGCATTTGGAATTTACTGATGATTTTACTTTATTTGGTTTGTAAAATGCATCCTTAAGTGAGCCTGGAGCCTCATTTAATGTGGGATCCTGTTCTAAGTGAATGGAAAATGCAAGGGAAAAATTAAATAAAAGAACAATATAATCAGCTGAAACCAAAATAGATGGGAATCGGGATTGAGACTACGAGGATAAAGAGGGGTGAACAGAAGACTGAGGGTAAATAAGCACCAGAAGCATTTACTAGCCCACATTATTTATTTATTTTTCCTAGCCAGCCTGCCTTTATGTGGGGTCATGGGTAATAAAAGAAATAAAATCAGTTGGTCCTGCTTCCCAAGCAGTAATTCAAAAGTGGCACAATCAGTTAATATTAGGCAACTGTGGTTGGCACAGAAAGTAGTAATAATGTAGTATGAGCTGGAAGAGGCCTCTGAAAGGGAGTCGTGCCCAAGATAAACCTTCACTAGCAACCAGCAACCAACAGAGCTTCCAAACAGCGTTTCTGATTTAGATCCAGGGTCATTTTCGCCATGCTGCTCAACTGAGAAAGTAATAAACATAATTAATTTGTAAGAGAGCCCAAAGAACACAATAAAACATTTTTTTAAAAAAAACAAGAAAGTAGCTCACAAGTAGGATAGTGAGATAAAATGGGCTGACAAAATAAATTTTTTGCTAGGTTCCATTGTTACTAATGGAATTGGATCTTACTGCCCATCTACCCACCTCCCTTCTCACACCCCCCCACACACCGAGAAGCATATCATGCTTAACCTTTTTACTTTTTACCCAGACCAGTTTTAGTCTTTCTTAATGGCCATCTCATATTTTATTGTGATCTACTTCTTATATTCCACATTAGAGTCCCACTAAGAATAATGGACCCCAGATAATCCTGCTCTTGAACTGTGGCTTGGTCACTTTTGATTGTGTTCTTGGGCAAGTTTTCTAGTTTTTCCAAGTGTCTCTATTCTTATCTCTGAAGTGGATAATAATACTTACTTCATACAATTTTAATGAAAATTTGTGTGTCTTTTGAAGCATCAACTTTTTTTTTAAAGATTTTATTTATTTATTTTTAGAGAGGGAAGGGAGGGAGAAAGAGAGAGAGAGAGAGAAACATCAATGTGCGGTTGCTGGGGGCCATGGCCTGCAACCCAGGCATGTGCCCTGACTGGGAATCGAACCTTCGATGCTTTGGTTCACACTCAATCCACTGAGCTACGCCAGCCAGGGCAAAAATTTGTAATAATTTTTGCTTATAATATTTGTAATAGGTGTTTTGCATGCAATAAGCATTTAATAAATGGCAGCTATTATGGACTTGTCATTAATTGCTGAAAATTTGTCCCATTAATTGCATACATCTGATTGACTTTACTTGGACTATTCTCTCTAACCTGCTTTTATGTTTGCTAAGGGTGCTCACTAACATGTCATGTTTGTCCCACAGACACAGCTCTTGCTATGGACCAGGTCTAGACCCAAGCTAGAAGCTTTCTGAATTTTTCCCTTGCCCGTTGTACCTCAGCTAACATTAAAAGTCTATTTTCAGTCTCACTTTATACATGAAGTCTTCCCAAATATCCTGAGGAACAACAAAATTCCTTTACAATGTCTGCACTGCAAAAGTAAAACTTTATTGCTTCATTTACCAATTGTTTAATGGTGGCTTTTTGCCCTCCTATCTCTATGTGGTATTATAAACTTCAGGGTGGACTCAGGACAGCCAAACAGCAATACTTGACTGAATAATTGATTTATTTCTAAACTAGCTAAATTAACTAATTTGGACCTTTACTGTAAATACCAGATTCCTCAGACTCTTGACCTCTTCATCCAAAACTTTTCCAAATATCAGATTGCATTTTGGAAGAAAGTAGCTTTACTCACATCTATTGTCTTTGTTAAAAGACACTGTAATATGACACAAAGCTTTGACTTGCATTTTGAAATGGGCTAACCAGTTTTACAAAAGAAAAAATAATGGGAATATTTTATATAAGCAAAATAATTGTTGGCCACTCAGCTTCCTTTAACCATAGATGCCAAACATGTACATACTATCATATACATACTTTAGATATCTATCTATTCAGTCTTCAAACTCTATAATGTATCTAACTAACTGAATTAAGTAATTAATTAATGTAAAACCATAGGATGATGTGGCATCATTTTTAAGGATATACCTTAGAATTACATTCTCCTTATATCTAAGAGAAGCATCCAGCTTTATGTGTGGACTAGTTTCTAATGGACCAAATCATTTTTTAAGCAATTCTTTCAAAAGCTCATTAAAAGGCTAGAAACTGATAAAAATTATTTCCAATTTTCCAAAAAGAAAATTTCTTTCAGATTTACACAGAAACATCTTGAGTGGGGAGTTCTTCTCCTTGGACCAGGCCCAAGGCTTAGGAAATGATTATGCTCTCTTCTATTTTTTTTAATAATTCTAAAGTCAATGGTAATACTTCTTGCAGTTGTGGGCAAGTTAGGCTCCATGTTAGAAAACTTCAAATATTATAATAGGGTCCACTAACTACCCTTTTTTTCCATGGAGCTAAACTGTTATATGCCACAGAATTTTATTGGAACCGGAATCTGTGAGTCACATTTGAATTCATCTCTTTAAAATACATTGCAACCCTCTATTTTTTAAAACCCATCTTGTCATAAAACAACCCTGGTTAGCAACTTTAATGAGCAATTTTGTTTCTACTTTTATTTCTTAATGAACTTTTCCCCTCTGGCTGAATTCTAGTCTTATAGTTTATTTTCATTGCTATAGTGACATTCATTGGTCAGGGACAGCTCTGTGAAATTAATCATCACATTAGACCCGGCTTCAGCAAAAATTCTTTTTTGGAGTGAAAGGAAGTTCCAAGGTCCCACTAGCATATCCTCTTCTGGTGTTTTGTTTCTTTTTCTTTTTTTGCCCTAAAGATTAGGTTCCATAAATCAATTGAATATAGGAAGTTTGGGACAGAGCAGAAAATTGAATGACTTTCTAACAAGCCAAAGGTATAAGAGAATTACTTTCCTTCATGTTTATATTATGGTTAGTTAAAAATGTATAATAAATTATTGCTGAATGAGGTTGCTAAGTATTTCAAATGAAAGCATTCAAGTTATTCATGATTTGTCTAACTTCTTAAGTAAATTTATATAATAAATCAAGAGGCTGGCTCAAAGACTTAATGGGGGTAAGAATGTTGGTTGACCACTCGGCTTCCCTTAACCATAGTTGAATCACAGATTCCAGCAGACATGACTCAAATAAATGAACGCTCTTCAGTGACTTGGGTTTGAGATGGCTGCCTTTATGGAACACTTGTCGACTCTGTCCCCAAGAGGTGAGGCCATGATTTTGACTGACATGACTATGCAGTTTAGACAAATTTAAGAGACCTTTTAAATTATGACAGTAAGAGGGTCTTGTCAGCTAAAAATTAAGCCTGAGTGCTCAACAGTAAGTTATTAAGTGTCTCGTGTCCAAAGATTCAACAAATCTACTTTATTTGGGGAAGTAATTTGGGCAGTGGAAAAACATTGTCCTTGGGCTCCCTGTTTTCGTACAACTTCTATTAGTTTCATTAATTGATTGGTCATATTGTTAATATAGAATAGGACATTGCAACATTGTATTATTGTTATTCTAAGTGGACCATGGATTCAGTTATTTACTTCTTGCAGGTGATAATTCATATGTCTAGTAAGAGCACTTCCCTACAGTGAACTCTGACCCATGGCTCCAGCCGTGTAGTCTATGAACCCTGGATTTCCTGTGTACTCGAGTGTTCAAGGACTCAGAAAATCGGAGATGCTAAGGAAGTCAGTGCTTTACTGATGATCTACAGCTGATTGCTTCTAGAACTTGCTTCAACTCATTCCCAGGGCAACTTCTTATGAGATTTTATTATAATCACTCCTTGTTTATTGTTCAGTCATAGGGAAATCTTGCCACATACTCTTTTATTTGGGATATTTGACACAATGGAAAATTTGAAATTTCTTCTCATTTCTCTGAACCTCAGTCTGATCCATTAACTGAGTAAGTCTCCAGACATATAGGATTCAGTTGTAAAATCAAAAATTTTAAAAATCTTGTCTACTCAGACCTAAGTCTCCTTTTACCTATAGCCTTGGAATTGGGTTAAGTATTATTGGGAAGGCAGATGCTTTAAAACTATTGACAGTAATTTCCATAGTTATAGGAATAAATCTTTCAGCTTAATCAAGAAAGTAAGTTTTGTTAGTAGTGTAGACAATATAATTCAGGGGACAAGGACAAACTTGATGAAGAAGATACATTTTTCCCTTCCCTGTCCCTCTGGATTATCTAACTCTGGAAAGCTGTCGTATCTTACTTCCTTATCATGGTATTTTTAACAGTCACATATGCTGGTGAGGGATACTGGCATCATGACCCAATTTTTTCCCCAAAATACCATTGTCCTAACAAATACATTAATATTCCTATCCCAACTGTTCACTTTGGCCTGAACAGAAAGTCTATTTGTCAACGTAAGTAGAGTAGAAGAAGAGGAGGGAAAGGGAGACTCATTTGCTGGCACATCACTTTGGACTCTCTGGAAATTCCACAACTAGATGAAGATCGTTGCTATTTATTGGTGGGACTTTCAATAGCTCCCTTGAGCCTCTTGTTGTCCTATTCTTCCTCAGTCAGAGTGTTTTAGAAAAGTATCCTGACTTACAATATTGGAGTATATTTTGAGTCACCAATTACTGAAACTAGACAACTATAGGTATTTGATTCTTTTAAATCCTAAAATAATTAAAGAAAAATTTTAAATATTGAGCTAAGTTAAGCAGAATTTTCAAGTTAACACCCATATACTTACCTCCTAGAGGCAATTCATGACAGATTACTATATTTGCCTTATCACATATTTATTTTTACTTATCTCTCTGTCCATTCAGTAATCTATCTTATATTGATACGTTTCCAGTTAAATTGAAGACATCAGTTCAGTTCTTTAATATTTCACTGAACATATCAATAACAAGCATTCAATAATTGTCACATTTTTCTCTTGACATGAAATTTACATACAATGAAATACAAAAATCTTAAGTATATGTACTTGGAGTTGTGATAAATATGTGCATCTGAATACACCAAACCACTATCAAAAATGTAATTTTGCCATCTTCCTAGAAAGATGTCCTCATGTCCTGTCTTAATTCCTGCTTTAAACTCCCAGTAGAAAACACTGTGTTAATTATTTCCTCCATAAAGTAGCTTTTTCAGTTCTAGAGCTTCATATAGTTGGACTCATATAATATATGCTCATTCATGTAAGTTTTCCCTAATTCAGCATAATATTTTTGACATTCACATTTTGTATGTGGTACTTTTACTGCTGAATAGTATTCTACTGCACTAATATACCACAATTATTTTACTTACTCTCCAAGTGATGGGCCCCTGGGTTCTTTCCAATATTTGACTATCATGAATAAAATTGCTATGAATTATTGTTTGTTATTTTCTTTTTTACTCTTACAGAGACATAGCTGACATATAACATGTATTAGTTTCAGGTATACAGCATAATGATTTGATATTTGTATATATTGCAACATGTCCGTTACCACACAGTGAAACATTTTTTATTTCCTTTTTCATTTAGAAAATTTTATTAGATTTATTGGAGTGGCATTGGTTAATAAGATGATAGAGTTTTTAAGTGTGTTCTTTAAAACATTATCTGTCTATTGCATTGTGTGTTCAGCATTCCAAGGTGAGTCTCCTCCATCACCATGTATTTGACCCCCCTTTACCCTCTCCTACCTCCCCTACCCCTTTCCCCTCAGGCAACCATCACCCCATTGTCTGGGTCCATGAGCTTTTGTCTTCTTTGTTTGTCTGTACAGGTTTTATGTTAACATTTTCATTTTTCTAGGGTAAATGCCTAGGAGTTGAATTGTTGATTATTAGGTTTGTGTAAGTTTAATTTTATGAGAAACTGCCAGATTTATTCCCCCAATGGTTGTGGCATTGTTACCCATAATATATATAAGAGTTTCAGTTTCTCTACATTATTGTGATATTTGGAGTTTTCAGTCTTCTCAATTTTAGCCATTTACATTGGTATTTGATGTAGTTTAATTTGCAATCCTGGTGACTAATGAAGCAGCATGTTTAAAGTGGTGATTGGCTAATATTTACAACTGTTCAGATGTTTTGCCCCTTTATCATTGGCTTGTTCAAGCCTGTACTTTTGTTCTGTAAAACTTTTTTCTAATTATTAGATTCTATTTTTTATCAGATATATATTTTATAAATATTTCTTCACAGTCTAGCTTGATCAATTTTTTTATTGATGGTATCTTTTCATGAGAAGGAGGTTTTTTTAAGTTTGATAAAGTCTAAATTATCAATTATTTGCTGTATTGTTATTGCTTTTGGCTACCTAAGGAATTTTTGCCTACCTCCAAATCATGAAAATCTTCTAGTATATTTTCCTTAAAAGTTGTATAGTTTTAGCTTCGATATATAAAGAGTCCAGTGTATGCATATTTACCTTCAAATATAATTATTATGTTGTAGTAAAGATTAAAAAAAATTAGACTTGCTTTCTAATGGTGCATACCTTACATTTAATTGATTTTCATTCTTAAGTTGTGAACATATTTAGATAAGGCTATTTGTTATTCTTATTTGAGCCAGATATGTTAAGCATAGTTCTCTGAAGTAGATACCCATCACCTTCAGGTCAAATTGATATTTAATTTAGGAATGTATAATGTTCCCATTGATTCCATTACCTAAGTCAGTGGTGACAGGCAAAACTGTATTTTCAGGAACATATTATAACAACAAATTGTTATTCATTACTAGAATGTAATGGCATAAGAAGGAGAGTCTGATGTCAAGACTGACAGTAGTAAGATACAGGATCTACAGATTCAATTGCATAATGAGCATTTACTCCATAAAGTGTGTTACTGATGTTTCATATTAATAAAAAGGAATCATGTGACATAGAACGTGTTTTGAGAGCACTGAATAAATGTTGTTTATCCATACTTCAAAAAGTTGCATCATCTCATAGTTTTTTGGTAATAATGATGTGATTTATTTCATTGTCTCAGTGTGGTTAGCCATGAAGTGTCTATGTAGTGGCAAACAGATTGACAAGGTTTTTCAAATTCTTCCCAGATGGTGCAAGTAACCTAGCAATTCATATATTTTAATGTAAAATTTGTTTCCATTGTGACATGTTAAGAGACATTTTTGTGTAGGGTTTGTTCCAGCAAGATGTTAACATAGAATATTAAAGTGAATAGTTGAAGGCTACTTAAAATAGAACAATTGTAAATAAATTAGGGACAACCACAAGATGTTAAGCATAGACAAAATGGCTCATCTAAAGAATGACTCTGAAACCTTCTCCTTAGCTCCACTGCTTGATGAGACTTTGCCTCTAAACCTAACCGGCAATACTAAAATGGAAGCCTTGTTACACTATTAATATCTTGGCAAACCTCACTGAATTTTACTTCAGTTTCTTTCTTTTCTATGGTTCTGTTTCTTAGGACAGAGACTAGTTAAAAATACTTTAAATGTCAACTCACAGACTTGTTTTTGTGTGTGTATCATCATTAGGAACATATTGATTGTATCCAGTGATAACTAGGACATTTATTTTAACTGGTCATGTGCTTGTTGCTGGGGTGGTGCCTGGAGGGGGGGGAAGTGGAGGGATTGAACAAAAAAAAGAGACAGTGTGCAAGAACTCATAGACATGAACAACAGCATGGAGACTGTCAGTGGATGGTTTTGGTGGAGGTGGAATAGCGTATGGGGGGGATACATGGTGATGGAAAAAAAAATAAAAATAAAATAAAGATTAAATTGAAAATAAATTTTAAAAAATTTTTAAAAGAATGACTTGCCCCTGGAAAACCATCTAAATGATTGTTTTAGTATATGTATGCATATGCTTTGACAGCTTTTAAGATGTTACTTCATTATATTCTGTTTCTAGGTATAATGTTTTTCTTTTGAGTATTTCAAGATGATCAAGATGATGTCTTTTAGGTCCGTTTTCATCTTTCAGTGTATGACTGAAATACTAGGGGGATGACAGCCCCCTAGACAGGGGATGAGCACACTCACTGGTTTCTCTTTGTTGCTGTAGCTCCTGATCCTGAAACGGTACCTGGCACATAGGAGATAATAGACTAAATGACAGTTGCTTTGGAACTGTATGATTCTTGCAGATAGAGTCTTTAATATGCTAGTTTGTGTCCAAACTTCAAATTCTTTTTTAGATGTCTGTGAAAATCCTATGTTAGAGTTCCCACATGCTCTTCAAGCCATATCAAGGGTTACACTGTGGGTTCTACTTTCATCATCCTTCTGAAGTAGTTCTTACAGTAGTGACAACTTAATAGCCAAATCCTTTGGCATAGCTTCAGTCCGTCTTCATTCTAATTGATCTCATTTTACCCATTGACAGTCCAAGTCATCCTTTCCATCTTAAAACTCTCTCCAGTAGTTTTTTTTTTATTCCCTCCTGTTGAGACTTTCAAACATTACAAATTTATGAATATGAGTCAGGCACCACAGTTATTAGGGACAGTGCAGCCAGTCTTGCCCTGCTCCTGGATTTTTATCTGATTGAGCATATATAGTCAGGAAAATGTCCTGAAGATTTTATGGTAGAATAAATGTAACTCAGTCTTCAAGCTTGCTGTGTTGTCATTAAATTCACACAGGTCTGCCCAGTGCTACCTGAAAGCTTTCCCTTGCTTCTCGTTTGTGGATAAGAAACTTCTTGAAGTTGTTTTCTTGAAATACAGGCCAGTTTCATCTGCTCTCAAGAGATTTTTTTTTAACTTCTCTCCTTTGTGACTTTTCAGTTTTCACCAAACGCACCCCCCCATGATTATGTGGTCAGCTGACACTCTCTCATTGACTTCACATTTATGAAAAACAAATAAACAAAGTCTATCAGTGAATTTTTACTTGTGGTAATGATTAATTTTATAGACTATTGACTTCATCTCTTATTGCCTCAACTTATAGGCATCTGCCTTTTTTTATAATCACACATTTACATAAAATTTTAATCATGATATGCATATACTCAAACCATAATCAGCTAGTTTCACCTTGACTAAATTGTTATTCCTTATTTTATGAGGCATTTGTGCTGATTAAACATATTCCTGATTCAATCACTCTTTTTGTATATGTATTTTGGATATACTCTCTAAATTATCATGGCATTCAGCATTCTGTTCTTTAATTAATTTGTAAATTCAGTTTTCATTTCTTAAAAACAAATGAAAGTCAACAAAATTTTGCTTCTTCTTTACTTCTGTCTCTAGCACTAACACTTGACTTGGGGAATCAGGTAAATTTTTTAAAGAAACATAATTTTACCAGTTCATGACAATTTCTACCATCCTCAAAGTCAGAGCAGAGAAACATGGCCACATTGAGATATGGAGGTGAGGCAGCTGGTTCCGTGTACTCTCTAGTTAAGTGATGCACTCCTATATGCCAACCGGTGAAGTATATTCCATTTAAAGCCAAAAAATTATCACTTGAGAGATGGAGAGATTCTATGATCACTAAATAAATATTTTAATAACTAGAACATTTATTTTAACTGGCCATGTACTCATTTCTTCTGCACATCCTTTATCTGACCTGGAATTTTTTCCACCAACCACCCAATTCACCTGAAATAATAAAAAAACATGGGGACTATTGCCATATATAATAATATAAAATGAAAATACCATCTTTGAGGTAGATTAACAAAGTTTTCTAGGAAACACTGTTTATGTAAAACAATTATGCAGAAGAAGCGAAGTAAGGCTAGTATTGCCCAATTTTCTCTCAGGCTTGCAGTTATTTCTCCCTCTGTTACACATTTATGGAAACATTGGGGCTTAGCGAACATTAATCCTTAAGTTTGGAAATAGACCATTTAATATAGCACCATATGTAAGCTGTTTCTGATAATGCCACACTCACAAGGATTTCTAGTAAGCAGCAAGATAGGAGATTCAAAGTCCAGTGGTTGAGATGGGAGTTCGAAGCCTAGACAGGAACACTGAGGACTTTTTAGATTTGTACCCTGATAGCCTCCACAGCATGCCCTTTACCTGCCCATTGAAGGCTATGACCACAGTAATTGCTGACTCATGTTAACATTTCTCCTAAGCCAATGCTTGAGTGAACAAGTGAGGGGAGTAGTAATCACATTGTCGCTCTTTATTTTCAGTTCTCTCTCTTTCCTCTTTCTTATATTCCAAGATGTAATCATCAAGTGATAAAAATTAAGATAGGAAGTAATGATTATAGTAAAAAATAATAGCTATCACTTAATGCTTATATGTTTAAAATGGCAAATGTTAAATTCATAAGCACATGTATACCTACCAACAATCCTTTTAGTTCAGGGTAGGTAGGATCATTGCATGAGAACCTGAAGCTAGAGGTTGTTGGAACTGGCTGCAATCACACAATTTGAAATTAATTCTTCCTGTTACTGGAATACAAGTTCTAAACCACGATGCTTATTTTTATTACAAGAATGGCCAGTTGATAATTATAAGGAAAATAAAACAAAATTCTTCTAAGCAGAACTAAACCAAATTTCCTTTTTTCTCTTCCTGTTATTGCCCCAACCCTAAAACATATTGATGTATTAAATTCCTACTTTATTTGTTTATTTCCTAATGTAATTTAGCTTAATATCCAGGCTACTCTTCTTTAAATAAAAAGTAATGACAGAGTACACATTTAAATCCTGACATTAATAGAACAACTTATTTGGATGTTTAAAATAATAATTTAAAATATGATTTTGAATAATAGCACAATATAACATTACCATTTTACATTATTTATGGTGGCATTACAGATTTGGTACTGCTATATGACTATTGCCTATTGTGTCAGTTGCTCATGATTATTATAATGTGGTTAGTCTTTTCTTTTAATGGTTGTTTATATCCTTAATTTTCCACATACTGTACAAATCTTATTTTTATAAGGTTAATTAGAATTACTCCGTCTAGGAGACCAGCATTCTTGCTATTTAGGATTTTTAACCAGATTACAATGAGCACTTCACATTATGCCTTTGAAATAACAGACAATCCTGTATGTCTTCCATTGCCATATTTTGAGCCTTAAGCTTATAAGTAATACATTAAGAAATAATCGAGTAATCAGATACCATACACCAACTTAATTCACCAACTAGTGTATGATTCAATTAGTTTCTTGGGCTGTTTGCTGCATGGAAAATACTTCTTAAAATTGTGGGCGTACTGAAAGTAGATCAAAACTTAATAGGAAGATGTACTGTGATGTTTTTAATAAAAGAAGTAGTTCTACATGATTTTTAAAGCAGCTTCACATAAAGACACAAAGACCTTTGTTTGATTTTTAGAACTGTAGGAATTATTACAATAGTAAATTTGCAGTTTAGAACTTGTATTTTCATGTGAATTCCTGGCTTCTTTTATGAGTCACTAAAATAATTCTATAAGTGGTTTCCTTAGCTAATAGCAATACCCTTTACATAAATTCCATCATGCACCAAGAATAAGCTTATAAAATAGACCCTGTTTGTGCTAATCCCTGCCACCTTGCTAAAAATCCTAAGTTGTTCCCACTTTTTGTTCCAGATGAGTAGCCAGTTCCTCCACCTGACCTTGTAATGATGTTGTGGTACATCTATACCTTGTCTTCCTCACTCTGTCTCAGCATTTTCCTTCCCAAATCCACACTGAACAACTAGGTGATTATTCACTATATCTGCTTTACTACTTTACTTCTGCTCATGCTGCCACTTTTATCCTCATCACTCAATCACTCATAGAATTAAAAGTCCTATGAATTCTTAATGCTGAATTAGATAAATTAACTTGTCTATACCAGAGGCTGGCAAACTTTTCCTGTAAAGGACCAGCTTTATAAATGTGAACGTTCTAGGCTTTGCAGGCTATCCAGCCCTTGTCACAAGCTCTCGACTCTGCTGTAGTGCACAACAGCCATACAGACAGTATGTAGCATGAATGAGCCCACCTGTGTTCCAGTAAAACTGGATTTATAAGACAATGCAATCTGAATTGCATAAAATTTTGTCATGTCACAGAAATGGTATTTTTCTTTTTATTTTTCTTAATCATTTTAAAAGGCATAACCATTTTTAGTTCATGGACTATACAAAACACGCAGTGGTTCAGACTTGACATGCGGGCCATGGTTTGCTGAGCCCTCATCAATATAATGGAAAACCATATAGCTATTAAGAAGAACAAAGTAGGCTTCTATAAACTAATATAGAATATACTTTTCTTTGTTAAAGAAAGGAAAAACAGTATCATGGCATGATAAGTCTTTTTTTACAATTTTAATATACTATTGACTTTTTTCTAGGAAAATAAATATAACCTGTGACATGTGGGACAGCACAATGGGAAAGAAGAATTTTACTTTCATAACACCCCTTTATGACCACTTTGATTTGCTGTGCTTGCTCCTGCATTACTTTTAAGGAATATTATTTAAAGCATCAAGAGAATGTATTTGTGAGATAAAATTATGCATCGTTTTGTTTTTTTCCCTCTTTTTCCTTTTATGTAATGTAAATTCCTTAATAGTATTTTTTCAAACTACCCATTCTTCCAGGTCAAGCAGAAAAATCATTTCCCCTGCTTTATTTCACACTATTTTGGTCTTTCCCTCCTTTAGCCCTTCTGTGGCCCGCTCCCCCACACACAATATGGAATTAATGAAAGCTCCTAATAAATCCCTTCTAAGAGATTTTTAAAACATACTTTCCACTTTATCATATATATTTACACACCTTGCATTCTTGTGGGCACACTCACATTATAGGGTGCCGTATTGCATCTAGGCTATGCAGTATTCCATACTTTTCCCTCATACTCATAAAACCATGTTAGAATTCAAATGAAACTAATGATACTAGGGTGATACCTGAATACATTTTAATATAAAAAACATATATTTTAGACAAAATTCTTCGAGCTTTCAACAGAGGAAAAACAGATCATGTGCAAAGGATCAGGAATCACGCCTTGTCAACACTCACGTTGAAAGCTAAAACAAAGTGAATCATAGCCTTCAGCATGCTGAAGGGAATTACTTCCAAACTGGAACTGGAGTCTTACAGGCACTCCCACTATCAATCAAGTGTGAAGGTAGGATAAATATAATTCCAGATATGAAAAGTCTCAAAAATTTCCTTAAGAATTTACTATAGGAAGCATTTCATCAAAAAGAGGCAGTAAACCAAAAAAGAGAAGACATGATGTCTTGGCTGTAGCTACTATAACAAAGTACCACAGGCTGAGTGACATAAACCACAAACTTATTTCTCACTGTTCTTGAGGCCAGAAAGTCTAAGATAAAAGTGCTGGCAGATTTGGTTCTGCTGAGGGCCCCCTTCTTTGTTTGCAGATGACTGTCTTCTCATTGAATCCTTGCCTGGCGGAAGGGGGAAGGGAGCTCTCTGTATTGCCCTTTATAAGGTCACTAGTCCTATTCATGAAAGCTCCACCCTTCTGACCTAATAATCACCTACCAAAGTCGCTGCCTCCTAATGTTATAACATTGGGAGTTGGGATTTCAACACATGAATTATGGGGAAACACTGACTTTTGCTCAATAATACATGGAATCTAGGAGACAAGGGATCCAGGATGGGAAAGAGAATCCTTAGGATGATAATAAAGGGGGATCCTAGAATGATGTTGTACCAGGCACAGAAGGCAAGCAGAATGGAAAGTCCCAGGAGAGACTTTTTCAAAAATATAAAATCAGTAGAATATCTGAAATAACTGTATGTCTTAAGAAGTGAATAACATGATTAGGAGAGTTTGCTGTTTCATAATTTATAAGCAGTTAGAGCATATAGCAAGCAAAAAATACAAACATGACAATTATTAACGGAAAGGAAAGAAGCCCTTGAGAACAAAATATGTTCATCTTCTTTTAAATTACATTTTATTGATCATGCTATTACAGCTGTCCCAATTTTTCCCTCTTTGCCCTCTCCACCCAGCACCACCCATACCCTCAGGCAATCCCTACACCATTGTTCATGTCCACGAGTCATATGCATAAGGCCTTTGGCTACTCCATTTCCTATACTATGCTTTACATCCCCATGGCTATTCTGTAACTACCTATTTGGACTTCTTAATCACTTCACCTCTTTTTCAATCTCTCCACAACCCCCTCCCATCTTTTTTTAGATTCAATTGTTGATAGATATGTGTTTATTGTCATTTTATTGTCCATAGTTTTTATCTTTGTTGTTGTTGTTGTTAAATAAGTCCCTTTAACATTTTATATTATAATGGTTTGGTGATGATGAACTCCCTTTATTTTTCTGTTGTCTGGGAAACTCTCTATCTGCTCTTCATTTTAAATGAGATCTTTGCTGGGTGGAACAATATTGACTGTAGGTTCCTGCTTTTCATGACTTTGAATATTTCTTGCCAATCCCTTCTAGCCTATAAGGTTTCTTTTGAGAAATCAGCTGACAGTCTTATGGGAAATCCCCATTAGGTAACTAACTGCTTTTTTCTTTCTGCCTTTAAGATTCTCTCTGTATCTTTAACATTTGGCATTTTAATTATGATGTATTTGGAGTGGGCCTCTTTGCATCCACCTTGTTTGAGACTCTCTGTGCTTTCTGGACTTGTACGTCTATTTCCTTTACCAAATTAGGGAAGTTTTCTTTTTAAAATTTTCACTTAGTGACCTCAGGTCAGTAATTTAAAATTAACCAAGATGGGATCATTTATACCATGGAAACTGGCAGTGTATAAATCAGAACTTTTTTCTTTTCAGAGAGCCAGTTTACTGACACACCACTTATATATGACTCAAATCTTAATTGAGTTTATATAATAGTCACTATAATATAAATATTGAATATTAATGAAATCAAAATTATAATACATTTTTATTGAGAGGGTGGGGTTGGGTGATAAGTAGCACATGCATGGCAGGAACAAAGGAGTAAGGGAAACTAAATCTCTAACTTCTCATATAGTATCATCACATGAATTCCCTTAGAAATTCAATAGATAATATCTCAAATGGAAATCTAAAGAATTTGAGTTATTTAGAGAAAAGAACCAGCTAATAGTAACAAGAGTAGCTGCCTCAAAAGAAAAACAATGGAAAATTATAATTATTTATAACAAATCTTACAGAATTACCTAATTCTTTAAACTATTGGAGTTTCTATCTTAGAAAATAAATTTAAAACCTGAAAAAAAGCTAGGTAGATTGTGAATTTTTATACTTTTTTAAAATAAATTGCATGTAACCTCACACTGAGCAGACATAATAATTTGTCAAAGTAGTAATTGTGTGCTTTATAATGTGCTTAAGATTCTATTTGTAAACCTTTACTCAAGTTAACTTCTTTCCCACTGTCCATATTGCCTGCCTGACAATTTTTTATTCATTCATTATGCCTTCCCTGGTTGCCAATATAACCTCCAGGATACTCCCACTCAATCCTGGATGCCCTTCTGCCTTATAATACACCACCACAACAGAACACAAACACACTTCTGTACTGGTGTTTATGGGTATGTGCATTCACAGACACAAAGTGTGGCTGTTAGTTTTTGTGACTTGAGTCTCAATTTCTAGAATTATGTAAAATGAGAGGGATAAAAGATAAAAACTGAGTTACTTTTAGTTTATAATTATTAATGATTCTAGAAGTATCAGTTTGAATTTAGTTAGGATTCTGTTAGATACATGTAATAGAAAACGCAATTAAGAGGGGCTTATAAGAACTAGCCCTGGCTGGTGTGGCTCAGTGGATTGAGTGCTGGCCTGTGAACCAAAGAGTCACCAGTTTAGTTCCCATTCAGGGCACATGCCTGGGTTGCACACAATTCCCAGTGGAGGACATGCAGGAAGCAGCCACACATTGATGTTTCCCTCCCTCTCTTTCTCCCTCCCTTCACCTCCCTCTAAAAATACATAAATAAAATCTTTTAAAAATATGCTTTAAAAAAGAATTGTTATCACATGTATTGTAATAGGAAGTCCACATTGTGGGCAGGCTATAGGTTAATTCATCCAGTATTCCAACATCACCGTCAAACCACATTTGTATCTGTCCATTCTATTTTGGTTTAATCCTTAGGCTGGTTAACTTCCTGGAGATTAGATGGCTCCCAGATCAATCAGAGCCTCTTGATGTGCTGTTCACCTTTGACAGGAAAGAAGAGAGGCATCCCATTGCTCTGCCACAGTAACAAGGAAGAACTTGCTTTGAAGTTGCCAACATATCTCTCCTTGTATATCATTGATAAAAAATGAGTCATCTACTCATTTCTGAACTAATGACTGGCAAAGTAATTACCATTGGAACAACCAGTCCTACCTACCTCTGGAGTAGAGGGCAGGGCAGCTTCCCATGAGGCACTTGAGGTAAGCAAGGAAGAGGTGATAAACTGAACAAATTTGAAGTTCTATGAAGGATTTCTTGGTAATTGGAAATGGGGTAAGCAAGGGGAGTGTTCATCACAGATGGATAATAAGAATGCTGAACCAGGATGTTTTCAGATCTTGCAATCTTGTTTCCAGGTCAACTCTGTATTTTTATTATTGGTTGTGACTTTTGGAAACAGATCTGCAATAATTCATTAGGATGTTAATATATTACGATGTGCCTTCCGTGATTATTGGCTGATTCACTGCCATCTGGTCAAGCAAGAGATAGATTATATAAAGCAAGAAATGAGAAAAAATAGATGATGGAATAAAAATATTATATAAAATATGCTTGAATCAGAAATAGTCTCTGATAAGTGACAGCAATCTTTTTTTGTCGAGGGGAGTATAGTAGAAAGCTTTTTGTTTTCTTCATTTATTTATTTATAATGTGATAAATAATATTTCTCCAAGAATGCCTGAGACCTTTAATAACTCTTTAAACCATGTTTATTTCCCAGAATAGTCTATCCCTCTATAATAACCATGTGGGTTTTATGGTTATCTAGGCCAAGTTGCTACCAGCTTGGCATTGGTGTTTTTCAATTCCTTTTCAAAATTTCATTATTTAGTATCTGGATCAATATTACTTAATTTTGTCAGAATGAATGGAACTGATATTCTATTGCCACAGTCTCTCCTCTTTTTCTTTGGTTTGGTATTGGTAATTTGATAACTTGAAATTTATTTTTATGTTTTAAGAAATTGAAGCTTTGCATACTTTCTGGTCATTTTTAAAAATATTTTATTTATCGATTTATTTATTTTTAGAGAGAGAGGAAGGCAGGCAGAAAGAGAGGGAGAGAAACATCAATGCAAGAGAGAAACATCAATCTGTCCTCTCATCTACGCCCCCACCAGGAACCAAACCCACAACCCAAATATGTGCCCCAAGGAGGAATTAAACCAGCCATCTTTACCTTGTGGGAGAAAGCTCAACCAACTGAGCCACACCAGACAGGGCTGCATACTTTCTGGTTTTGTGTGTGCATGGCTCCCCTAAAACTCTGATGGAGTGTCCCATATTTTACCTGCCCCATGTTTGCAAATAGCTTGCTTGTCATTTGCTATTGCGTAGATAATATCTAGAAGTTTTTTTGTTGTACGGCCTTTTTATGTGTTGGATACACTCACATATTATGTTTCTCTATGCTCCAAGTGGCCAAATATGATCGTTTCTGTGAGCTTGGCAGAATCTATGCAAAATGTGTTCAGGCCTTGTTTTTCTTTTGTTGTCTTCCTTTGAAGATCTTGCAGTCACTTTAAAAGCACTATAGAAATGCTGTCTTATTTGAAGAAAAATATAAATGCAATTAGGTTAGAATCTCACATATGGCTAGGTCTAATATGACCATAGCCAGGTAGATGAACATTGATGTATTGAGTGGAAAAATTAGAAACAATATGATTAGGGTTTCATGGAAACTGTCCACTGGGATTGCCAAAACCACACCAGGGTCACTCTACCTCAATGATAATAATACATATCCAATGCATGCAGAAGGGACAAAACACCTGTATTCCTTGTATAAGTAACTCTCAAACCAGAGATGCTAATGTGCTGCCAAGAGTCCATATTCTACCTGTGTAAATCCAGATTAGTTTATAACATTTTAATTATCTACCATAATTACCTTTTGCCATGATTAATTATAACTTCTAATCTCCCCAAACTATTGTGAGATAATATATGTGGAAATGCTTTGAGAAAGTACTCAACACATGTTATGTGTTATTATTAATTTAACATGTTTTTCTAATAAAAAAGAGCATGTATACCACCGAATTGGCAACTAGAATTCCTTTTTCACTTCAGAGCCCCATCTCAGTCTGCATAAACAGAAACAAATTGCCACTTTCTTTGTCTCCATGCCATTTGAACCACAAAAGCTCACCTATCCATGTACTTCATCTGCTAATATTTTGGTTTCATATCCTAAGTTAAAATGTGAGATCATTCTCCCCCAATTTAATTTTTTTGACAGTGAATATTTATACTAAATTTAAATTAAGTGTAAAAGAGCAGATTGATAAGAACACCAAAAACCTTGTAGATCAACCAATAACACCAGCTGTCCAAATTATTCTACAGCATTGCAAAGGTTCCTCTCAACTGCATATTTATTGCTGGATACATTCCATCCATATGACGTACAAATTTGAGATTTATACTTTTAAACATAATAAGATGGAGTTCTGCCATGCCTACTGGGTGATAAGTAAATGCATACACAACCAATTTGGTTTAAATCTCAGTCCATAATATTTTTGCATTAATCTTAGGCCATACGACATTTTTTTTAGATCAAGTATTTATAATTGTAAAATGTACAATCTCTTTCCTATAACTTTCTTCTCAAGGTTTTATTAAAAACTCGATGAGCCTCAGTCTCATGAGAAATGTGACAATATCATTTCTCTTTTCTTCATTTGTAGAATCCTGATAAAACAAAAGCATTTATTTATACAGTGGCTCTAGGTAATGCTTGATTGCCAATAATTGGGTCAATATATAAAATATATCCTTTAAAGCCTTACTCTTCCTCCTGTAGTCCAATTGTTTATAAATAAATAAGTTATTAGTGGCAGAAAAATACAGGGTAGTATCAGTGTGCCCTGATGACACTTTGAATAAGAGAAACCTCACTACTATTTTTTTTAAAAAAGGAAAATGCTGGGCAGAATTGGTAGGCCAGATCAGCCAATGAATATTTTAAACAAACGCAATTTGATTTTCTTCGGATGCACACAATAGCTCGAATTAGGCTAGAAAGAGTTGCTTGACTGTTGCTTGCAACAATAGACAAGTCTGCTTCATTAGTAAATATGCTTTATTATATAAATGAGGGATTCTCAAGTGCGAAAGGTAATCTGCTCATTTAATTATTTAAAACAAGCCTCTACATGATCTCTATTTATACTATGTAAGAAGAAAGAGTAAGGAAGGTCGATGTTAGCAAGTTTAGGATTTAAGTTTTAAGGGTTTCCATTAGCAAGGTTTCACTACCTTGATAAATAAGTGACACATGCAGTATTTCCAGGGTTAAGAATTCTAAGTTCGAATTTTCTGCATTATTAGTATTATTATTACTTGAGAGCATTCACATTATGCTCTTGATTTGGTTTAAGGCTAAGCCTTCCTGATCTATGATTTATAGGAATTTATAGAGCTAATATGGTTTTAGTAATGCACCAGAATCTTTTTATTCATAGGCTTACAATGCTCATGAGGAATACATGCTCAGTTGCCATTTCTTCTGACTTTGTCTTGAGCCAGTTTTTATTTCTGCAAAGTAGTCACTAAAGTGAAATACCATGACACAGGGTAAGCAGGTTGAAGGGTGATTGGTCTAAGGGTTCTTCCAAATACTGCATTAAATTTTCCACAGTTTTTCATTTTTGTATGTATTTTTTAATATTATTTCCTTCCGTACAAGACAATAAAGTGTTTGCTAGTCAAGCACACAGATTTGTCTTTTGCTTTTTTTTATTGGCCTAATACACTGACTACTTTTGCAAAAGTTGTATTTTTTTTATTTGCAATAATAAGGTGTCGTTTTCTGTTTATGGCCTAAAACGTGTTTTTAAACGTCTTTTTAAACATGGTGTTGACTGATCTTCTTACCATGACAACAAGTTCATTTCTCAAGTTGTAAACCAGAATTTAATTTCTACTCTGAGTGACTTGTGACCTCATAGAAGGTGAAAGGCTACTATGATTTGTTCCTTATTGGCCTTTTATTGAGTCAGCTAATTCCCAAGACTTTCACCTACCCTCCTGCAATGAATATGCACTGTTAATATAGCTGTGAGGCAATGTTTGGTGCATATTATGGTTATTGTTGTTCCTGTTGATGTCATTTTTATTGCTATAGACTTTTGACTTATAATAACAATCACAAAATGAACAGAAGCCAGAGCTGTGTAACTAGAGACTTTTTCTTTTTAACAGCTGTTGTCAGCTCTGGGGTGTAATGTGTAAGGTTCAATCTTTTTCCCAAAATATCATAATATAGCTTGCCAGAGGCACAATTAGGCTCAAGGAAAGTTTTCCTCCACTTGTTATTTGTAGTATAATATTGTGTTTGTTCAAGGTGGGTGGGAAAAAATCTGCTGCGAGTGTCAGAACTTTATCTGTCTTTTCACCGCTATGTAGGACAGAGCCTGGCACATAGTAGGCACTCACTAAATAGTTAATGAACAAATGAATGAGTACATACATGAACAAAAATTAAATTATTTTATTTAACAAAATTTAACAATGAAAAATTGCTGGAGCTCTTTCAGTCACTTACTAGCACTATAAGCTTTGGTTATCACTTAACTGGAGGGGCTGAACTGAGTGCTGAACATGGAAATGTCTGTATGGGGTGCTGGATAAGACAGACAGGGATTTACATACGGTGATATATTTTATAGGTAGCATCTATTAAAACACAATGGGAGCTAGATAAAAACAAATATAATTATGGCACATTGATATACAAGAGCCAGATAAAGAAGTTAAGCATAATACAAGGCTACATTTTAAATTCAGATTTACAATTGTTCAACTTGTATAAATGGCAAATTCATACTGAATGATGCCAAAGATGGTATCACTGACCCACTACCATGAAGGCATAAGGCATATTTTTCTAGAAGTGGTGATAAATTAGTGATGATCAGTCTGTGTTGCTTTGACTTTCTTCCCTTTGTGTCTCATGGTATTTCATTGTAGATGCTTTAATAAGATTAACTTTACTATGTGCTATACTAAAGTACAGAATGAAGCTACCTTATATTTCCAAAGACCAAAATGATATTCTGGTATCTTTGGCACCATTTCTAGTCAACTGAGCTATTCTTCTTTAGGTCATATAAACTTGAACCAATAATAAATGGATAATGAAAAAATCACGGGATCTATATGTTTATGACTTGAGTAATTTTTCCCTCCTTTAAGTAGTGACATGACCATAATAATGCTTATCTTGATAGAGATAGTTTAAGGTCAAGACTGTTTCTGGAAGTTATAAGGAGTTAGATCATCACCATTTATTCATATTTTTATCCTTATTTCTGACTTCACTTATTATAAGTAAAGTTCATTATGCTTATTTAGATTCTTTAAGTTTGCGTTTCAGACAACTGGGGGTTTCTTTTTTTATACTGCTCTCAGGTCTCTGAGGATGCAGCCTGGTGAGTTCCTGGGTTTATCTCATGAGAAATTACATTAAGGGGAAAACCAAACTAAAACTAATTACTCATAGGAGTTGGGTATTTCTGGTGCTTTTATTACTATTTTTTCTTCATTGAAACTCTGTGTATGAGTTATTATCATTATTCCTATTACTGTAAAGTTTGGCAACCTCGGGTTCAAAAGCAGAGGTCATCTCAACCTTCATCTTAAATGCGGTCTGTTCAAAAAGGTACATTCTTTACCTTAAATTAGACACATAGTGCCCTCCAAAATTGTAGCATTTTACTATTGGGGATTTATAATAGATTTTAATAAGGCTAACCAGTTTGTTTATTTGGGTCTTTTTTTGTATAAACCTATGTGAATAAATATACAGGGTGTAAAACAGAAATGAAATATCTTGACAATGACTTTTCTCAGCAAATCTGTAATATTTTTAATCACTCAAAAATTGGTGTTAGAACAATAAATTTAATTTTTGTTCTAAACATGAAGCCCAATGATTAATTTGATATCATTGGTCATATTTATTGGTTGTTTCATTTTATTAGGTTGCATACTACACAGCTCAGATACTCTTTTCAAGTCTATCTACCAAGACATATACACTAACTTTTGAAAATAAAAGATGAATTTTATAAAAACTTAATTTCCCTCACTTATAAAGCTTACTTGCTAATATTTTCTAAAGTAAAATATTTCACTTAACTTTTTATAAGCTTAAACAAGGTTAAAATTTAACAACTTCTTTTATATTGAAGTAGGACATGTTAAAATATAAATGGTACTGAAATATACATTAAAATATAGTTTTGATATTTTTAGCAAAAAAATAGAGAAAAACTAAATGGTTAGTTATTTTGATAGGGTCAAAGATTAATTATGTTTATTTGAAAACTGCTTATGATATTACATTGAATGTATGAAGCAACAAACAAACAAAAATAAAATTAGATTCTTTGTGGGGATCTATTCTTAGAGGAAATATGTATTTTCCTAAGAATTTTAAATGTTTATAACTTGGATGTCTCCCAGTATTCACCCTTTTCCAATCCCTGGAACATAATTACTTTCCACACAACACCTGGACCTGAAATGATGCTTCAAATTAATGTGTTAAAAATAAAAATTTTAAATTTTGAAAGTTACCCAAAATGCTTTCTACAGGAGAGACAAAAAGAGAAAACTCCTTATGTGTCTGGATGGTTTTTCTCTGTGTTCGGACTCAGCCCTGACAGCACACCATCAAAGCCTTCACATTCATTGTAACTGGGGAGTTGCTTTTTTCGGCTGTTTCTTACCCCTTTCTCTGATAACAATTGTGCTTTAATTTTCCAAATATGTTACTGTTTAATAGGAAGCTTAAATCATTTTTTAAAAATAAATAATATACTTTTATTTCCCAATTTTAATGAAACATTTGGGCAAGCAGAATTATTTATACCCACTGTCTATGCTTCATTTTTGGAAGACCATTAATAATTTTTTTTCCACATGGACCTGCTTCTTTTCATTTACTAGTTTAAAGGATAAGCCTATGCAACAAGATTCCATCTGCTCTGTTATGTAGAATTCATCTACTTAATTTTCATATTCCTAATAGAAACAAAGATGAGAGTCAATTAAAATACACTCACATTTCTTATTATTGAATCTCAAACTTCTTCTGAGTAAATCCTGAGGAAAATCATCAATGCTAAGGTCCTACAGATTAACTGCTTAATAAAAATATTGTTTCACGAAGCTATTTTGCTCATATAAATGTTTAGCATATGTAATCCTTTCCCTTTAAAGTTAGTAAAGCTAGCAATGCCTTTCTGAATGTTTATAAAATTGCTATTAGAAATATATATGTTTTTAGAATATGATAGGAGTTAACCCTAAAAGGAATAATTACTATTGATTGAGTACTTGCCATTTGGCTAATTACTTTACATTATTTTACTTATTTTTTTCACAAGATTGGTTTAAAGTTAATTTCAGCATCTCAGGCTTTACAGCTAAGAAAACTAGTAACCAGAGAGATTATGTAATTATCCTCATTATATAGCCAGGAACCAGAAGGACCAAGATTCAAATCTTGAGTTGTTTAGTATGTGGCCTGCGCCACCACTGTACACTCTTTCCACTATATCATACTGTACATGGACTTGATTTTGGAAATCACCTAGGTCAAACCTTTCATGTTTATACTTGAAGAAACTGAGACACAGATGTTATTGTGATTTATCCAGGAACTGAAACTCTGACAGCATTTTCAAAGTTCCTACTGGGTACCTTGAAGCATGGATGGAGGGGTGGACACAGGATGATAAGGGGACACAGGCAGTTGTGCGGCCCTAAACCCAGAGACAGGAAGTCGGGCTCTCAGCCTGTTCTATCTTTTGTGAACCCATGTGACCATCGGCACGGTCACGTGGCTCCAGTTCTCCGTGTCTGTAATGGGACATCATCGTAAGCTTCCTGCCTTACAGAGCTGTTACAAAAATCAAATAAGGTAATGCATTTAAAAATTGTTTGGCAAATTATGGAACATATTATAATGTAAATCATTTAAGATCCTTAGAAGTATGTATGTAAGAGTGCATAGCTCAAAGCACATGTAGAATGCAGTAAACTACAATGTAAGCCACTCAGAGAAATGCTGTGTGACATAACAATTAGTCTTCACTGGTCCTGAAAACTGTGGCTGGCTGCTGCACAAGGCAGGTCACACTGTGTTCTCACCAGCAGAGCAGGCTCACTCGGGATGGCTCAAGCCATCCCCAGAAGCTCGGATACCCAGCCCCTGTCTGACAACCGCAGTTTTAGTCCGAGGAGCGCAGTATGAATCCTCCAGGCCTATACCAGTTGCTCTGCATTTGTGCGAACAAAAGACGAACAAAAATTTTCCTCAGCAGTGCATCTAATTATTCCTAATGTGAAACTTCAAGAAGCAGTTAATTAAGATAGAGCATTTAAAATTCTGAAAACAGGAAACGATGGAACACACAAATATGAGGCAGGTAAAGGGATATCCCTTGACCAAGGATGGAAAGTGGGACAATTATATGAAGTCTACTGCTTTAGAATAAGTCTTATTTCAAAGGTTTACCATCCACCAAACTTCTTCTCTTCGAGGCAATCCTGTGAAACTGTCAAGGCGAGTCTCACTGTTTCAACACCCCGACACTGGGGCTCGGAGAGGTTGTGCATTCTGGATGGTATCATAGAGGCAGCAGGTGTCAGAGCCTGGGAATTCTGACCCCTAACAACTATACTATGCTGCTTCTGTAAGAAAAGGAGAATTTAAAACTGACCTTTGCATTTTTGATATGGAAGCCCATATTGATAAATCAAGAAACTACTTTTTATGTTGAAAGCTGAAGGTAAAATACTTTTTAGAATAAAAACCAAATCAAAATGGTTTGCCAGTCATTTTTGTCTCAGATTCGAGCTACCACCCCTTTTGAAACCAAAGGGAATTTTTAGTTTAAGGGGAAAATATGAAGTAAAGAGTCTGATCTTTCTCAGCTCAGACTGCAAATAATCTCCCTCTAACCTAGAGTATCTTTATGTCCCCTCTTGTCTAGCAGGATTGTAGGGGGTGTTGTTTTTGAAGTCCCATCAATCTATTAAACATTAGACAGAAGGTTTTAGGAAACAGGCCATGTGTATTGTGACGTACAGTCCTGGAAAGAAAAATGATCAATCTGTGTATTTGCCTTTTAACTAGTTGTAGACAAGTTGGCCACATCCTTGGCACGTTAATGAGTTCTGTCATATATCAGCTCCACTGCTCTCTTATTATATGAATTCAGTTCTCTGTCTGGCAATAAAAATAAAGTCACTGATTTAAGTTTCTATTTCCATGCTAGGGCTCATGGTCTCTAATAATCAAGAGACTGGGTACCATTAGGAAAAGAAAAAAGTTTTGTAATGTGATTTGTGACATGTAACTTGAACTAGATTTTCAAAGGAACTTTCTGCATGTCTATTCACAAAGACTTATTTTTGCAAATGTTTTCTTCCTGTGAGTATGGAATCCTCCCCCTCTACTGAACTATTCCTCCTTTTTCTAAAGAAGAGTTTCTGATCTATGCAGAACTTTTGTTATTAAAAATATAAAGGCTTTCTCATTTATTCATGAATAGATTTAAATATAAATTGTTTAAATGTTCACTAATGCCAATACCAAAACAAGTGTGTGGTGCAGTTGGTTTTTTCCCCATTTGCAGGGAAGTGATTGAAAATAGGGCTCACAAGGCACAAAGATGTTTGCCCCCCTAGGGTCTCCCTACCGAAGGGCCCTTCTAGAAAATAGGGCTACTTTTCTGAGCACCTGGTATCTTTTATCTAGCTCAGTGAATCCTGGGTCCTTTTTATGTAAAACAGATTCTTTACAAATCAAATATAAACACTTAGTAGACCCTTTTAGGATATGTTCAAGTTCTCCTTAATGATATGAGTTAAGAATTTAAAGGCCATTTTTTGTTCATTGAATAGCATCTGAAGAACAAAGTTAACAGAATATTTACAAATATTCTCTATATAGTCTAGAAATTGTCTTGGAGTGGTATTTCCATATTCTGAAAAATATGTGTTCCTTTAAGCAAAATATTTCTTTGTATTACAAAAGTGTTCTGCTTTTCTCCTTATTTTGGACCCTAATTTTTCTTGTATTAGGAAAAACCAATAGTAAGAATATCTCATCAATAATCACTTTGACCAACCTCAGTTTTATCTTCCCAGACCGTGAGTTGCAAAATGTCTACTTCTCTGAATGGCTACTTTTCTATTGTCATTTTACGGTCTTAAGGGTTGTTTGCATTGGGACAATTTTTGTTAATTAATTGATTTTAGAGTTATTTATTGGAATGTTACCACCTGTCATGTATAAACTGCTCTAGTTACACCAGATAAAGGCATTTACCCTCAAAAAGCAGACACTCTAGTCAGGAAGAGAGACAATAAACAAGTGAGCAGCAAACATGTGTTGTATTTTATTGATTCCAAGATGCACGTGTTTTCAAATATGAATGTATCTGAAACAGAACATGTCTTATAATTGATTTCTGACAATCATTACTGGCCGGGGGGCAATGGTGAAATGGACGCCATTGACGGCTGATGTGTGAATAGCAAAAGATACCAGCATCAAAAATTGAAAAATTGGTGTCTGTGACAAAGAAAGTGTGAAATAATCTTTTAACTCCTGGAAGCAATTGTAATGTGAGCAGGGGCTGGAAAAGGTGGGCAACCATGTGTTTAGGTGGGCAGTGTTCCCGCATGGGATGTTTCACCCAAACATCTTGGGTGAAAATTCTCGTCTGAGTGAGAAAGGGAAAAAAAAATAAAACATCCTTTCTTCCTCCAAGACTATTCTAAAGCACTGGGAAAAAAGTAAAAGTCAATAAATTAATATATCAATGTATTATTTCATCATTCGTTCAGGCTAAAAATGCAAAGCAGGAATCTGTAGTTCCTCACACTTCAGAATCACTCTATGATATAAATATTCCTCAAAGGGAAATTTGGCTTTTCACCACTTACGTATACAGTGAGGATTTTCACTGAGGCCATATCAGTATTTTCGCTGAATGTGTATTTTCACTGAGACTATACCAGAGCATTTAGAAAAATTACAATTTAGTAAAAACTATACAAATGAAACCTTGTTGTTGAACATAAAGTTCACCAAGAGAATAGACTCGTTTACCATTTCTGATTGTTTGGCCTATAGATTATTCCAAAACTTTGGAAGTTACATTGTGTCATTCAATGTTGGAGGACAGATCTGCTTCCCAGCCTCAACTCGCTGTCAATACTGTGAGTTATGTATCTACACAGTTCCTGGGGATCTCAAAAGTAATCTAACCAAGACGTATCTTCACTGTATTGGCTGAATAAATAAGTTAATTTGTAAGTGAAGCCCAAAGTTATTTTATTTCTCTAATGTCTTTATGTCTTTATCATGAGAAAGGTAACATGTTACTTTTTTTCCCCTTCAAATTCTCTTTAGGCTGTGTTTAGAGGAATGAGGCAGCAAGCAAGCTTCGTCCCCAGCGCAAACAAGCTTTGCTAATCAAGTCACTGATGATGGCTTATTTATTTCAATACTGGGGTGTAATCTCATTGGCACTTAATTAATGATCCTGTCTTTGAATGTATAGCTTTCAAGACTTTATTTTACACATTAACCTCACAGTTGCTGTTTTATCCTTGACATTGCCATTGATTGGTAAGAAGAACTTGCAGTACTTTTAAACAGAATTCCACTTTCAGTAAATGTCTCAATTGCCTATAGTAACATTATCAAATGAGAAAATCCAGAACATTCTAGAAGGCAGAACTCCCCTTGTAAAACTAAAAAGCAAAACACAACACACATACACACACACACACACACACACACACACACACAAGCCAAGCCTTTTAGTAATCACCACATTGGACATCCTACAGCCCCAGAATTAGGCATTCCTTGAACTTCCCTTATTGTGTTAACCCTTACGTAAGTGCTTTCAGCAGTAAAAGGAGAATGATGTAGAAGGAAATAAGAATTAGTAAGTTTCAGGAGGTTGCTCAGCTGCATGCTGATGTGGAAGGAACACACAGGGATGATTCTGAAAACCGGGCCCTCCCTGTAAACTTAGGATCATCACTGAGGAGATAACACCAAGCAGGGGCGTCCCACCCGCGTCCACGGGCACCTGTGGCCCAGGATGTCCATGAGTGTGGCCCAAAGCAAAACTGTAAATTTACTTAATACCTTTTTTTTGCTCTTCAGTTTTTGTTAGTGTCTGTGTATTCAATGTGTGGCCTAAGACAACTCTTCTTCTTCCAGTGTGGCCCAGAGACACCAAAAGGTTTGGTACCCCTGATATAGGGTCCCAGTGAAGTAACTATTAACAAAGACCCATGTTGACCCAACCTAAATCTCTCATTCTTTAAAATTCTTTTTTTTAAGATTTTAAAAAAGATTTTATTTATTTATTTTTAGAAAGGGAAGGGAGGGAGAAAGAGAGAGAGAGAGAGAAACATCAATGTGTGGTTGCTGGAGGCCATGGCCTGCAACCCAGGCATGTGCCCTGAATGGGAATCAAACCTGCGATGCTTTGGTTTGCAGCCCGTGCTCAATCCACTGAGCTACGCCAGCCAGGGCTTTAAAATTCTTTTAAAAGATTTTTTTATTATATGTTTATGCAAGCTGCTTCTTTATTTTCTAATGTTCTTCAGAAGACTACATAATGTGTTGGGAAAAAATGTGGATTTTGGAATCAATAACACCTGGCTCAAGTCCTCGCTACATTAATTACTTAAAAAATTACTTATTGTTTGGTTTTTATACCATAAAATGGGGTTAGTCATGAGAATTGAATAATAGCAGACAGTGCATAGCAGTAAATAAATGTTTTTTATCTTCTCCTTTCAGTTTTTTTAATAATTAAGTAAAATGTTTGAGCATCACATTCCCATGAAAAATTAATTATTTCTCACACTAAGTGAAATAATTTGAGCAATGGAAAATGCTGAAATATGGTAATTTAATAGAAAATTATACCATTAAGAGTGTGACTCAGTAAACACAGGCGTATTTCAGATTAAAGAAAAAAGACTTTAGAATGATTATGTAAGTTGCAGGTTAATATCAGAGCCCAATCTTCTGATAGTTTGTAGTTTCCTAACCAATTTCTCCCCAAATCCTATTAAAATATTTTTGAAGGTACAGGAAAAGTCAAGTGACATCAGCACTGAAAACAGAGACTATAGGCTGGGAAATCAGTTTTGAAAGCATTTCCATCGCCCTGAATGATGGAGGTCTAGGAGGGGCCAGGAACTCATGCGAGCTTTCTGTTATGGAGCAGCCCCTCCAGCTTGAAACATGGAATGAAAACATGTTTTCCTTCTTAAGCTCTTTGCCCCCTGGATGAGACTCTGGATATATTGGCATATAGTTAGAAATGGTATAATTGGCCCAAAATCCGAAACCACTGAAGGGACCTGTGGTGCCTCTGAGCATCATATGGTTATGGATGTCATATTGCTGATGAGACAGTTGCCTTTGGTTATTAGGGAGGCTAGTCTCTGCAGTTATCCCTGGGATTGGACCCTTTCTCCATCACTCACTAAACCAGGTATCCTTGATACACTGTCCTCATCTGGGAAATATAGGTTAAAAATAAGTGTCATAGGTTTGTTTTAGTAATTAAATGATAAGATGCATAAAAAGTGCTTCTCTCAGTGTCTTACACAGATTTAGCCCTCAGTAAATACTGAAAATATTTATTATTATCCTTGGGAATACAGGAAATATCCCTAGTATAAAATTAAATAAATAAAATATATAGTACACTGATGTGCACTCTGTATACATTCATGTATGTGTAACATGACCTCACACATGTCACATATGCACACATCTGCATCGTAACCATATTTATTTTAGGTGGTAGAATTATATTAATCTTATTTGTAATTCTGCATATTTCCAAAATTGTTGGTTAGAAGCATATATTATTTCTAGCACCAGGAAAAACAAATGAATGCATGAAAGTTATGAAATACAGATTTTTTAAAAGATTTTATTCACTTATTTTTAGAGAGGGAAGGGAGGGAGAAAGAAAGAGAGAGAGAAACATTAATGTGCAGTTGCTGGGAGCCATGGCCTGCAACCCAGGCATGTGCCCTGACTGGGAATAGAACCTGTGATGCTTTGGTTCACAGCCCGCGCTCAATCCACTGAGCTACACCAGCCAGGGTGAAATACAGATTTTCATACAAGGCCTACCTGACTCACAGTAGACACTAAACAAACATACAATGAATGAATGCATGAATGAATGAATGAGAGCTAGTTAATTCTATGTCCTAAAGTAATCCTGATAATCTTTCCAAAGCACAACTTTTATCCAGAGAATTGTCTGCTCACAAAAAACAAAAAAAGAAGAATCCAGATTCCTCTGAGAATGGCATACAAGGTCCTAGATACTGTATTTTTTTTGGCCCATAAGACATACCTAGGTTTTAGTGGAGGAAAATAGGAAAAATTTTTTTGAAGCAAAAAGTGTGGTAAAATATTTAATAACATAAATAACATAATATTTCACCAATGCAAATGTAAACAGAACTCAACAGCAGCACTAACAACCATTATTCCTCCCAAATTGCGGGGTGGGGCGGTACATCTTATACTCTGAAAAATACGGGTATACTACACACCACTTCTAAGCAAGATAACTGTGTTACCTTGATTCATTCTCCTGTCACCGGGACTTCCCTACCATCATCTTCCCAAGCTTTGAGGCCCAGGTCAAGAAATGTGATTCCAATTCCAGAGCAGAATTAATTTCAATCTTTGTTTTCTTCATATAGAAATATATATGTATATTTTAAATTAAACACAATTTGGTTAAGTTTAGCTACATTATTTTCCTCCTTCTTACCCAAAAGCAAAAATGTCTCCTTTTAACCTGTTGAGAAGAAGGATGAAATGATCCCTCACCTTTTATGTAAAATTTTCTCTTTAAATTATTATATTTTACTTGAGAAAATATACACATGGTAAAAATTGCAAAGGTACACATGAGTATAGAATAAATGGATATACAGGTGAAATTATGCTTCCCACAAACCCTTGTTTTCTAGCACCAAAAGCAACCTCTAATACCAGGTTTTTGCATGGCCTTCCAGAGCTATTCTATGCCTATAAAAATAAACATATTTCTTTATTTTCAATATGTAGGTGCTCATACTTTACTCATTCTACTTGCCCTTTGTTTTTTAGATTTAACAATATCTTTGGAAGCTTGCTCTATGTCAGTATGCTTGCTTTTTGTGGTTGCATAGCATTTAATTATACACATGTATCAAAAATACTTAACCAATTCTCTTGATGGCTATTTAGACCATATAAACTCTTTTGCAATTAAAACATGGCAATAAATAGCCCTGCATATTTGCCATTTCACACATATGAAAATATATATAGGATAATTTCCTAAACGTGAAATTTTTACACACACTTTGAATTTTTACATGACTTCAAAATCAGCTTCTTTAGTTTCACAACCCTGTTTCTGTATTATTAGGATCCATTAAATTATGGATCTAGTTATATAATATGAAAAATAGAGGTATTTATTGAAGAAGATGTAAGATACAAGAAACATCGTACAGATGATGATGACACCTCAGTCCTCTTCAAAGTAGGCACCTTGAGACTTCACACAGTTCTCCCATCTGCCGTCAGCTATCCTGTCGTATTTTTCTGAATTGTTGGGAACCGCCCTGACTGGTATCAGAGGCTGAAACCCCCGCCTAGGCTAAAGCTAAGGGAACGCCCTTGGAACCGTAAGCCAGCAAGGAGACAAAAGCTTATCTTCCTGGCAGGAATGCTGCTTCTGCTGCTTTATTCATGACTGAACCCCAAAAAGCTTGGTCGGTTAGCCAAAGACGGGTAAGATTCCCCACGGGGGGAACGACCTAAGCCAGGCACGATCACTTTGGGAGGCCCCCCCAAAAGAAGGACTTGGGGGGCTGCAGCAAAAGAGGGTGATGGACCCTCGCTCCTCGGCTTTGACAAAGTCTGAGTTCTCAGCATCTGGGAGAAAATCTCCTTATCTCTTGGTTACCTAGTTCCCTTGCTCCACCTAAGCCTGAAACAATGACAGGGTGGTGCAGCTCGGTACTGAGAAGTGCGGATTCCCCAGGGTGATCAGGCCTAAGAAAGAACATGTAAATTACTGTGAAACCTTCTTTGTTTAGAATGCTCTCAGTTGAATGAGAAGGGTCTTAGGAGGAAGTTATTTTGTTCCTCAGTCTTACAGCTCTTTGACCCCCAACTCAATAGACGGGCAGAGTTCTTTGTTTTCTATAGTTCCTTACTTCCCCCTAATGAGTACTGTACTTTGCCTGAATTATTATGCAAAATGAGCCTACTAAAAGCAGGTATGGACGGTAAATCAGCGCGCTCCCCACTAGGGGGGGTGGCCATTCTGTCCCTACTTCCCCACAGAAACTAGTCTGTCTCTGTGCATGTGGTGTTTTTTCTCGCATGTGTTTCAGCGAGCCATCCACAGCGTTCCATGGTCACTGCTGGCCGGTGACCCACGCGCAACACTGAATCTCATCAATGGTCTGAAATCTCTCCCCTTTCAAAGGTGGTTTTAGTTTTGAGAAAAGCCAGAAGTCACTGGGCACCGAGTCTGGGGTGTAGTGGGGCTCAGTCACCTGGGTGACTTGATGTTTCACAAAACAATTCTGCACAAGACGTGGTGTGTGAGAGGGTGCATAGTCGTGATGAAGCTGCCAGTCACTAGTTGCCCTTAGCTGCAGGCTTCTGAATCATCCAAACAGGTTCCATGGATGAAAGTACAGGATCAAGGCAATGTTTGATGCAGAGTCGTTGTTCTGCTCGCTCATTCTGAGTGCAATGGCCACACAGTACACAGGCTCACTCAGTGTTGTCTACCCCCCACACTGACTACTGCAGTGAAGTTATCACTGTTCACACATGCCCATTCCAGTCCATTCTCCTTGGCTGCCAGGTTACGTTGATGTCATGCAAACCATTCTCATTATATCAACAATGTCTGGACTTTTTCTGGACAGACCTTGTATGTATGATGTTGCATTGTTCTAAATAAGAATCATATGTGCTTTCCATCTAAGTCTGCATTTTTTTCCTTATAAACCTTGCACATTCCTAGGTACATCATTTTTTATTACAATTGTAGATGTAGTTTTACTTCCACTTTATTTTCTAACTGGTGTTTGTTTCAATAAAAGTTATTAGGCTTGATTTTAGTCCCAATGACTTAGTGAGTCTCTTCTTGTTTCCAAGTATTTTTACATTTATTTGGTAAACAATTATATTGCCTACAAGTTTTATTTTATTTCTTCTCACCTAACTTATTGGCTTGTACCCTAGAATATAGTTAAAGAATAATGGTATAGCAAGTTCTAAAAATACATTTATTTTCTGACATTAGTGGAACTGCCTCTAATACTCCTTATGCTGGCACATAAGTAACATACATTCATATTTTTCTGCTGTCATACCTCTCCAAAGCTTTACTGAGTTATATTTGATGTACAATAAATTACATATGTTTAAAGTATGCAATTTTATAAAGTATTAAAATATGTATACACCTATGAAACCATCACCACATTACCTCCAAAGTTTTCATTTTCTATTTTTATTATTTTTAAATCAAGTGTGGCTATGGATTTTTTTAAAAAAATAGTTTTACTGAATATGATTCATGTACTATATAGTTAACTATTATAAAGTATGCAGTTGGATGATTTTTAATACATTTTCACGGAGTTGTACAGTCATCACCACAATCAATTTTAGAACGTCACTCCAGAAAGCAACTCCATACCCTTTACCAGTCACCCACTGTCCCCTCACTCTCACCAGCCCTAGGCAACTGCTAATCTACTCTCTTTCTCCAGAGATTTGCCTATTCTGGAATTTCATACACATGGAATCACACAGTATGTGGTCCTTTGTGATTGGCTTATTTCATGTATCATATTGTTTTCTAGATTTAACCACGTTGTGGTAGCATATGTAAGTATTTAGTTCCTTTTTTGTGGCTGATTTATATTCCACTGAATGCATATGCCACACTTTACTTATTCATTCAGTTGATGGACAGGAGTTGATTCCATTTTTGTCTATTATACCTAATGCTGCTATAAACATTGGCTTAGATGTTTTGGTGTGGAGTGAATACCTAGGAGTGGGATTGCTGAGTCATAAGATTAACTCTGTATCTTACCATCTGAGAAACTACCAGGCTGTTTTCCAAAGTGGCTGTACCATTTTATGTTCCCACCAGCAGTATACGAAGGTTCTGATTTATCCACATACTTACCAAAAATTATTACGTGAGTGTTTTCTTCTAGTCATTCATGTAAATGTGGTATCTCATTGTGGTTTTGATTTTCATTCCCTGATGGCTAATGATATTGAACATCTTTCCATGTGCTTATTGACCATTTGTATAGCATTTTTGGAGAAAAGACTATTTATATACTTTTCCCATTTTGCAGCTGAGCTATTTTTTCTTTTATAATTGAGTTCTAAGAGTTCTTTATTTTAGATACAAGTTCCTTATCAGAGCTGTATTTTATTTGTAAATGAATTCTCCCATTCTGTGGGTTGAATTTTTACTTCCTCAGTGTTGTGTTTGAAATGCAAAAGTTTTTAAATTTTTCTGTAGTCTTCTTTATCTCTTTTTATTTTGTTTCATGTGCTTTTAATGTGATATCTAAGAAACCATCACCTCAACAACAGAAAAATAATTTGATTTTTTAAATGTATTTTATTGACTATGCTATTACAGTTGTCCCATTTTAATCTCCCCTTTATTTCCCTCTGCCCTGCACCTCCACCTTTCACCACCATTCCCCCACCTTAGTTCATGTCCATGGATCATGCATGCAAGTTCTTTGGCTTCTTCATTACCCATACTGTTCTTAACCTCCCCCTGTTTATTTTGTACCTACCATTTATGCTTCTTACTCCCTGTATGTTTCCCCTGTTCTCCTCCCTCCCCCTTCCCACTGATAACCCTCCATGTGATCTCTATTTCTGTGATCTCTTCCTGTTTGCTTAGTTTGTTTTTGTTTTTGTTTTTTAGGTTCAGTTGTTGATAGTTGTGTTTGTTGTCACTTTACTGTTCATATTTTTGTTCTTCTTTTTCTTAGATAGGTCCCTTTAACAATTCATATAATAAGGGCTTGGTGGTGATGAACTCCTTTAATGTGACCTTAGCTGGGAAGCATTTTATCTGCCCTTCCATTCTAAATGATAGCTTTACAGCATAGACTAATCTTGGATTCAGAAAAAAAGCCTTTCATGACTTTGAATACTTCTTTCCAGCCCCTTCTTGCCTGTAAGATTTCTTTTGGGAAATCAGCTGATAGTTTTATGGGCACTCCTTCGTAGGTAATTGTCTCCTTTTTTCTTGCTGCTTTTAAGATTCTGTCCTTATCTTAAATCTTGGGTAACATAAGGATGATGTGCTTTGGTGTGTGCTTCCTTGGGTCCAACTTCTTTGGGACTTTCTGAGCTTCCTGGAGTTCCTGAAAGTCTATTTCCTTTGTCAGATTAGGGAAGTTCATTATGTTTTCAAATAAGTTCTCAATTTCTTGGTCTTCCTCTTCTCCTTCTGGCACCCCTATGATTCAAATATTGGAACACTTAAGGTTGTCTTGGAGGTTCCTTAAACTTCTTCTCATTTTTTTGAATTTTTGTTTCTTCATTCTGTTCTGGTTGAATGTTTATTTCTTCCTTTTCTTCCAAATCATAGACTTGAGTCCTGGTTTCCTTCCCTTCACTGTTGGTTCCCTGTATGTTTTGCTTTATTTCACTTTGTGTAACCTTTGTTTCTTCCTTCATTTTGCAACTGAGCTCAGTCAATTGTGTGAGCATCCTGATTACCAGTGTTTTGAATTCTGCATCTGATAGATTGGCTATCTCTTCATCACATAGTTATACATTTTTCTGGAGCTTTGATCTGTTCTTTCATTTGGACCATATTTCTTTGTCTCAATGCACCTGTTATATAGTAAGGGGCAGAGCCTTAGGTGTTTGCCAGGGCTGGGAAACCCATGTCCCTGCTTTGTGGCACTGTACATGGGGGAGGGATCCAAGAGGGAACAAGGCCACTTGCTAGCTCTCGGCTGGCTTTCAGTCACTTTCTCCGCTACCCACAAACAAATTGGGCCCTTCTGGTGCTAATTTCTGGCTGGGTGGGTTTGTGTACCCTGTGACCCTGGACCCTGTGAGTCTCTCCAAGGAACTCTCCTGTGAGGTTGGGAGTTTCTCTTGCCACCTCAACCCCCTCGAGTTTTTTTCAGTCAGAGGTTTTGAGGCTTTATTTCCCTGTACTGGGGTCCTGGGTTTTATGGTCTGTCTTGCTCCCCAGTTGTTCCTCCTGGTTTCTCAGCATGCAAATGTGGGACCACCCGCTCTGCCAGCTGCCACCTCACTTGCCCCAGTCCTCCAGCCACCATCCTGCTGTGAATCCTCTCTGTCCCAGCTTCCTGTCTCTGCCCCTCCTACTGGTCTGGATGAATGTTTCTTCTTCAACTCCTTGGTTGTCACACTTCCATACAATTCGATTTTCTGGCTGTTCTGGTTATGTTTTGTTTTTAAATTTTTTGCTGTCCTTTTGGTTGTGCGAGGAGGCAAAGTGTATCTACCTATGCCTCCATCTTGGCCCGAAGTCTGTCCAAACAATTTGATTTTTAAAGAAGAGTGAAAGTTCACAAGTAGACATTTCTCCAAAGAAGACAGACAAATAACCATTTAGTGTAAGTGACTACCATTAACTTTTTATTGCAATGTAGGTACAGGACAAATTTTGATTGCTGTGAAAGAGGCTTCTGTTTCAAAGAAATTCATCTCAAATAAACATATTGACAGCTGTATGACTCAAGTACCAGTAAAACAACTAGATAAGAAACCAGGCCACTCATCCATGAAGTTTCCGTTTGAGAAACCCCTGAATAACCTAGATAACTAACTACTTGAGTGACCCCACTTTTCCCTTTCTGCACCCTGATTTCATATTTTATGTTTCACCAATAAAGAGTGAACTTGAAAGACCCTAGGCACACCTCCCTCAGACCCCAGTGAAAGCAGAGCCCATGGTCTGCTCTCTCTCCCTACAAAGTAGCCCTGGGTGTGACATGTATCCTCCACAATTTGTGAGTAATGAATTTTTTAATGTACCCTGATAGTTGTTGCTGAGATACCTCTTGTAATCATAATAAGAACTGTAAGGGCCAGTTCAGCCACAACAGTGACTCTGCTCAGGGAAATAGGGCTTTTGTTGAGGGTAGAGGAAGCTTGATCCAATGAATACAGGCCCTGGTGAGTGTCTTGGCCATCCCTAACCAACATCCTCACCGTCAGTAGACTGAGATCAACCCCAAACCAACCAATAGGCATATGAAAAAGTGTTCAATGTCATTAGTCATTGGGTAGATGCAAATTAAAAAAATACAATGAGGTACCAATTTATACCTACTAGGGTAGCTATAATTATAAAAGAAAAAAACATGACAAACTGTAGAAAATACATCTTGGAAAGGAAGAGGAGAAACTGGAGCCTCAGGGACTGCCGATGGGAATGTAAGGTAGAATAGCCACTGTGGAAGGCAGTTTTTGGTTTCTCAGAAATTGAATAAAAAAATTACCTTATGATCCTTCAATTTCACTTTTAGTTATATATCCAAAAGAATTGAAAGCAAGGACTCCAACAGATATCTGTACACTGATAATTCATAGCAGCAATTTGCAATAGCCGAAATGGTGTAAACCACTGAAATTTTTATCCATAGATGATTGGATAAACAGAGTACAGTAAATATATACAATGAAATATTATACAACCATAAAAATGAATGAAATTTTTATATATGCTACAGTCCATATGAATGGACTTTGGAAACACTTTGCTTAGTAAAATAATCCAGACACAGGACAAATATTGTATGGTTCTGTTTATATTAGATGCCTAGAAAAAACAAATTCATAGAGACAGAAAAAATAAAGGATACTGGGGGGGGCTGAAGTTTTGTGTATAGATTGTAGTGATGGTTATACAGCATTACTTAGGACTCTCTATATACAGTGTGAGGCAAAAGTAGGTTTATAGTTATTTGTATGGAAAATAATACAACTAATAAAAATAATAAGAGTAAATAAACTCTATGTTCTGCATACTCACACCTATAAACCTACTTTTGCCCACCCTGTATTAGATCATATCATCTTTACAAATAGTTTTACTTCTTCCTTTCCAATCCTATTTTATTTTCCTGCCTAATTATCCAGGTTAGAATCTCCATTAAAATGTACAGAAGTAGTAAGAGTTGATATTCTTGTCTCATTTATGATCTTAGGTGGAAAGTATTTAATCATTCACCATTATGAATGATGTTAACTATGAAGTTTTCATAGATGCTCTTTATGAGATTCAGGGGGTTTCCTTCTATTCCTAGCTTAGTGGGTGTTTTTACCACAAAGAGGTGTTGGATGTTGCCAAATGCTTTTTCTGTAGTTATTGAGATGATCATATGTTTTTTTTCTTTCTGTCATGCTGTCATTATTGATATACCAGTAATAGATTATATTAATTACTTTTTGGATATTAAATCAATCTTGATTTCTTAGACTAAATCATATCTGGTTAAGATGTATAATCATTTTTTACATGTTGCTGAATTTACTTTGCTAGATTGAAAATTTGATCACTGACTTTCTTAAATTGGTTTTTTAGTATCTATGAAGATAATTATGGTTTTTCTCTTTGAGCTCTTAATATCACAAATTACACTGGTAATTTTCCTAACATACAAACATCCATTTGATAGTGATGTATTATTTTAATACTCAGTTGGAATATATTTGCTAGTATGTTATTTAACATTTTTGTAACAAAATTGATAATGAAATTATCATATAATTTTTGGTTTAAGTTTTAGTATTCAAACTTTTATATTAATTTTATTAAAAATAACAATCCTTAATTTTTCTTTGTCTAGCCTCTAGAACAACTTAAATAGTATTACACTTTCTCTTAAAATGTGTGGATAGATTCACCTATGAAAATTGCTTCTCTTGGTCCCTTTGTGTGTAGGTAGGTGCAAGCAACAGGAGTCACACAGCTGGTAACTCAGGATGATTATGTATGTTTATGTCTCATCACCTAAGTCTGCACATAATCTTTGTGTAATCTATTCTGTATTACTACAAACTCTGAAAATATCAAGCATAATTTTTGTATTTACAGGGTCCAGCAGGAGTAATGCCTACTTGAGTATAGTTGGTAGGATAATAATAATATGGGTGTAATAATTTATAGTTTCAATTTGAACATTTCACCTAAAATGTTATATGGTATGTCTGAGTGTGATATTGTTACATTACAGAATTACATGCTTATGATTTTGTAATAAAAAGGTGTTATTTGTGCCGGACCCTGTACTTACCACTTTCAAAATCTATTTATTTTTATTTGAAGTTGATACTCTTTAGATAGTCATTACTATATTTTTTCTCCCATTATTTGTTAGTAGTGACAGCTGCATTCAACTTTTTACTTTCAAGCTGGAGTTTGGCATATATTAGTAACAGAGGCCATATGAATAACTCCCACGAATCCAGGATATTGCCTTTCTTCTATTCACACGCCCCCGATTTAGCAATGATTATCTCCACAAACCATTCAGGAAAAGCCACATGGTTCTGAAATTGCTCGGTACTGGTAAGGAAGCCCTGTGTTGTTGCTCATGTATAAATTAAATTTTAATTCAAGCTTCAGATTGAGAACAAAGAATCAAAATAGCAATGCCAATGAAACTTTTTTAAATTGAGAAATAAAGATGTAAATCTCCCTTGCACTGATAATGAAGAGAAGATCTTTTTGAAGAGCAAAGTAATCTCCTTTCTAAAAACTGATTTAGGACTGATTCTTGAACATGTTCTTTCCTGAAAGATACTGTTTTCCCTGTTCCTTCCAGGTTGTAAAATATGGAGCCTTAAAGTTCTGTAATTTTATCATCTAATTATTTGTCTAGTAATTTAATTCATGCTTGATTCGTTTTTAAATATTATTTTGTTAAGCATACAACCTCAGCATTTAAAAATAAAATATTCATTA
Organism: Phyllostomus hastatus; assembly: GCF_019186645.2. Classification (NCBI taxonomy): domain Eukaryota; kingdom Metazoa; phylum Chordata; class Mammalia; order Chiroptera; family Phyllostomidae; genus Phyllostomus; species Phyllostomus hastatus. Next base: position 1,515,235 of record NW_025333912.1, on the reverse strand, counting down.
AAGACAGCCTTCGTGGTTTTCAAAAGCAGTTCTACCAAAAATCTAAGGAAGGAGATCCATTAACCCAGGCATTCAATAAAACTTGTGAAAATAGAAGCAAAAGTTTCCAGAGCAGCCTGGGCTGCCTGGCTTCTGATAAACATTTTGAGGGGACAAAGAAAAGAAATGGATGTCATTGAAAGACCTGGGACAAGATTTGGGGAAATAGGTTGGACAATCCTGTCTAGATCTAAAAGCAGAAGCAGAAAAACTAAACTAGGAAGGATCACAAGAAAGTGGACATGAGTGTTCCAGTCTGGGTGGCATCTAGATATATCCAAGTTGTGGATGAAGGATTGTTTGATAGGTTAAGTCAAATGCCAAACAAGCAAGAGAGGCAAAAAGTATAGACAGAAGAACCATTGATAAAAAGTTGAAATTTTCTAAACATTTGATGGCCTACAACCCCACCCATTTTCAGTGTTTTCTTTTCTCTTTTAAGATTTGATTATATATTATATAATATAAAATAAGGATATAAATAAACATTTTTCCCCTAAGGGTTTAAGACTACAAGGAAAGAGGATGGGCTATATTCTCAGAGAACTTCTGCAATCTTTCGGTAACCTCAAATAAATCCTAATTTAAAAAACAAATAATCTTGCCCTGGCTGATGTGGCTCCTGCAAACCAAAGGGTCACTGGTTCAATCCCCTGTCAGGGCACATGCCTGTGCTGCAGACCAGGTTCCCCAGTTGGGGTCATGCAAGAGGCAACCACACATGGATGTTTCTCTCCCTCTCTTTCTCCTGCCCTTCCCCTCTCTCTAAAAATAAAGAAGTAAAATCTGAAAGAAAAAAACAGGTAATCTTAAAAAACAATCATTATTTTCAGAGCACCTTTAGGTTTGCAGCAAAATTGGGTGGAGGTTAAAGAGATTTCCCGTATGCTCCCTACTCCCGCATACACACAGGCTCCTCTTTATGGTATGCTCCCGAGTGGTACATTTGATGAACCTACATTGACAAATCTTTATCACTGGAAGTCTATAGTTAACATCAGGCGTTATTCCTGGTGTTGCACATTCTATGGCTTGTGACACATGTATAATGATGTGTATTCACCATTGTATATCATACAAAGTAGTTTCACTGTCCTAAAAATCCTCTGTGCTCTGCTTATTCATTCTCTCTCCCTCCAACCCCTGACAACAACTCAGCCTTTTACTTTCTCCATAATTGTGCTTTTTCCAGAATGTTGTATAGCTAGAACATACAGTATGTAGATTTTTCAGATTACCTTCTTTTACTTCATAATCATCCTAAAATTTTACCCTTCAACAATATCAAGAACATACAAAATAAATTTTCCTACCCAAGCTGCATTTCCATTTTATTTCAGCCTCCACTCTCCCAATAAACCTTGTCAAATTCGTTTTCCTGATGAGACTGAGATTAGGGATGGAGCAAGGACTGGTGATCCAGTACTGGATAAGTTAGGCACAAAAGTCTGTATTTTACAGGATAAGCTGGTTGTGCACAGTAAGAGTCCACCCCAAAGTTCAACAGACTGAAACAGGAATGATTTAGTTGCACTTCAAACTACATGTCCACTGAGGTTCATTGTAGTAACACAGAGGCCAGTACCATACAGCATTCACCACCTAGAACTTGGCTGGTGTGTGTGTGTTAAAGGGGAAAAGAGAGCTTTGCACCATCAGTGAAAGGCTCTGGCCCAGAGTGCCAAACATTTCTCCTTCTCACTGCACTTGGCCACTAGTCCTGTGACCCATCCGACCACAGAGGAACTAACAAATTTGCAATCCTATTCAGAATTGAATAGTGCTATTGAATGATTTGTATGTAGCTGCAAAATCTGGAGTCAGCTGATATTTTTAAATGTTATATGCTACCACCACTCCCTGGACATTCTAATACAGACTTATATCTTCTTTTAAGCTTTTATTATAATTAATGCAGAATTTTAACTAATTTTATTTTACTGTGAAGTCAGAAAAAAATGTTGAGAACCAATATCATAGAAAAAATAATTTGGAAAAATCTTAGATGTGGAAGGTGTTTTTACCCATCATACAATTTATTCCAGCTATTTTTAGCTATTATATACATTTATATATAGGTACATACATATTTATATTTGTGTGTATAGAGAGATATGAACAATTTGATATGGATATACATGCATATACGTGCATATGTATTATTAGTATTACTTATTCCTTTGGAGTCATATACACATATATATTCTACAAATATTAAGCATCATCTAAGATGCTCTGCTGAGTTATGTGGATGAGGATGCTTATTATTTTTATACAGTATTTGCTATTAGGAAAAAAACTAACCCTTTGCTCAAATACAATCTGTTATATCTCTGCACAATCTGGCATGTATAACAAGCCAGGGTAAACGGGAAACTTCGGTTCTTATCTCTTCTAGCAAACTCTTGAGTTGTTTCAAGTTAGTGCCTTAACTATGTTATTTTTGTGTGTGTGTTCTCATTGTCTGAACCTCAATTTCTTTGCACAGATGCCTTGAATGCAGGTGGGACTGAATAAAAAATTTTGAGCTTAAATATTATTTTTAATAATTTAAAATATTGCAATAAAACATTTGAAAATTAAACATCAAACTGGAAGATAAAGGTAAAATTTTAGAATGAAAGTATCAAAAATATTCATATATAATAAGGCCTGCTATTTTATGTGACAAAATTGAAACTTTAAGAGATTTCATGGCTAGTAAATGTCAAAGGATATAAAACCAGGCTGATAAAACTGCAAAGTATGTATTTTTCTCTGTATAAGGTTAGCAGAGACAACACTGGGTAATCTCAGCTTCCTCTCCCGAGCTCAGGGGAAGACCGGATTTCCTAAACTCCCCTGAAATTGAGACTGTATAAGTGTGGCCAATGGGGCGTGGGTGGAATTCATGCGTGTCACCACTTCCGAGGTCTGGCCATGAAAGTCCTGTTGGAATCCTCTGCTTCCCTCTTCCTCTGTCACAGCAATCTCTGAGCTCCCATGTTCTGGGTGGTCTGGCTACAAAATGGCAAAGCTTCAAGAAAGCCAGAGTTCCTCTACTTCCCAATAACACTTACTGGGCATCTAATCAGAGAATAAAAATACTGTTGCCATTAAGCTTCTAGAAGTTATTTTGTAACTACAAGATAATCTATTTCATTCTGGCTGGTGCATCCAGTTTACCATAACGTTCTGTCCTTCATTGAAATACAGTTCTCTGATTTAGGGACAAAATATCTCAATGGCTAACATAACTGAGAAATAAATCTAGTCTTTTGGTTTAAAAAACATGTAAGTACATTAGATATTACTTTATCAAAATACATTGATCCTTTTAAGCATTTATTTTTAGGATTCAGGGAATTTTTTTTTTTAAATATGACAAAATCAATTTTTAAATTTATAAGAATATAATACAAACTTACTTTATATTCTAAACTTTATTACTTTTCTCAAAGAGTTAAAGCAACAGAGTATTATAATTGGATTTCTGCCATCTACAAGCTAAGCCTGTAAGTACTTTCAAATGTGAAAAATCTACAGAATTTTTTGGAGAAACTGGCAAAATTCTTTGACATTTATTTTATCTCTAAGCATTAAATACATGGCTCAAATAGATTGCCTTACTCAGACCTCATCTGATACAACATGCTTTATCTGACCTAGTGATTTTTCCATCTTCTAAAGTTATGCCAAGTTTATGACATGTCAAAGGAAAGAACTTCAAGACTTTCCTGCTGGGAAATTGACAGTCATTTTCTGCATAAAAATACTTCCCTACATAAGAGCTCTTATTTATTATATTAACAGAAACCAGAAGAAAATTTGCATTTTGAGTGCTATGGAGAAAGATCCCAAAGTCATCAGTTGCTCTGAGCAACATATTGTACATGTTGCCACATGACAATTGAGGCACTCGCGTTTGTTAATCTCTGCAGTGGCAGCTCGTACCGTTCTGGATGGAGCAGACCTTACTCCAAGAGGTTCATTTGAAACAGGTTAAGGGTGATAGCCTTATTACACATACAGATCTGAACGATTTTACGCTTCATTTGGAATTACGCATGTGAACACACAGAGCTGCCACTAGCTTGTAAAATGTCTTTATGCAAATTAGAAAAAGGCACTCCTTCTGGGCAGACAAATTAGAAAGAAGGGCTGCCTGGTAAAGCACCTCTGTGTATTACACAAACTCTGCAACCTCACGCAACAGCCCTGCAAGCATGTGTGAATAGGTCTTTTCTTTCTTTTTTCCTTTTTTAAGAAAAAATTTAGTTTGGAAGTCACAGAGGTAGAAGTGAGCCATAGGAGGAATCAACCCAGAAAATGAGGTACAGGGGCAAAAAAAGGGCCCTTGGAGCTTAGGAGGGAGAGTGAAGGAGAGGGAGAGAGAGATACACCCCATGCAAGAGAGACAAAAGAGGGAGGAAATGTGCATGCAACTCTGGGAAAAAGAGAGAGAACATCCAAATAAGGTCCTGATGACTGGCCGTGTTTGATACTTTTTTACAAACTATTATTAATGTCAGCTGACTCTAACAAGATCAGAAAATAATTACAAAATAACAGATTTCTATTTCCTTTCTACGGATTCATGGCTGACATTCATCTTTAGTATTGCTGCTTAGCACAGCTGTGCACCTCCTGAGAAACTAGCTCATTCCAGTTTGCTCTTTATGTTAACTGCTAAGAAGTTAAGAATAAAATTTTTTATCCACTCTGTAGTAGTCAGGATTCTTGGTTGCAAGCGATGGAAACTTAACTCAAAGGAAACAGGAAAAATTGGTTGGTTTAGAAAGGCTCCTCAACCTCAGCACTACTGGCGTTTTGGACCAGGTGATTCTTTGTTAATGGAGGTAGAGAGGTGGCCAGTGTCATTCATTTAAGATGTTCAAGAGCATCCCTGAACTCTATGATCATCCCTGATCATAGTGGATGCTAATAGCACCGCTCCCATGGTGTAACAACCAAAAATATCTCCAGACATTACTAAATGTCCTGTGGGGGTTGGGGTGCTAAACTGTCCCAGTTGAAAACCACTGGGTGAAATAAATGAAAAGTCATGGTATCAAAATAGCTTCACACAGGATCACATTCATATCCAAACAAGGGACACGGGGCGTGCTTATTTTCCACCAGCTGAAAAACTTCGATAGTGGAGTATAGGAATGTCTTTATGCAAATCTCCATGGAAATCTCCAGGTAGGGCTCTTGCATTGCCAGAGATCACGTCAAGAGCCACTCATCCAGCAGCCCTAAGGCAAATGAAGTGCTTGTTTCAGGTAAAGGAATTATGTAAAGAAGTTGGACAGGTGAAACCAACAAATAATGTACATATTTATTTCGTATATATTTCTCCATTTTTCATGTCTTTTATTTTTTAATTATATTGCATTGATTATATTATTACAGTTTTCCTGATTTTTCCCTCTTTGCCCCCTCCACCCAGCACTCTCCATTCACTCAGGCCATGGGTCATGCGTGTAAGTTCTTTGGCAACTCCATTTCCTATACTGCACTTTACATTCTCATGGCTATTCTGTAACTACCTATTTGTACTTCTTAATCTCACCTCTTCACCCATTACCCCCACACCCCTCCCATCCGGCAACCATCAAAACAGTCTCTGTATTCATGACCCTGTCTCTGTTCTTCTTGTTTGCTTAGTTTGTTTTTTAGATTCAATTGTTGACAGATATGTATTTATTGCCAATTTGTTGTTCATAGTTTTGATCTTTTTCTCAAATAAGTGCCTTTAACATTTCATGTAATAATGGTTTGGCGATGATGAATTCTAGGTTTTTTCTTGTCTTGGAAGCTCTTTGTCTGCCCTTTGATTCTAAATGATAGCTTTGCTGGGTACAGCAATCTTTTCATGACTTTGACTATTTCTTGCCAATCCCTTCTAGCCTGCAAAGCTTCTTTTGAGAAATCAGCTGACAGTCTCATAGGAACTTCCCTGTAGGTAACTAACTGTTTTTCTTTTGATGATTTTAAGATTCTATCTTTATCCTTAAATCTTCTAAAATATTTTATTTATTTATTTTAAAATCTTTTAAAAGATTGTATTTATTTATTTTTAGAGAGGGAAGGGAGGGAGATAAAGAGAGGGAGAGATACATCAATGTGCAGTTGCTGGGGTTTATGGCCTGCAACCCAGGCCATATACCCAGGCATGTACCCTGACTGGGAATCAAACCTGCAACACTTTGGTTCACAGCCCGCGCTCAATCCACTGAGCTATGCCAGCCAGGGCTATCTTTAACTTTTGATATTTTAATTATGATGTGTCTTGATACATAATGTATATATTTCTGAAGCAAATATTTATTGAGCAACTTTTGGGTTACCTTGAACTATAGTGGTGAATAAAACTGACATAGACCCCATTAGGCTTTTTGCATATTATTTCTGAGTCTGACCTTTGTTTCTGATTTATTTATTTATTTAGTTATTTATTTATTATTATCCAGTGTTTATGCCACTAAGCTGCTAGAATTATTTTCTGAAAATAGGGAACATAGACAAATTATATATCAATATATATTGTAGTAAAATAGCAGTTTTAGAAGAATACTTCCTATAGTGAGACCTACTGTGCTTTGTTCATTTTAAGATCACTTCACTTTCTTTTTAATCAGAATAACCAGTTCTTAAGTTGTTTTCTTGTCTTCAGGTGGTTTAAGACACAGCTAGTGAAAGTCTTGCTCACACCCTCTCTCAGTCCTGTCCTGGTTCTTGTAGGCTTATTCCCTGAAAGGTCCACTGAGATTTTTTTCCCTCCCCTCAACCTCACTAACAAACTGAAAAATATCTGGTAGGGTAAGAGTGTTTGCATTACTGGCCTCATCACCTGGTGGCTCCAGGTTTTGCAGTATTGACCCTGGGGTGGTGAAAACACAGGGGCAGGGTAGTGTGTCCATTTGGATTCACACAAAGAAATAGAACCATTCTATGTCTTATGGGAGTAAAGGGGTTGATATGGGCATTAGGGATTGCATGCATGTGGGGAAAGTCGCATGTATGAAGATCAGGAAGGCTGCAGCAGAAGGCTGGAGAAACGGTCATTGAAGACCGCATTTGAGACCCAACTCAGTAGTTCTTAAAAGTTTCATGGGTAAATTTCTGAACTTCATAAGTGGCTGTGGACAAGTTCCTGCTAAACATCTCAGTCTGTATAATAAAATGGATAACCTCAGGAAACCCAGAAAGTCTTTATGACCTCATTTATACCCATGTGACATGCCAAGAACTTTTTAAAATAATGATGTCCCTTCACTTTTGTTGTTCATATCTTGCATTCCTTTCATTGACAAACTGAAGTAGAACAATATGGGAGGGGGATTCTGGAAAGTATGGTCTGTGTGGATAGAAATTATGCTGAACTGACAATAAGCGATCAAACCTAAGAGGCCTGAGTATCATTATCACCAAATTTGCCTCACTAGGGTGTATCAAAATCCTGACAGCAGGACAGCAATTAAGATGATCAAATTACTGTGAAAAATAGACCACAATATTATGACTTCTAGTGTTCAACACTATCAAAAAAAAAAAGGTTATGGAATAGTGTGAGGAAGCTCAGTGATGGGCCCAGGTTCTGCAACACCAACATTACTTACAAGCTTTGAGGATGTGCCATGGTCTGAGGTAGTAGCTGTGTGACCTTGGGCAAGTTCCTTAACTTCTTTGCATCTGAGTTCCACTCCTTTCATTGCAAATAGAAAAACACTTAATTGTAGAATAGATTTAAAGATAAAATAAACTGTATATGACAATAAAAGCACCCAGGTCAATGTATAATATGCAATAGAAGTTCATTTCACACCCATAACTCATTTTCATCCAAAATATTTGGCAATCAGCCTTCATAGGTGTGGCTCAGTTGGTTGGAGCATCATCCCATAACCAAAGGGATTCAAATTTGATTCCCAGTCAGGGCACATGCCTAGGTCACAGGTCTGGGAGCATAGGGGAGGCAACCAATAGGTGCTTCTCTCTCACATCAATGTCTCTCTCTGTCTCCCTTCCTCCCTCTCTAATAGCAATGAAAATGTCTTCGGGTAAGGATAAAAAAATTCTGCAGTCAGTATATGGTCCTCAATTCTGTACCAGAATGATATATCATCCTGGTATAATGCCAAGTTTGCTTCTTATACTGAGTCATATACTTGTTTAAGACATATTATTTTATTATAAATATTTTTTCAATGCTGGAACTAATTCCTTTCTTTGAGTAAAAGCTCCTTGGCACTAGGAAGAAGCTGACTAACTATCTATCAGAGTTGTAGTTGTAATAATTCTTGCTGGTTTGTTGGCAAGAACAGGCAAATTAAGAAGTAACTTCGATGGACACTTGAGCTGCTTCCATATCTTGGTGATTGTAAATAATTCTGCAATGAACATAGGGGTGCTTGTGTTCTTTTGAATTAGTGTTTTGGGTTCCTTCAGATATATTCCCAGAAGAGGGAGTGCTAGGTCAAAAGGCAGATCCATTTTTAATTTTTTGACATATCTCCATGCTGCTTTCCACAGTGGCTGCACCAGTCTGCATCCCCACCAACAATGCAAAAAGGCTCTCATTTCTCTATATCCTCACCAGCACTTGTTTTTTGATTTATTGATGATAGCCATTCTGACAGATGTGAAGTAGTATCTCATGTGGTTTCTATTTTCATTTCTCTGTTTATTAGTGATGTTGAGCATCTTTTCATATGTCCACTGGTCAACTGTATGTCCTCTTTAATGAAGTATCTATTCAGTAGAGGAGTTGATAAAATAATTATGGGACATTTACACCATGGGGCAATGGAATTCTACTCGGCTATAAAAAAAAAATAAAAGTTTACCCTTTACAACAGTATGGATGTACCTGGAGAACATTATGATAAGTGAAATAAGTAAATCAAAGAAAGACAAATACCATATGACTTTACTCATATGTGGAATCTAATGAACAAACTGAACTAATAAGCAAAACAGAGATGGACTCATAGATGGAGAACAGATGACAGCTGGGGGAGGGTGAAGGGATTAAGCAAAAAGGAGAAAGGACTCATGGACATGGACAACAGTGTGGTGATTGCTGGGGGTAGTGAGGTATAAAGGAACTAAATGATAATGGAAAAAAATATAACAACAAATCTAAAATAAAAAAATAAATAAATAAAATTCCTGAAACAACTGAAAAACAAAAAGGTAACTTGGACTCTTTTCCTCCTTGGCTGCTTGAAGATCAGCCACCATCATGAACAACACAGTAGCTATCGAACCAGGAAGTTCATGACTGACAGATTATTGCAGAGGAAACAAAGGGTCATTGACATCCTTCACCCTGGAAAGGCAATAGTACCTAAGACAGAAATTCAAGAAAAAACAGTTTACATGTACAAGACCACACCAGATGTTTACACTTGGACTCAGAACCTATTTTGGTGGTGGCAAGACAACTGGCTTTGGCATGATTTAGGATTCCTTGGGTTACATGAAGAAAATTGAACCCAAACATAGACTTGCAAGACATAACCTATATGAGAAAAAGAAGACCTGAAGAAAACAGAGGAAGGAACTGAACAGAATGAAGAAAGTCAGGGGGACTGCAAAGGCCAATGTTGTTGTGGCAAAAAGAAGGAGTAAAGATCTATGCAAATTTTTCATGAGAGAATTAATAAACTAAGATGTTTAAAAAGAGTAACTTTGAACCTTGAGATTCAAGTGCTATATCTTCTTAGTTTATCCTATCCCATTATATCTTACATATTCCCAAGGATAATTTTGGGCCACTACTTCCCTGTTAGTTTTAAGAAGATTTAATGTTTTCAAAGAGGTGGGGAGTGAGATAGCAGATGCACTGCCAGAGATCGCAATAAGACTTTGAGGCCACAGGGTAGGAAAAGACATTAAGTAGTAGCATGGGATTTTCTTTTGTGGGCCATCTATTTTACACAGGCAGGAAACATATATGAGAGAAGGGGACCAGGAAGGCATCTTGGGAAACTTGTCACTCCCTCAGTCAATAGTGGCAACCCAGCCAGTACACAGTTCTAATGGATTATGTCAGGTTAAGATTGCTGCGTAGTCAGAGCTTTCGTTGAAACCAAAACAAAATTTTTATTTATTTTTAATTTTTTTATTGTTGTTCAAGTACAGTTGTCTCCACTTTCCCTCCACCACTCCCCGCCTCCCCACTCATCCTCGCCTTCCCCCTTCGATCCACCTGTGAGTCAGATCCAGGCTACAGGTTACCATCTTTCAATCTATGATTTGAGACTTATTTCAGCGAATGGTACAAATTGCTCATTAAAAGCCAAAGTGTTCAGGAATGTTCCTTTAAGCTATTCAAGTCTAAAAATGTTACTCAAAAATTTGCCCAAACGAAAGATAAATCAATCTCTTAGATTCTATCAGGTATTTCCCTTTGGGGGATCTGTAAAACCAAGTGATTCTCCGTATGGAATCAAATAGATGAAAAAATTGGACTGCTGTTAGCAACTGTGCCCCGCAACTCTGCTTCGAGTTCTGAGAGGCAGAGCAAGGCTGACCCTGCAGTTTCCCCCGGGCACTGCCAGCAAGGGTGCAGATCCTGCTGGTCCCACTTAGAGGTGCAACTCTTGCAACTAAACCTAACAGTCATGACTCTTCACCATTACTGGGTAATAAAAAGGATATATGTTAGTAATTTAATCATAGCTTATAACATTAAATTTAATGCTTCATGACTCATAAACCTGGTGGTATTCTTTTGGTGGTGGTTGTTGCTGTTCTAAATGAATGTTTGCCTTGCTGTTTGTGCTGATTTCTCTAGTTAAGATATGCTATTACAGTTACTATGTACCGTCAAATTTCGCTGTTAGGCCACATTTGAATTACAGGGGGAAGTCTTGTGTTTAAACCAGAGGAGTTTGTTTTTGGCCTTAATCACATGACCACTCAGAACCCAGAGATATATAGTCTTCATTTTCCCAATGAGATACATTGACGAAACATTTTTCTTTCTTTCTTCTCAGACTATTGGTCCTAGAATCAAAATCTTGGGATATTGTAACACCAGCCGAGGTGCTGGTCCATTTTGTTGTAGAATATGCCACGGACTCAAGCAAGCATTCCATGGCTCCAACCCTGAGAAAGATACTTAGAAATACAAAAGGAACTTAACCCTTGACTCCATCTATTACTTCTTTTTTAAGGCTCTGATTATCAAAAGAACAAATGTTTTCTTGATTTAGACCATTAGATACTAACTTTATAGTACATTAGCTCCCCAACTCATAAAATCATTACATGAAGGTTAGTTTCAGAGGATTTTGCTTTAAACAAAATAACTGTTCTCTCAATGAGAAAATTTATAGTTGATAGTTTTAAGAAAATCATTTATTTTAGTAAATCCAAAGAATAGCATAAGAGTACTTGGATTAAAAGTTAAGCCATCTTTTAGTAACTCAAACTTAAATGTTTATCACAAAATTTACTTTTAATTTTAATTTCTTTATGGGTCATTCTAAGCATGTGGTTCAAGTTTTCTATTATCTAATTTCTCACTCTAAAATATTATACTTTTATCCATGAAATACTTAGTCTGAAATGACTAAATTAGAAATCCCTCTTGAAAAACTTGGACAAGGATTACCTTTAAGAGATTTAAGTCTTCACAGTTTTCAATTAATTTAAAACATAAGTGTACTTGACAATCTTAGTATTGTTCATTGGTAATACTCTCCAAAAGTTGACCCACTGCTGCTCTTCCTTAGGCAAAATGATGCCTGTAAAACACTCAGGAAACAGGTAAACAAGAAACAGCCACTGGAAGCAAGATGTGAGAAATGTATGAACAAAAGAGAAGTAGCATGGCTTTGGAGCCAGAAAAGTCCCATCTTAGCACCTAATAGCTCTACTCTTGGGCACGATGCCTAGTCCACCTGTATCTCAGGTTCTCACTTGTAGAACAAAGCTCACATTAGCTACTACGCAGTATTGTTTTGAAGTTTAGATCATGGAATCCATGTAACATGCTAGCACAGCCCCTGATACATCATCAATGCTCAGTAAATGTTAACAATTATTATTATTATTATTCATATTTATGACACAGAGCATTTAGTGTACTCATCACACCATCGTCCATGGTCAATGGCACTGATAAAACAGAAGTATCTGCGTCTCTAGTGTTAGCTGAAACTCATGTCAAAAAAAAAATACATTGAGAAGCAAATGATTCCATTGGAAAATAAATCTTGGACATTGGTTTGCAGTAGGACAATGCTGTGAGAAAAATGGGAGGAGGGCAAGGTAAGTTCTGGGGTTCATCTGAACCTTGCTTGTCTATTGAGAACAACAGGCAATTGTGGTGGCATTTGGTGTGTGTGTGATGTGGCTTCTCTTCCTTCAGTGATCATGCTGAGGCTAGCAAATGACAGTCAGATGTTAGCAATTTGGGGTCACATTTGAACTGGTGACTCAGGGTGCAAGTGTTCTATATCCCACCAGTTCCTTTAGTCAGCTCCTGAGTCACAACTTACTTTATTTTCTTAAATAGAGGGAGCTTGCCTCATGGGAGCCATTTGAAATGAATAAAATATAGTGTTCCTTATAGCAAGTTCTAAATTAGCTATCATGGTCAGGGAGTTTTCTGGTTGGTCTAATCACGGTGACAACCACTGATTTTCAGAGAACTAAGATAAAGTCAAAATATATTTATCACTAAAATGAGACTGGACAGAATTCAATTAGTCTTAGATGCCACAGGCCTCTCCAGATCTTAAAGGTCTAAACTGATGACTGTGAATCATTTTGTAGATGTGTGGACAGATCAGGCAGTAAAGGTAATGAGTTGATGGACTAACAGATAAAACAGCGTCTACTAAACTTTAGAATTGACCTAGGGATAAACAGTCTTAACTAGCAAACAACAACAACAAACACAATTATAGACAGTTAAAAAAGAAAGGTCGAAGAAATGGGTATATTTTTTATTCTACCAGAAAGTTGGTTTCTATTCCATAACAGCTCAATTATTTAATCTTCAGGACAACCAAGAAAGTGGGCGTTATTGTAGCCAGACCGGTGTGAATCAAATATTGGTGGAGTCAAGCGCTCAGTAGGCACCTAATGAATAATAATACATGTGTGGCAGGGCCAAAAGGAAGCACTCTTTTCCCATAAAATTCCTTCCTTCCCAGAAAAAAAAATAATTTTTTTCAGGATGGCTACTTTTGCAATAAGAGCAATAGTTTGGAGTTTATTGTGATTTTTTTTTCTTTCTTCCTTTCCAACCATGAAGAATCCTCTCTTCCTCACTGGCCTCACTGAGACCTTCACCAACCTAAGAAGGGTGAAGACAGGGAGCAAGATAGATTCGTTTCACACAGTGCAAAAGAAAGAAAAACTACCTAGCTTCTGACATTTAGGATACCGCATAGCAGACAATAGATTTGAAACCAGGTTGTTGTAAGGAAGAACTGTATAAGTTCATTTACCTCATCTTCTTGCAACTCAGTGAAGATTTCTGCTTTTTAGCATGGCAGAAGATTATCTATTACTTACTCTATTACTGCTCTTCTAGAGAGGAGTGATATAAGGCAAAAAAAAAAAAAGAATGTGTTTGTAAAGAAGGGAGAAAGCAGTCAAATATTTGTTCTGATTTGCTTTCTCTCTATTTTGGCCCCATGGGTGTGTTGTGGGGTTAGATAGCTAGAACGTCACACAGTCTTCCACCTGGGACTCTGGAAGCAGATGGCCATGCCACCACGGGGAAGGGGAAGGTCCATCTGGGAAGACGGAAGAGCAGGCCAGGTCAGACAGACTCCTTGGTGACTAAGGGAGGAGGCCACAAAGTCAGGGGAGAGATGTGGACTCTTAAGATCTTTGCCCAGGTGAGCCAGTGGGAAGTTGTCCCAGTGAAGAGGAGGTGGCCCGTGAACAAAAGAATGGATCCCAAGCTCATCAGAGACTGAAGCACTGGAGAGAGGCCAGAGGGGCAGGCCATCAGACAGCAATCCACACACACGCTGGTCTTCCTCACCTCAGGCAAGGACTCAAGGGATATCGGAGGCTACTGGAGACAACACTTTTGGTCGAGTCTAAGGCACTATTTACACGTTTGGAAATTCTTAAGTATTAATATTGACAGTAGCATTTTCACCTTCAATCCAGCAGATGTGGGCTCAAGAGATTCATCAATTTACTTCCAGGTTAAAGGAAGTATCTACATTTTCTCAGCATTCCCTATATCAGCATAAGTTAAAGTTTGACATTTGTAACCCAGCTGACCAATTGTGTCTTAAAAATCAATGCTTTATATTTTGGTAACTGAAATATTTCAGGGTTTACAGCCCCTTTGCCAGGGCACAGTGGCTCCCTCCGAGGTCCTAGGGATCCCAGGAATGGTCACCTCACCTGTACTCTCAAAGAAGTCTTGTCAGAAATGGACTCACTGCCATTTGTTTTCTGCTCCAGCATCCCTGGGTGTCTGGTTCCTGACCCCAGCTTAACACTGGGGTCATCTAAGGAATTTGAAGAATAGTACCCGTAATGGGGAATTGTCTGAGTGAACAGGTCTGATGAGACCACAGGCATGAATAAATATTTCTTAAGAGATCCCCAGGTGATTTCACATGCTGCCCGGCCTGAGAACCAGCACCTTGGTGCACCATGCTGAAGAATCTGGCCACAGGAATGTGTATGAAGCTACCTTCCGCTGCTGACAGGGCTTCCAGGTGGCCCACCAGTGTGCCTTTCCTGGGCGTTGCTGCTACTTCTGCCGAATACTGCCCCTTCCCTTGGTACCATCACCTCAGCCTAGCTCTCTCATTGCCTACAATTCCTGCTGATGTGTCAGAGTCCTTCAGGTGCCTGAATGGTGCTTCGCCCATCCAGCAAGAGGTTGAGCCAGGATTCAAACTCCTGACACTAACTTGATCATCAGTGGTCTCTACAAAAGGAAAGAGTACACTCTAAGACAAAGGAAGTCCTAAATCAGGTATGTTTTCAGTCAGTACAAAGATTGGGAACTTGCTGCATGTGATGGGAGAGAAATACTTAACTACAGTGATAATTTTTCTATCCTGAGTCTGTATCTACAGAGGATGCAATGCTACCCAGGATTCAGCTAGGAGACTATTATATACCATTTTGATATTTGGTGGGAAAACATTCTTTCAGCAACCATATTAAATGAGGACTACTAGGTGTGAAGCTAGGAGCTAGGAGCCAAAAACCAAGTAAGATGCACAACCTCTTGCCTTCAGGTAACTCATATTTGTTCTTTGTTTCCATTTTTATGAACAATTTATAGACTGTTTAGTTAACACTGTACATTTCAAATATTTTTATCTGTTTGTATAAGAGCATCTAATAGTGTATGATTTCTCTTGTTTCCAACTAGATTCAAAATAGTTCCCTTACTAACACATCTTCAAAATAAGGACAATGTGATATGCCCTGATGAATTAAAGTGAACAGGGTAGGAAAGATATAGAAAGAAAGCTTCATAAAAATAAATGAGCGCTGCCAGCAAGTATTATATTACTTGGCTCCATCCTTCTGGAAGTTCTGGGAGCTGATTACTTGATTTAGTTCAGACTTTAAATAACCTCATAAAAGAGTCCAATCCACAAACTATTTACACCTTTATTGAAGTAGCAAACTTTTTTACTTTATAAAACAGGTCAGAATTCCGAGGGAAGAAGTATTTATTGAAGGGTGTAACAATTGGGAAAAGTCAACACACATAAAGTATTGTAATAAAATTTGTTTTCCAATAGGAAACAGTCTAAGATAATTTCCCGAGTTATTCATGAAAACGAGGATAGAAGTCTGCGACCTATTAAACTCCTGAGATCACTTCAACACTATCTTGCTGTATGCCATAAACACCACCCACACTCAGCACGTGAAACAACCTGCTGTAATGGGAGCCCTTGTCCGCCTCAAAGCTGCTCTTGCCTCTGTAACAGTCGGGAACTGACCTGGAACTAGGACAAAGCCATGGGCAGGGCACCAGTAATAGGTTTTACAAGATGCCACGTGTATTAGAAACTTGGTGATACAAGTGTATAAAATTTTAATATTCAACTTTTCCTTTTAAAAAGGTGACAAAGCCAACAGGGAAGTGATATGAAAATATATTTTTAACAGTGTCAGGGAGGCAATGAATTTCCAATTCAAGTCAGTTTTTTTCAAGATATTTAAAAACCAGCAACAAATGAGAGTTTGACAAAGACTGCTGATCCTTGTCTATCCTTCTAGTACATGACCTATTGTTAAGACTGATAACACATTATGGACAATAAGGAGGTTCTTTGGGTGCCCTATTTTGCATAAACTTCTGTTTATGTTTCTAAAGATATGTGATTCTTACTAATCAGGTATCTTCATTTCTTGTGCTACTTGACTAATTAATAGTTCGGGGGGCAGTTATCAGAGGACGAAAGGTTTAAGACAAAAATTTTCAACAAGCTTCAATTAATATTGCTATTATGAGATATTTATTAGAATTTTAATAGTCAATATGTACTTAATCAGGCTTATGTGCTCAGTGTTCATTCTTGATGATGAGGCTGATAGGGGAACATCCGCTTTCACACTCAGCTGAGTGGTCGTGTCAATGAATGGCTTGCAAGAAGAACCCGAGTCGAGTCAGATGTCTACTGTGAGTTGCCTGTGACTAATCTTCATGATGTATTTATACACCACAGTTCTCATGATGGTAATACAGTTCATACTCATTATAGGCATCATTTAGTATCTAGCTGAATTTTTAAAAGAGATCTGGGTGGGGCATGCACTTTGGCTCTGCTTAGCCAGGGTAAGCTCCAGCGACACCAGGTAATCTGTTGGCATGCTGCATCTGCAACTGGAAGCATTTAAACTGGGCCTTCAGAGCCAGTTTGTGAAGCTCCAGATAGCTATCCAATCTGACAACACAGGAGAGCCATAGCTTAAGTTCTGAGGACCATGCAGGAGATTCTAACTTGGGGAGGAACCGAATGAAGACAATACTTCCAACAAACCTGCTTTTACTCCACAGCCCACAGTAACAGCTCAGAAAAGCAATGGCAGAAAGTACTCAGTGTCTTCATTCTATGAATTCTCTTTGACATCCAAGAAGTTGGATTTTAGGCATTTTACCTCGACCTCACCCATAGATCACATATATCATGTTGCTGTGACCCTGAGCAGAAAAATCCACAGAAAACAGTTCTTGGGTATTGCTCTCTTCGCCTGCCTCTCTTTAATCTCCCTTCTCCTAAATGATTTACTGAACTTAAAATGGCATGTTTTGTGTTATTTTCATCCATCCAGGACTCAGAGTATGATGACATTTCTCTCTCTTTTTTGCACTCTTGGTTATGAATGTACATGAAATTGCATCTAGCATAAAAAATACTAGGTACAGTTTCCTTTTGTGAGAAGATCCTTAATGTACAAATTTAAAGAACAACCTTTTTGATCATCTAAATGGGAGTGGAAAGTGCCATTCCAGCCGTGTTTCCTGTGGGAAGTTCCTGACACGGTGGTCACGCTGCTGCTTCTCAGGGTATACAGCACCGTTTCTGGAGCCATGGCCATGAAAGTAGAAACTTTACTGAGAGTAGTTATGTCCGAGCGTAATATGTGTACATACTTTGTAAAAGGAAAAAAACATTAATTAATTGAACAGATCAAAAATTTAGGCATTTTGTAAAAGTAGTCTGATTTAGAACCAAAGGAGGGGACGTTAAAAGTGTACACCACTGGGTTAGCCAGGAAAGGCAAATGGTCATGCCACCCCCCACAAATCCACTTTGGTCAGGTCAGAAGTGACCCAGGTGCCTTTGTTGCACTAATTATGTCCTTGTGCACACTTAGGTGTGCTTTTCTGTTCCCGTGTTTGTTCAACAGTATGAGCTTAAGTCACATCCTGTTATCGATCATAACCCATAATAGTCACAAGGAGAAATTAGGCTTATGAAACAGAAAGCTTTGACCCCAATTAGCAATCAGGTGAGTAAAGCTACCTTTGAGCTTAGAAATGCTGTATATCAATATATCATCCACCAAACTCTCCTTAGTATCTGGAGACTAAGACTAGCATATAATCAAGTATTTTCCCAACTATTGGCAAAAGCCCTAGAATTTTGGACCCACTTGCCCATGCCCAAGTGCCAGAAAGGCATCCCCAGTGTTTGAATGGTTTAAGAGCTATGATAAATGTATTTCAATGAGTGATGCCAAACTTTAAGTGGAAATAGGGTTTACACAGGTTAGTTAATCCAAACCACAATAATTTTTAGAAATAAGTGAATAAAAATTATTGCATGTCATAGCTCACAGCTAGGGCTGGCAAAGTATTTGCACGATCGTTGAACATCTCACTTTATAGATACATACCCAGGATTTGATTCATTAGATTGGCAGTCTCTACCCTGAGTCCATTTTAGCTTTAATAAATTTATGATCAAAGTCCACCATTCGTTCACGCATGCCTTTGTGCATTTGTTCGCTCAGCAGCTACGTCTTAGGAAACCTGCAATGTATAAGGCCTTGTGCTTCGGGTGGAAAATTCAGAGAACAATGAGATGACATCCTCACGCTCAAGAAACTCACAATTTTTGGCAGTGACCCATGACTTGAATACTGTGAACTAACACCACACATTTGCAGTATACCTATTTCTATAAGAAACAGGGTGGGGGTACATACACACTCCACAGTGAATTAAAAATACACCAACAATAGGAGCAGTGTACCCCTCCAGCAGGCTTCCTTTATCTCATTTGATAACCATTCCTTTGTTTACACAGTTCTCCCTTCCCCTGCTGCTTTTGGAAAGACCTGGAGAAACACTGTTCTCTCGGATCTGCATTCGAGGTTCCCCTAGTCCAACCTTTTTATCGCTTTTAAAACATGTTCTATTTTACCTTAAAAGCCACGGGACTAAAGGAGTAAGAGAAGTAACATGAAAAGCCTTTAAGAAATGAAATTTGAAAAATGTATTGGTGGAAATGACTCTTGTTTATTTTACCTTGACAAAATAAAGCAAAACCCCCAAACAAACAAAAACTCCTGGCAACATTCCTTAAAGCAGTTAGCTTTCGGAACAACAGTACAGGGCTGGGGGAGGTCCCAACTGCAGAGGAAACTCCCAACACCAGAGCTCACTCTTCCAGGTAGCACCAACAGGAAAAACAATTCTTTCCCCAGTCCTTCAGTTTGAGATTGGCTGTAGAAAATGCTTCACTCTCAGGGTAACAGAGCTTAATCTGCCTTTTCATTAACTGTCTAAAGTATTTAGATAGTAGAGGGATTGTTCTTCACACATGCAAATCAGTGTCTTCTACATCAAGGATAACAGATTGGAACTCAAGAGTGCCACCTTTCCAAGGTGGCTATCATTGTAAAGTTTACCGTGTGCCCAGCAGACTAGAGACATCTGAGACAGATGAAATGAAGCGGTCTATGACATTAGATTGGACAAAGAATGTTTCAAGTTATTTTAAATTTATTAGAAAAAATGGACTATAAAATGTAAAACATTGTTTACTCTAGATATTTATTCAGAAGTCAATTGGACATTAGTAATACTTTTCAGTGAAATACTAGTAGACCTAGGAACCATGTGTCTGTTGCTTTATAATAATTCTCATTTGCTAGAGTAAAATAATAAATCCTGGTACTATATTTGGATGAATAAAATAGTAAAGGCAGATAGATATATTTAAAATTTTTATATTACTTCCAAAGGATTGCTTATTATTCACACTAAGTGGAGTTAATTTTACTTTTATTTCAAATACTAAATGTTAGGTAACATGTTCATAATAGAAGTTAAATATCATTTTCACCTAAGATTAAATCTTGTACAAGCTCCTACGTAGTAAAAATCACAATAATCAATACATTGAGACTATGCAAAGTAAAAAGATTTAATTTAAAACAGTGATGAGATTGCCAATTTTGAATTCTTGCACTCACCTTTTTAAAGAGAAGTGTTAATATGCACAAGAGGAAACTTAAAATTACCCGAATAAAATTAATTTATTTTACTTAAAAATCTATTAAAAGTTTACCTATTCAAATATATGCACACATACATATCTCCCCAAGATCATTTTTAGGAAGAGGGTAGACATAAAGGAAAAGAAACAAATGTCTATCAAATGTCTAGTACAAGTTGCTTTTCATGCGCACGGCAATCCTGTGATGGAGGTTTTGTTACTTGCACTTTCACAGAGTGGGGAATGCAGTCCCAGGGAGCCTGTGACTTGCCCCAGGTTGGAAGGTTAGTGGCAGAACAAAGACACACTCTGTATCCAGTGTGTCTACCAAAGTTTTCCATCTTCTCCTACTCTGCTTGGGCTTCGCAACAGAAAATGAGGTGTTTTTGCTTTTGTTTATATGTTTCTTTGCTTGATGAGAGAATATAAGGTCAGAAAAGTAATGAGTCTTGGGTTCCGTTTCCTAAGTTAATCACTTTATTTTTTTTACCTAGCATGTAAGTACTCAGAGATACTAGGGGTGAGGGGGGTGAGGGAGGATCCTGTCTTTCTGGTCATTTCTGTTCTAATAATTAGAGAAATAGTGCAGACTTGTCTCACTGATTTAATATTAGGAATAATTGATTTAAAGTACTTAAATCAACATAAAGACTCTGGATTTTAAAAAATCAATTCAATATTTAATAATTAGTGTCAGAAAAGCTGTATCTTAACTTCAAAAACATTTTTCCTTCTCTTAAAAAGTGATTTCCACAATGGTTTTTATTGGCTTAGTGGGAAGACTGCCATCTACTGAATTAACAATACCTTTTCATGTACTACCTGAGTAATTCTTAGAAATCAATACTGTAGAGCAGTTAAAGACATATAGGTATGGATATATGAAGACACATGTATGTGTATATTCCTATATGTATATAGAATGATAGTCCTCTTAATTTTTCTCTGCCCACTTACCTGTAATTTGCTCTTTGACCCCACATATATAGAAAATACACTTTTTTAAAGAAACTCAGATATTCGACTAAAAATCCAATTCATGTAAGATTAGATCTCTTTACCACAGAGAAATTCCGAACGTGAGCCTAATCCCCTGCCCCACTGTGTCTTGTCAGGCCGCGCCATCGGCGATAGCCCCGACCATCTAAACACATTACTTTCTCGATTCTCCCCTCATCCCTGCTTCTGCCTCACATTTTTTCATGTACAAACATGGAAAGCAGAATTGCCCTAGGTGACTTTTATAATTTTTTGATTATTTCACTTTCATTATGAATACAGGTATTTGTTTTTAAAAGCCTGTGTTGTTAAGTTAATAAGTGTGAAAAGGCCATCACTTAGGACAGACTACATCCCCCAGCCAAAGGGACACTTTATTTCTCAGTTCCATCATAGCTGGTAACAAGGTCCCTCATCCCGCGCCTCACTCGCTGGGTGCACACGCCCCGTCTGCCTCCGAGCTGCCCAGTCCTTCCTCCCCTGCTCAGGGACTCAGGGATGGCCAGGCCTGGGAATGAACTGGAGAACAGCACACGCACGCCTTCTACTAAATCATTTTGTTTAAATGACACATTACTTGTTTTTACTTTTGGCGATCTGTCACTCTTTGAGGAAGGGTGGGGGGTGAAAGTTTGTCCTGGGTCGCTTTGTACAATGGTGAGGCAAATTAGGACTTATTTTTTCTTCCTTAACCCAGTGAGGAGGCAAGTGGATTTGATATAAAAAGTTTTCCCATCAATTTGGTTATATAGGCATTCCCTTTTTCTCAATTTGTATCATTTTTAAAAAGCTATAAAGCTGAAAAAAAAACTACTGAGAGGGCATTTTAAAAAATAACTGGGTTTTAAAAGTCTGTCTTACAAGATTTAGAATCACTTTAATGAGATGTAGTCTTAAAGTTTAAAAATTATCAGAAAAATAGAAGAAAAAACTTCAATGTTCATTTTAATTACTTTCAATATATGTTGATAACACAATTTGTATTTTACTACCTAATGAAAATGTGTAACAACAGCTGATACATAGTATATACAACAAAATTGATTACTTGGTTTCATATTCATGGATAGTACAATTGGTAAGCATTACAGGTGGAAAATACTTACCTCTGTACGATTTTTGGGGTAACAAAGTAGCTTTAGTAAAATTCCTATTCATATTGCTTTAATAAAAAGTTACTTATGCTTATAGTTTCTTAGAAACTCCCCAACCTTCTCATATATATATATTTATAATTACAGTTTCCCACCAAAAGTTCAAGATGGAAGGGGGGACATTACATTCAGACTCACAAACACAGAAAACCAAGATTTTAAAATGAGCAATACAAAAATTATTCCAAAGTGAAGCTAATTCCATTGGGAAAGAAGAGACAATTTCCCAGGGGAAAATAATAGAAAACATGAATTTCACATGGTTGAAACATTTTATTTATTTATTTTAGAGGTTTTGACTCAGTTCTTTATTTTTTTTATTTCTATTTTATTGATTAGGCTATTACCATGGTCCTGATCTTTCCCCCGTTGCCCTCTATCCACCCAGCACTCCCCACTCCCTCAGGCAGTCCCCCCACCATTGTTCACAGCCACAGCTCACATGTACGAGTTCTTTGGCTACTTCATCTTAAACGCTCTGAGTTTTTAAATGTGATTCTTCCAAACACATACAGAGGTGGGCAAAAGTAGGTTTACAGTTGTTCATATGGAAAAAGACAGGTAGGTTATGATTCTTACAATAACTTCATTAACTCAAAAGAGTGTTGCAATGCAGTAGTAACCTGCTTTTGCCCTCCCTGTATGCTGCCCTGACTTTTTCAGCACTCAAACACGTATCATCTCTGAGGTACCAAGGTTTGCCACACAAATGAAAGGGCAGCAGAGAATTAAGAAGTAAAATACGTAATGTAAGGTAGTTCAGTTAAAATATCTGACTGTTGTTGCTGTGGTTTCTTTTTCATCTGTGAAATGTAAGATTTTGAGGATTTAGTCTCTAGCAGGGGCATCCAACCTTTTGGCGTCTCTGGGCCACAATGGAAGAAGAAAAGTTGTCTTGGGCTACATATTAAGTGCACAAACCCTAACAAAAACTGATGAGCAAAACAAAGGCTTCAAGTAAACTTGTGAATTTGTGTTGGGCCACATTCATAACCATCCTGGGCCACATGCAGCCCACAGGCCACAGGTTGGACACCGCTGTGGGTCACATTCAGGCCTCTGATCCTTTAATTCTATGAAGTGTCTTTAAATAATCATCATTGTCATCCTGCTTTTTTCTTATAGCTCATGCTCCTACAACTGGGATGCTCACTCCTTCCTCTAGTATCTCAGTTCTCTTGGGTCAGTCCTCTGTTAAGTAGAAAGCCTGTGAGTGTTTAAGTGTATGATTTTGACCTATGAAAAATGATTAAGATACATAAAAAAAGGGAATGATAAAATATGGAGATTTACAAATCCTAATCAGTATCAGAAACTTCTCTCTTTGAGCCCTGGTTGGTGTGGCTCAATGGACTGACTGCCAGCCTGAAAACTAAGGGGTCTCTGGTTGGATTCCCAGTCAGGGCACATGCCTGGATTGCGGGCCAGGTCCCCAGTAGGGGGTGTGTGAAAGGCAACCACACACTGATGTTTTTCTCCCTCCCCTTCTCTCTCCTTCCCCTCTCTCTAAAATTTCTCTTTGAAAGAATGTCCTTTCTTGTTATCCTGAGATTTCACCTAACACTGAATAGTTTACATTTTCTTGGGGGTTTTAATTTTTTTGGTGGTAGTGTTCTTTTCCATTTGCCTGTGTTCTTGATCTACCTGTTTATAGCACAGGGGCTAGCCTTGCAATTATTTTAGCTCTTCCAATACACATTTGACTTTCACCACCAACATTCTTCCCAGCACTCATGTCAGCTTCATCTTCCTGCATCGTGCACCAGCTCCTGGTGGGGGCTGGTGGTGCAGGAGGCAACTGCGGGGTCCAACACGTGGGAGATATGCCAGGCACAGCTTTCTTGTGGTTTGAGTGCAAGGCTAGAGATCAGGAAACTCTCATTTTAAAATGAGACTCTGCCAGGTTGCTGAAGTTGGGGGGAGTGGAGGAGGGTGTGGGAGGATAAATGATGATGGATGGAGACTTGACTTGGGGTGGCAAACACACCACCCAGTGTACAGATGGTGTGTTGTAGAATTGTGCACCTCCAAGCTATATAATTTTGTTAACCAGGGTCACCCTAATAAATGCAATAAAGAGGAAAAATTGTTTACTATATTTTTAGAATTTATGCAAATATTCTTTTCCTCTTCTCTATGTAACGAATATAATTGCTAACATACCTCACCAGGGTGATAATACTCATTTACTGAATTCACCAGGTTTCTCTAATGCCTTCTAAGTTCTAAGGACAAAAGTTGCTATAAAACTGATTGGGAGAAAAGTGACGGCGATAGTTGATTTTAATTATTCTATTTAAAATTATGTAAATGTAACTCGAGTATTGCTTTTCCAGTGGGATCTGTGCTACAACAAAGTTATTCAACTTTGATTAAATCTTGTCCTGGTAACCATATTAAGTAAAAGGAAATATCTAAACAAACCTAACAAGACTTCATAAAAATGCTATGCTTCAAATAAAAAGAAAACATACTCTTTTTGTTTCTTTGACCTATGCCTTAAAAAATAGCTTAATGAAAATATTGAGGACTGTAGTTTTCTGAACCTAATTCACAGATAGTGTTTGGAAGAGAAATTAAAATGTCCATTGTCTAAGTGGTGAACAAAAATAGGAACTTTTAAATTATGAATTGGGTTAACATCTGTTGGGCAAACTGTTTGCTTAGCCTTATTTTAACATTTCACTTCCCTTTCTCCCCCCTCTGTCTCTCCTGCACATCTGGGTATGTGGTGAGAGCACCGCAGAGGCAATTATAAAGCCAGAGTCTAGTTAAGGACCCTGAACTTTCCATTTTTAGCCTCTGCTGCAATGTGAGGATGTCCCAAGAGTAGTCTGGGTGGACTCCACAGGAAGAAAGATCTTGATTTAAAATACAAATAAAACCAAGGTTGCAACAAAACAAAAAAGAGATTTTTTTTATCCTCACCCAAGGACATTTTTTGTTATTGCTTTTAGAGAGAGAGAAAAGGAGAGGAAGAAAGAGAAAGGGAGACATGGAGGGGAAACAAAGAGAAACATTGACTGCTTGCCTTCTGGCACACACCCCACCCGGGATTGAACCTGCAACCTGGGTATGTGCCCTGACCAGGAATCAAACCCACCACCATTTGGTTTATGGGACGACACTCCAACCAACTAAGCCACACTGTCCAGGGCAAAAACAATTTTTAAAAAGCCAGTTGACACAAATAAACACAACTATAAGGAGTTCATTAAAAATGCTATTGTAGATGCTGAAATATTTTCATTTGAAGCATTTGTTAAAGAGAAACACTTTAGAAAGAAGAGTTAACAGTTGAAACATTCTACTGGAAACTAGTCCAAATTGACAGGATAGACAGTTTCAAGGGCAGAGGCTCTGATGTAAAAGGGCTCTGAGTTTCTATCCTGTCTCTGGCTTCTCTTGGTGCTGCCTGGGGCAAGTCCTACTACTTCTCTAGCCTCAGTTTCTTCATATGCAAAATGGGGATATAATCATGACTATGAGGATGATTATAGCACTTATCTCATAGGGTAATCAGAGGATTTAATATGATAATGAATGCATATGGTTATCACAGAGCTTGGCATATGAGAAACAAAATAAATTACAAATAGCTGCTGGTGTAATGAGATTGTTGAAGAACAAGGATTACTGATGCTCTGTGGTAGCATCAGTAAAAGATTTAATCAATTTCAATAGTAAAACTGTAGCAATGGTTTTTATGATGAAATGGAGAGCAAAGTGACTTACTACACAGCACACAAAGTGGCCATTCACTGAAGTAAAAAACACTATCTGCTTTGTTAGGACCATTTGAAATAGTCATGATTCTAGTGCCTCTCTGATAAGCCTATTAGCTGAGTGAGGGAGATTTCCAATAAGGCATGACAGTAGTCCATATTCTCTCAAAGACCTTAACCACTGCCACTATGTTTAGTAATTAGACCTAAAGAGATAAACCACAGTGGTATCTCAGAATAAGTTCAATATCAATTATTTAACCTCAGTCATTCCACTTCTCCTCTCCAAAAGTCCTCTACAGGGTACCAGTTAAGTTTTTTTTAAAACTGACCATGACACTCACCTGGTTAGAAGTTTCAAAAGGTCCCCAAGGCTGTCAGTGTAAATCTCAAAGCATCATCCTACAGAGTCCTCTGGAATCGCCCTCACTGCTCCAGCCTCACCTGGGACCACTCCCCTGCGAGTCCCAGCCTACCTCCGCCTTGGCAAGCTGCCCTGACGCCCTGAGGCTCCTTTGCTTCTGTTACCAGACTTTTATATCATTTCCTCCTTTTCCCGCACTCTACCTCCAGCCTTTGGACAGGCTAATTTTCATTAGTGTTTTAAGACTCAGTTCAACCACATTTCTCCTTGTGGAAGCATTTCCTCTCTTGATTCCCACTTCAACTGTGGGTGTTCAGGTGTGCAATCTCCTATCCCTGTGAATCTGCAGTCCAGGTCTCTATTACATATTTGTATCTTCAGTATCCCCCCGCTAGATTGTGATGTTCTGAAGCTAACAATAATATTTTGTTTATTGCTTGTAGTGTAATCTCAGTAAATATAACATGAAAGAATCAACTGTTTCTATGAAGCTCTTCTAGACCTGCCCTTTGTATTGCAAAGTGAACATTTGTCATTTGTGATTTTTTATTGCTTTGGATTAATACCAAGCTGTTCTCCAAAGGTAAGGCTCCTGGAGCTGTAGGTCTTAAAAAACATAAATTGAGATCAATCCTAACAGAGTGCCTGCACTAAACACCACAAGATTTAGCAAGAGTGCAAATTACCTTATTTAATCATAGATTCAAGGAAAACTTCATCCAAGCAAAGACCTCGTGTGTTATACCTGAAGAGTAATATCAACTTTGTTCTTACCCCAGTGTTAGAGGTTTGTCTGGGTTTGTCCTTTGCATAAAAGCAACATGTAGGATTCATCACAACCAGCTGATGTTTCACTCATTGTAAAGTGCGTCATCAACATTTGATAAATAATAGTAACAATGACCCTAGTCAAAGACTTTGGGAGATACACCTGGGCTGAATGGAAAAATTACCTCCCTGAGTCTACACTGGCATCTGTTTGTGTGTCCTCGCTGCTCTTGGCTTCATCATTACACTCGATTAAGGGACTGGCTCTTCCAGAGCAGGACGGCGTGGTTTGTACGCGCCCTCTCAACTTCCCTCCCGAACATCTGCCATCAATAATGTAACAAATTGGACAGCCATTTCATTGTTGTACAAGTTCTTCATTTCCAAATATCATTTTTAAACTTGTTTTTTGCCCAAACTTTGGCTGTTAAAACTGGTGTTACAAGTACATATATTCTCATATTCCTCAGGCTCTTTAAAGGAAAACAAGATGCCTTTAAATACAAACGTGTGGATGTCTAAACTCCAGGGGCAAAGGAGGAGGTTGTAAGAAGAGATGACCCAAGATAGTCTTTATTCTGTTGAGAGGGGAACTGAATACTTAGCAATAATGGTTTATTGCCATTGACCTGATTCTTATATGTCTCTCATTTTGTTAATTCTACAATACCCCTCTTTATGTAGTGAGTTTCATGTGCAAAAGGAATGTGTTCAGTTCACAAGGATATAAAACGATGTCTAACTGTATTCTGTAATGGGAAAATAGCCATAAATATGAAGTGAGTTAAGGCATTCAATTATTGCTCCCTTTCCTTTGAAGTAAAATGATATTTTGATTGTCCAATTGAAAATACAGTAGCTTATTTGTTCAGAATAAATCTGTAACCTATCAGAAAGCCATTCTTTGCCTGGGAAATCTCATTTTCTCCCAATTATGCAACTCAACGTGTTTAATCATTAACTTTAAAAGAAGAAATTCAGTTAAAGAAAAAAGGAATCATGAGTCTTCATTGTTATTGCTTAATAATCCCTCAATTAGTGTGATGCTAAGCAAAGATTGGCAAAGAAAACTAAGTAGCTTTCTTTTTTCCCTGAAACTAGAAGCTTAAGATCTTCTCTGCAAATTGATGTTGAATACCAAATATTTATTTAAATAAAATTAAAAATTACAGAAAAGCCTACCTCTACCACAACTAAAGGGCAGATTAAAATTTAGAATTTAGAATAAAGATTTAACTTTGATCAGTTATAATTTTTTGATGTCTTAATTGTTTTGACAAAAGGTAATAAGTTTTGAGACCCTAGAAACTTCTTTACTGAATTTCTTGGTATTCAAATATAAATGAAAATAATATATTCAAAGTTCAGATTAATCAATCAGATATACTTTACCTTTGTACTACCCATGGTTTAAAAGTGTTCATTCCATTTAAAATAGTTTCTAAATAGGTTTTACAAATTCATTATTCCTGGCAAGTTCCATGAGTAGCTAAAACCAAACTCAGATATCAAGCCCATGTTGTCTTAAACAGCTGATAGTCTTATGAATAGCAAGAAAATAATCATGAATTATATGGCAAATGTGATTATTAGCTTCTTACATTTAGACTCCAAAATAGCTGGGTCAGTTTGGGGTTCCATTCAGTGAAGATGCCCATCTGATGGGCTAGCGGAGTTTAGACACCCTATGGTATTCTGGCTCACAACTGCCCTACATGCTATGGAGGATTTCAAAGAGGATGATAGATTTCTTTTGTCACTGTGCAGCCTGAGGAGCACCTGCATGCCCATACACATACATGTACAGTATGTTTCAAATACATTTATTGGGGACATCCTGTAAGCACCAGGTCAAGTGGTGGACAGTGAGGATATCAAAAGGAGTAAGACACCTCCCTTCACTTTGGAAGGCTCAGTCTTGTGGGGGAGACAGATATCTGTATGGGAGTAGGAGCAGAACATTGTAAAAAACACACTTGAGAATAAAAGTTCAAGGCTAACTTCTATGTGCTCTTTTAATTACTTCGTTTCCACAAGCAAAACTTCCTTTGGCCTTTCTTGTATAAATACTGAAACAGACACTAAATTCTGCTTGTCCTTGTAGGCAGCTGGTGAGAGCTCTCTAAAAGGTTACATATCAGTGTCCTCAGGTTTCCTTTTGAAGCCAGGTTTAAAGAAAAAAATACTAGGCCAGAGATAGTACAAATGTTTGAGGGTAACTGAATACTCCTTTTCATATTTTTCCCTTTCCCATTGTTCCTGTCATCTTTCCCTCTGAATAGTTGCTTATTATATATTTTTATATCTCTATATATGGAGAAGATGGGCCTGAATGCATTTTATGAACATAATTATAAGATACCACAAAAGCCACAAGAGAAAAAGAGCCTAAAAGAAAGAACAAAGCCAAAACTAAATCTTCATATTTCACACGCAGTAATTTCCGTGCCTCAGCAGGGTGGCATGGTCACAGAAGCAGGTGACGACGCAGAGGAATGGGGGCTCTCAAAGGACAGGGATTCTCGGGAAGGAGAAAACCTGGCTGTGGAAAGATGAGGTTCTTGAGATAAAAGTGCAAAAATTTAGGTATGTTTGACAATGTATGTTTTATAACCAGTTACTTTTATTTTATTTAACACGATTTATTGTCATTTGGGCCACACGTTTTAGTATTACTAGAATAAGTCTCATGTGTATTAAAAAGCCCATTTCTGAGCTATGACCTGAAAGGGGCATTCCAGTGCGGGCTCATCATCCCCCGCCACCCACCCCACCCCCGTGTCAAAGCTATCCCTTTTGAATTTCACTCAGAGGGGATTGTGAGTGAGGGTGTGTGGAAGGGGAGTGGATAGAAATGTGTTTTTCTAAGCAATTTCCCTTTAATTAAAAATGTGTTTTGGATTTATATTTATTTACACTTGAATTATCAAAATGTTCCTTTGGAAGAATTTTTTCCCTTTGAGGCATCTTAACTCACCCTTCCGGAAGCCACATTTTGCCATAAGTAGAAAAACTCTACACCAAAAAGTTTGAGTTTTGTCCCAGACTCTAACCCTACAATTTTGTGTGGGTTTTAAACTTGGCAAAATGCATGATCCCATCCCTAATCACTATCCATAATAGTACAGTGTGTGACAGTGGGGACAGAAGCAGGACTCTCCCGAAATACCAATAAATCCACCCAGGACAGTTGTCTGTGTTTTACTGTTCCCTCTGCCCACTCATCCCATGGAGCCTTTTTCCTCCAAACAAACCATTTTTTGTCCCCAAGATATTAGATAAACAGAGATCCTGAAGCCTGCTGACAATGTCGCTCATACTTTAAAATTACAGGTCTAATTACAGAGATGCTCATCTCCCTCACTGCCCACCCTTTGTTTTGAATGTACAGGTCACATGTTCTGCTTTGATTCTTGGTACCTGGAGCGTATTTCACCTAGGATATTCCCACACAGCTGTCTGTGTGACCCACTGGGTTCTTGACCCAAGAGAGAGTTTTACTTGTAACTTTCCTTTCTGAAAGGCCAGGTGTCAGACAGACAATGTGGGCTTTACACCTAAACCCCTTCACTGGCTCTCTGGTCTCTTGATTGAAAAGAAGAAAGGTTTTCTCTTAAGTCAATTCAATTAAGCCAAACATCAACTTCTTCTCTATGGGGCTTAGATGGAGTTCTGGATAATCCTGGCAAAGAGTCTCTTAACCCTCCTAGTTTTGCTTCCTGTAAATGTGGCACAGACAGACCTCCAGATAACAATGTGCTCCACCCTCCAGGCTGAGGGCCTCTGCTTGATTGTCAGCCACAACCTCTGAACCTCCTTGGGTCAAAGCCTGGCTCTTTCACTGCTTCTAATGGCATATATGGAGAGTGCAAAAGTATGAAAACAATGAAAGTAATAAGAGCATCTTTAAAAGGTATTTGTTAGCACTCACCCCATGGACTTAACTATTATTTAAGGGAAACATTATAATTGTGGTGAAATTATAGATTACCATTTTTCGCAGACTTCCTACAGCTAACCTCTACCCATTATGCTCCTATATTTGGAATAGTCCACTGAGCTAGTTGGAGGAAGGCCATTAGCTCAGTGCTTGCAACCAGAGTTATAGGAAGAAAAAAAGGGAGAACACTTTTATGATAATTCTTATTTCATAAAGTGTCATGTTATTTATAGAAAAATGAGACAGTGAAGTGTGCTTTCTTTTAAATCTGGCCTTTACTGCACCCTATAATTTATGGTAATATAATAAGTGATTTGAAAATAAAGATTTGAGACAACATTTCAGCATTAGTGTTTTTAAGACAAAACAAACATTCAAAATAAAACCTAAACCACGAAAGTGAACTCTATCATTAAATGCCTACTTTTTGCTAAATTTGTAGTTATGGCAGCTTAAAATCTCAAACTCTTCAATTGTGACCTCTTGCGAAGTAAAAATAATTGTATTATTTTCTGTGGCATGAGGGCACTATGGCCCGTTATATTTTTCCTCCCCAAAGTCCAAGTGGATTTGCATCAGCTGCTATTAAATGGGATTAATGAACTTAGAGGAATTTAAATAACAGTATGAGATTTCAGAGATGAACAAACTGCCTATAATATTTCAGGCTCCTGATTCTGAATTATTTCAGCTTTGTCTCACAAGGCTCATTGAGTCGTATTCCATTGTACATTTATAAATCAGTGTGAACTATTTAGCTTCTTCAAAATAAATTAAATTCAGAAGCCTACTTTCCTGTTCATGGTCTGAAATCTACTAACAAACTATTGTGCCAAAAACTAATGTGAGAAATACTGTAAATAATGAATGTCAGACAGTTCCATTGAGATCATTAATGCTGTGAAACAACTCTCTCATCTTCATTTATTATTTCTGTCATTTAAGGGGAGAATACTGCATGTCTCATAGTCCGTGGTATGGGGTAAAATGATGAGGAGGAGAAAGCCTTAAAGAAAAGGACAAAATAGCAGGCTTGCCTTCCACTCCTGTCCCCAAGTCCCTGTTCCCCCTTCCCTTGTCTGGGTGGGCTGCTCTAAGATGGTACTGTAACATTCTGCACTCATTTTATGTTTGCACTATTAATTTGTTCATTTTTCTTACCAGCTTTCTAGGTAACCGTATTCCAGAACCTTCTTCTAGAGTCAGAAAATCCTCAAAATGGAAAAGAGACTATGCTTTTTATCCCATCTTTAGGGTATAGTTTCATATTATTTGTATTTAGTGGAAAAAAAAAGCCTCGACTTCCTGTCAAGATGGAGGCATAGGTGGATACACTTTGCCTCCTCGCACAACCAAAAGAAAGACAACAACAAATTTAAAAACAAAAAATAACCAGAACTGCCAGAAAATCAAACTGTATGGAAGTCAGACAACCAAGGAGTTAAAGAAGACACATTCATCCAGACCAGTAGGAGGGGCAGAGACGGGCAACCGGGAGAGAGGACTCACAGCAAGGTGGCACCTGGAGGACAGGGGTGGCAGTTCCACATTTGTGTGTGGAGAAACCAGCAGAAACAACTGGGAAGCAAGATAGACCACACAACCCAGGATCCCAGTGCAGGGAAATAAAGCCTCAAAGTCTCTGACTGAAAAATCCTGTGGGGGTTGCAGCAGTGGAGGAAACTTTCAGTCTCACAGGAGAGTTCATTGGAGAGACCCACAGGGTTCTAGAATGTACACAAACTCATCCACCTGGGGAATCAGCACCTGAAGGGCCCAGTTTGCTGGAGGGTAGTGGAGGAAGTGACTGAAAGTTGGCAGGAGAGCTGAGCAAGTGGCATTGTTTTCTCTCTACCCCTCTCCAATATACAGAGTCACAACGCAGTGACATGGGTTGCCCTGCCCTGGCAAATACCTAAGGCTCTGCCCCTTACTAGGCCTCTGAGACAAAAAAAAAAAAAAATGGCCCAAATGAAAGAACAAATCAAAGCTCCAGAAAAACTATGACTAAGTGATGAAGAGATAGCTAACCTACCAGATGCAGAGTTCAAAACACTGGTAATCAGGATGCTCACAGAAATATTTAAGTATGGTTGCAAAATAGAGGAAAAAGTGGAGGCTATGAAAAGTGAAAAAAAGGGAACCAACGGTGATGGGAAGAAAACCAGGACTCAAATCAGAATGGCCTGGAGTAGAAGGAAGAAATAAACATTCAACCAGAACAGAATGAAGAAACAAGAATTCAAAAATATAAGGAGAGGCTCAGAAACCTCCGGGACGACTTTAAACATTTCAACATATGAATTGTAGGGGTACCAGAAGGAGAAGAGGAAACCTAAGAAATTGAGAACTTTTTTGAAAACATAATGAAGGAAAACTTCCCTGATCTGGCAAAGGAAATAGACTTCCAGGAAGTCCAGGAAGCTCAGGGAGTCCCAAAGAATTTGGACCCAAGGAAGCACACAGCAAGGCACATCATAATTATATTATCCAAGATTAAAGATAAGGAGAGTATCTTAAAAGCAGCAAGAGAAGAGGAGACAGTTACCTACAAAGGAGTTGACTATGAGCTGTAAGTAAGACTATGAGCTGATTTCTCAAAAGAAACCTTACAGGCAAGAAGGGGCTGGAAAGATACATTCAAAGTGGTGAACAGCAAGGTCCTACATCCAAGATGACTCTATCCAGCAAAGCTATCATTTGGAATGGAGGGCCACATAAAGTGCTTCCCAGATAAGGTCAAGTTAAAGGAACTCATCATCACCAAGCCCTTATTATATGAAGTGTCAAAGGGATTTATCTAAGAAAAAGACAAAAACTACAAACAGTAAAATGACAATAAACTCACAATTATCAACAATGGAACCCAAAAACAAAACAAAACAAAAACAAACTAAGCTGACAACTAGAACAGGAAGAGATTCATAGAAACAGAGATCACATGGAGGGTTACCAGTGTGGGAGGTGCAGGAGGGAGAATGGAGGAAAAAGTTACAGGGAATAAGAAGATTAAATGGTAGGCACAAAATAGATAGGGGGAGGTTAAGACTAATATAGGAAATGGAGAAGCCAAAGAAATTATATGTACGACCCATGAACATGAACTAAGGTAGGGGAATGATGGTGGGGGGTGGAGGGCAAAGGGGAGTAAAGGGGAGAAAAACATGGGACAACCGTAATAACAATCAATAAAAATATATTTTTAAAAAGCCCTAATTTATGAATTTACTTAAACTTTCAGTTTTTTTAATGGAAGGTAATTCTAAAATTATTTTATAATTCTATACTCACGATCAAATTTCTACACTAAAATATGTCCAAAGGCTCTGCTTCCTCCTTTTGAGGTGTCCAAGAAATGCCTGTTGAATAATTTGAATCAGAAAAGACTGGTATAAATTAGTGGTTCTCAAATTTGAGAACCTGCCAGAATCATTGGAAGGCTTATTTAAAACACAGATTTCTGGGCTGAACTCATTTGTCAGGGATGTAGCCTGAGAATTTGCATTTCAAACAAAATCTCAAGCTTTGCTGACCATTGCTAGCCTGGGGGCCACATGCTAATAACCCTAGGGGAGAGAACTTTGAAACACTCTCAAGGTTTTGTTTCCAGGGTGCTAAAATACACAAAATGTCTGTGATATAAGTTAAAGACAATCATGTCTTTTGTCACTGAACAATAAAGGTATTTCAAATTTTTTGAAGTAATACCCTTACGAATCAAGTATACTTCATTGATTGATTATTCTGTCACCTCAAGAAACTAATATTCTCACAGGTGGAGAGGTCAAACACACTGCTTTATGGATTATTGTTGAAAAAAACAAAATATCCTACAAGCTTAAAGAATTTGCTTAATTATAAAGCTTTTTTCATGCAAGTCCTCTGTAATTGTTGTTTTAATGTTTAATAAGTATTTTGTGTGTATCCCAGTGTTTAAAAACAGGCAAATATAAGGAGATATTAAAATTTGCTGCACCAGTTAAGGTGTTACATGGTTTGTAATAGATGTCCCAATTAATAAACTTAGTCTAACAAATTTTAAGGGAGTTAGTTCAATGTTAAGGACTTTGCCTCTGCTGTTTCATAGGAGCATGTTGAATGCAGACTGGGTGCCTCAGACCTCATGAAATAGCATCTCTGGGCCCTGCAGAGAGTCAGGTTCTTCATTGTTAACAACCTCCTGAATTACCTTAATTCACCTTTATGAACAGCCCTGTGAATGAACACTGCCTGTCACTAATTTGATCACAAATACTAGAACTAGCTCTGAGAATGGGGGTAGTTCACCTCCTCCAGCCACAGATCATGATTCAGGATGTAAAATGGATTAGCCAAAGAAACCACAGCATCTGGGTTAGTCTCTGCACCTCCCCAATTCATGTGATGAACAACCTTTACCAATGTAACACTGAGCACTCGTGGGGTTCCATATCACCCAGTAGGCTCTAAGACTGGAACTCCATTTCCTCAATTGTTAAGTCAAATATCCTTTTTTGGTCCCAATGTCTGCAATGTCTAATGTCTATTCAAACTGGTGGGTAACCCACAGATGCTTCTTGGAAATACCTACAAAGAGTATCAGCCCAGTTACTGACATCAGGGATCCCAAACCTTAGCAGAAGCTCAGGAGAGAGGTGACCAGCAAATTTGGAGTCCTATTAGGCTCTGAAGATTATTCATATGAAACTTATGAAGGGAAGGATTGAGGACATTGCCCATAGACATCATACCCCAAATCACTTTCTCACTCTTAACCTTGCAATTAAATAAATTGTATTCAAAATGGTGAAAGAATGAAGACCCGAGATGCCCTCCTCAAGTCTTACAACTCGGTGTGATTGGTTGGTCCCTCTGTAGCATGAGCATCGGCGGGAAGACTGTCAGAAATGCAGCCTCTAACAAACTCTGAATCTGCATTTTCACAAGATCCCCAGTGATCCATATCCACAGTGAAGTTCGAGAAGCATGTTCCGAAGCCTTTGTTCTAAAATGTGGACTACCGGCCTCCTTCCCAGCACCACCTGGGTTGCTTCTTAAAAAGGCCTGTTTTCCTTACCATCTGGGTCCCATTTAGATCTTCTTAGTCAGAATTTCTGAGAGCGATGCCCAAGAATTTGCATTTTAAACAAATAACTAGGGGTCCATGATGCTCAAAATGTGTTCCAAAGACTGACAGGATCTGCATCACCTGGGAACTTGTGGGAAATGCAGACTCTCTGGCCCCACCTGCAATGTGCCGAATCAGTACCCACATTTAAACAACATTCCCAGGTGATTCCTATGCACATCAGACTGTGAAAATCATTGCTCCAGGTGATTCTTGTACATACTAAACTTAAACAAATACTGTTCTCAAATACATAATATTGTGGTAAATAGGAAAAAAAACACTGTGATGTTTAGTCTCCTGTAGCTTTAAATGGAAAAAAAAATCAAGGCCCACTCATAATAATTGCAGAGCATGGCTCAAGCAGAAAACTGAGGCCCAAACACCATGTGTCTAAATATTTGAGAGTTTTCTATCAAGCTTAAACAAATGTAAAGTAAAAAATCTACTGTCCTCCTGGAAATTTTTACTTTTCTTCTACCTGGAAGGCCAGGTTTTAGGATCTTTACACTTCTTGGATTTTTCTGCTAGAATGTGGCAGAGCAGAGAGAGCCTAGCACCAACCCCTGGTTTGCAATCTGTTCCCCGTCTCTTGACAGCCCCAGCTCTGTCCCACTTCAGGAGGTCTCCAGTACACTTGTGTTGACACCCCACCTTGCACCTTGGCAACACCTGGGCAGAGCTAGAGGTATGGACTCTGACACCATGTTCTTTGCTCAGGAGAACAAACCCAGTTAAGAGGCCTGTTCATGCCCTTGAAAGGCAGTGAGCCTTTTGGGAAGGCCATTCCAGGTTCAGGTACTGCAAGCACACGGAGGAGAGGTCAGGTGTTTTAGGTGCCATGTTCGCTTTGAAAAACAGATTCCTTACCTTGTGGCAAAGGGTCAGAACAGGGTCCGGGCTGTCACCTAGGTGAGGGCTCTTCTTCTTTTGATCTAAAGGTGGTACTGCTGGTAATGCTTCCTTATGGTAACTGTCTGAACATACCAAATCACAAGGCCATGTAGAATCTGGCTAAGGGCATGAAATCTAAAATTATGCCTCTCTGTGGTCATATGTTAGATCCACCACTTACTCTCCGTGTGACCTTCAACTACTTATTACCTCCCTTCTTGTCTGTAAATGAGGGTAGTGATGAAAACATCTCATAGGATGATTGTCACAATTAAATTAAAATATGCATTTAAATCAATTAGTACTATGCCTAAAATATAGAAACACTTTAGTAAATGCTATGTATTATCATTATATAGATTTTTATTTTCTCAACTTTTCTGCTTAGGCATGACTTATACTGACGAAAGCATTTTGATATTGATAATTACCATTTGTGATAATTCAAATAAAGGAGGCAGATTTGTTCATTAGTAATGGGGCCTCAGGAGACTTTTAGAAGAGGAATCTTTTTTGTTTTTTATTTTAAAGGACTATACTTCTCAGTTTGTGAAAATGGTCAATAGGTCAGTAGGGGCATAAGGCAGTGCCAAGAAAAGCAATAGGAGGTAAAAAAAATCAGACTCTGAGTTAGTGGGTGGAAAGGAAAATAGAGGGAGAAGTCCAATTCTGGAGATGTGGCTGGAATGCAAACATAAAGGACTTGGGAGGAAGCATTGGGAAGAGGGTACCTGGGAGTCCAAGGAAGGAGGAAGCAGAGAATTTCAAGAAGGAGGTAAAAGGCTACGCTATGTGGAAGAGAGGTTGAGTGCAATGAGGAATGAATAACTAAC
Source organism: Phyllostomus hastatus (assembly GCF_019186645.2). Taxonomy (NCBI): domain Eukaryota; kingdom Metazoa; phylum Chordata; class Mammalia; order Chiroptera; family Phyllostomidae; genus Phyllostomus; species Phyllostomus hastatus. The sequence goes on along the minus strand of NW_025333912.1, from coordinate 1,477,457 downwards.
TCTTAAACCTGCAGGAAGTCGGTAATTGGTGATGTTGCCACCAACCACTACAGTTGAGTAGGGAGTGTGGGTTCGGGAGCCAACAGGGATTGAAGAGTGTGAATATCACTTTCAAGAAACCTGATTGTAAGAGAAGGAGCAACAAAGACAAATGACGTCAAGGGAAAACAGGGTTGAGAGGAGATAATTGGGTGTGTTTAATTTGTTTTTATATGTTTGAGAGTAAAGCCTTCACCTTACACATTCGGTGCAAGCCCACTCCTTGTATCAAATTTGATGTAATTAAATACTGAGACAAATTTGAAAAGGGAGAGGAAAGATTCAGAGGAAATGTATGAAAAAAGAAGGTATCAAGGTATAGTAATAGCCCAGAGAAGCAGAGATTTTGACCACTCCTGGTATGGGCCTTTTCAGAATATTTTTTCTAATTCTTTGTATTTTCTTTATAAAGAATAAAAGTCATCTGCTGAGGGTGAAAGGGGTGGGAATAGAACAAGGACAAAAGATCTCCTACAGAATGTTAGGCATAAAATAGTGAAATAAACCTACCAGGTAAACACGCCTTTTGGACTTGGTACATGGCTGAGTGGGCAGGCTTTTATGTGACATTGATTGTGTAGATAATTGCCTCATATTTCCACTGTCTGGGTAGATACTACTTATGGATTTTAGATGTTTCCCTAGAGCTATGAACTGTCACCATAGTTCATGCCTTACAATAGAAACTAAACAACGTTTTTTGGAAAGAGAGAAGAAATGTTTTGCATCAAACTTCATGACAAGCCATGCTGCTAATGCAGTTTGAATTCCACACACCAAAACATCTGGCAAGGCTCCCATGATTCATACACCCATCGAGAGCTTGGAGCTCCAAATTTAGTTAAATAGATTGTTAAGAATGTGTTTCTATTATATAAACTTGAGCTCCAAATAAGTCCAAATATTCTTGGAAATTTCAAACATGAATCCCGTAAATAGTTCTAGATTTTGACTGTAAAGGTCTTAAGGGCTAAACAATTACTTAACAATGATTTTCATACAAAGAACATACCATTGAATTGTTGCTATGCCTTTAACCATTGTGAACAATTCTTACAGGGAATTTCATTAATTGATCATTGATATTTAGCTTGGCTATTTCTGCCCTACAAGGAAATATGTTTACGCTCAAAATATTTTGCTGTGTTTTGAGTAAATTCTAAACCTTGAAACTGTTGGCACCACGCCTAGAGTAATTGTCTCCTAGTGAAACATTTTCCATAACAATAATTAAACTTGAATTATAAAAGTGTTAAGGACATTTTACATTAAAATGATAATTAGCAACAAGAAAGCTAATTTTCCATTTACTCTCAATGCTAAAATTTATACATTATTTTGAATTTATTTGCCCAGGACCTAAAGCAGCACTTCTCAAACATTAACATGCACTAAAATCACCTTGAAGGTCTTGAAAAAATGCAGACTCGGTGGGTCTGGCTGGGACCCGAGACTCTGTGTCCCTCACCAGCTCCCGGGACGCCGCTGGCCTGCAGACCACACGGCGACCAGCAGGATCTAGTGTGCTGTGGAATACACAGCCTGCAGGCAGTCAGGGAATGTGTTTGGGGTCTGCATCCTCTATGGAAGAAAACATAAGGGACAGGCAAGTCAATAATTTAGAATCATTCTGATCAGCAAATTTTGTTGATTTGTATACTTTTTTTCTGGAAAAGGCAACTCAGGTAAGCATTACAGAGCTTCAGACTCCTGTGTTTTACTACTAGGTTTACTGTGTTCATAGTAATCAGAAAATTCTCTCGTCATTCTACATGTGGGCAAGCAAGCAGCTCCTTTATTAGGGAGGCTACTTGGTGGAGATGAATCCAACACAATGTCTAAGGTGATGCACACCACTTCCATCACAGAGTGGAATGGTATTCTGTAAATCCCTAGGAATTTTTCTTAGAACACTTTCTCAGCTACTAATCAAAATGGCATTTATAGTCTAGCTGGTAAGCCTTCCCATGGCATGGCTCTTACCTAACGCTCTAACTTCTGCTCTTCCTTGGGGAGTAACATGAGCCTTCTTTCAATTTCTTCAGTGTGTATGGGGCTTTGCACTTACTGTTCTCTTTGCCTTGCATACTTAGACACTCTCTTTCCATCCCATATCTCAACACCCAATTAGCTCTTACTTATAGTCTATATGCAAATATACACTATGCATTCTACATACACTGTAGTATACATCTCAGTTCAAAGAACTCATATATACAACTCAACAGCAAAAAAATTAATAAATTAAAAAATGGATAGAGGACCTAAGTAGACATTTTCCCAAAGAGGACATACAGATGGCCAACTGGGACATGAAAAGATTCTTAACATCACTAATCATCAAAGAAATGCAAATCAAACCCATAATGAGATATCACCACTGACCAGTTAGAATGGCCACTATCAAAAAGACAAATAACAAGTGTTGGAAAGGATGTGGAGAAAAGGGACCGTTTGTGCTCTGCTGGTGGGAATGGAAAATGGTGCAGCCATGACAGAAAACAGTATGGAAGTTCCTCAGAAAATTTAAAACAGAATTACCATATAATCCAGCAATTCTACTTTTGGGTATTTATCCAAAGAAAAAGAGAACACTGAATCATAAGATATAATCACGCCCACATTTGCTGAGCATTTTTATAACAGCCAAGATATGGAAACTCCCTAAGTGTCAGGTGATAGATGAATAATAGATGAATAAAATGTGTTGTATATATTTATATATATTCTATGAAAATATTACTCTATTAGAATGTTACTCAGCCTTAAAAATGAAGTCTTATCATTTGTGACCCTACGATTAGAACTTGACATGCTGAGTGAAGTAAGTCACACAGAGAAAGATGAACGCTATAATGATATCACCTATATGTGGAATCTAAAACAAACAAACAAACAAATCAAAACAATAAAAACCAAGCTCACAGATACAGCAAACACGGTGGTTGCCAGAATGTGGGAACAGGGTGTGGGTAAAATGAATGCAGCAGGGATCACAAGGTATAAACTTTTAGGCATAAAATAAATAAGTCACGAGGATGTATTGTTAAGCTTGGCAGCTATAGTTTCTCACACCGCATTGCATATTTGAAAGCTGCTATGAAAACTAGATCTTAAAAGTTTTCACCACAAGGAAAAATTATAACTATGTGCGGTGATGAATGTTAACTAGATTTATTGTAGGGATCATTTCACAATATATACAAGTATCGAATTATTATGATGTATGCCTGAAACTTATATATTGTTATATTTTAATTATACCTCAGTTAAAAAAATTTATTCTCTCTACAGGCTTCCCTGAGACCCTAGATCATGGTAAACAACTCCTAACACATTGTACCTTTTCTCAAATCAGTTAATATAATTAACAATTATACATTTATTTCTTCCCTCAATTATTTATAGTCCCCCACCAAACGGAAAGCTCCATAACACAGGCACTGGGATTGATTTGCTCCTCTCTGTGTTTCCATGCCAAGCACAGCTCCTGGCACGTAGCTGGGCTCTCTCGGAGCAAATAGTAGGGAAGGAAAGCCTGGTTATTTCTTTTTATTGATCCTTGTGCTGTGCACATTCATAGAGCCCACTAACAGGTATTTATAAAGCTCTTAAGATCATCAAGGAAAAGTTTTAACACACACACAACTCACAACTGTAAGACGGTCATTAACATAACAGAATTCTAGAACGGAAGGACTAAAAGAGATCTAAATTTATAGGAGGGAACTTAATATGGGGAGGCTGACTTGCTCATTATTACTCAACTAGTTAACCTACAAGGGAGACTAGGACTTAGTCCTTTGGCCCACAAAGCTGTGGTCATCCCTGAAGCATGTGCATGTTTACATCACAGACGAAATGTTCGCAGTGACAGGACAAAGGACATTTTATCCAGCTTCACGTCTCACAGAATGTTGAGCTACACAACCTATGACTGATGTCCATAGTATAAGGTGGGTTTAGACTAACAAAAGCGACTTAGGCATTTTCCCAAATTTATGTCTTTTTAAAGACCTTCCTAGACTAATTCCACTTGAATTGTTCACTCTCATCAATTCAGGACTCCTATAGATTTACATATATTGTGACCAGCCGAAATTAATTATAAACTCCTTTATATATTTTTTGTGTCTGGATTATATATGTTTCTTATGGGTTAAGAGTTCCTGTTAAATTGTTACTTCCTAAGGGCCAGGCAGATCACATCAACAATTTCTTTTGTAACATCACACTTTACATCGAAGTAAATATTATTCGCTGACTTTGGCACCAAAAAAAAATGAGAATCAAAGATATAACTTTAGCCCAGTAGAATTTATTTTATTTATTCCACCTTTTCTTCACAAAGAGTTTTCCTAAATTTGAAATGTATATTCAGTACCAATGATTTAATTCATGACTCGCTTTAACATCCTCTGCATCACTACCTCCCCCACATAAATGAAATCAGAAATCATGCAGTAAAGCCTGTGTCAGTGGTTACTTCTGATAATAAGCCTTTAGAAGGCTCGGAGATGCCGAGGAGGGAATCGTGTGAGCGCCACACATGCGGAGCCTCTAAAGGGTTTGCCAAGGCCTCATATGCCACTCCACGACAAACTAATATTAATGGATGTGTGTCTTGAAGAGGAATTCTGAATTAAGTGCTGGTTTTTTTTATATATTAATTTCTCAAACTGCTTTGGCCTAGTGAACCACGGGCTCTGCCTACATAAGGTAGAGAGCATGGGCTCTGGCCCAAACGCTGTCAAAAGATAAGAAATGGCTCCGACAGACATCAATCTGTTACTGTTCACAGGCCTGTCTCTTCCCCTCTTTCTCCTTCCAGTTATTAAGCTACGGTGTCAGTCATGGGCCCGCTCCTCTTTTCTCTTTTTATTAATGATTTAACATGGATATGTCATTACTGCTCTATACATCTTTATGCAGATGGCACGACTGTGCATTTTAATGGCAAATCTGTTTCTCACTTAACTACTGAACTGCAAAAAGACTTTGGCAGACTGGTTCCAGGAAAACAAACTGGTTTTAAAAGCAGCAAAAACTAAAACAATGGTTTTTGGCTCTACTGCTCATCGGAGCTTGAATAGTGATTACTTTAAAAGCCAGAATGATTTGAGAAAATGGCTTATTAGAGGCAATTTTTAAAATATTCGGTTGCATTTGAGTACGTTATTAAGAGTATGTTATACATTGTGTTTTGAACAGTTAGAAGACTGGACTGTGGAAAGAATTTTCTTGGCCTTAAGTTACAGAGTTTTTTTTGTGTTTTTTTTTTTAAAAAAAACCTTTATGTAATATTTCTCATTTTCTAATCAATATCAAAGGTAATTTTTCTTTTATTCAGTTTTCTAAGGACCACTACAAATAAGTTGGTGTTAAAATCTTAGTGTTAATGTATATTCTTGATAAGTATAAACTATATACTTGACAAGTATAAACTAAGTATAAGCTGAAATAATTTTTACAAATGAAAGCACTTGAAACAAATATAAGTTGTGTGTGATTTTAGTTACATGAAATATCATAAGTCATGTTCTAATATATATAAAATGTGTTTAAAATGCTGTGCTTGGAAAAAAATCAACCCATAATTGTATACTCTTCCGTCTCTGCCTTTCTCCCATAAACATATATATTTAAAATATATGATGCATATATACATGGTCTGGCAGAAGTAATGCCTGCTTGAGTGAGGCTAGTAGGGCATGTGAATGTCTTGCACGAGATGGACAGCAATTTGAACATTTCACCTAAAACATCATATGGTGTGCTGGAGTGTGATATTGTTAGGTTACAGAATTACATGCATATGATTTTGTAATAAAAGATTTTATAATAAAAACAGGATGTTATTTGTGCTGGACCCTATATATTTCAGTGAAAAGTTTCTTTAAAACCCATAGATTTTTCTTAACTGTTACATTGTATATGTTTTTTAGTTCTTTTTATGAAAAATAATCATTTTAAAATAATGATTACAGTGTATGCCTGTTGTAGAAAATACAGAAAAAATTAATCAAAACCTGGTATAATCTCACCACCAGAATGCATTTATTTTTTGTACTGTTTATAGAATCTACAGATTAGAAAGATGCTCTAAAATAATATCACAAAAATAAGTTAACACTAAAAAGAGGCTTGCTGATTATCTAGCCCAGAGATTTCCAGATTTGTATTAATTTTTGGATTCTTTCCTTATTTAAAAGCTCAATTTGCAAAATGAATAAAAGGCCTCCCACAGTGAGAACAGAAAACCAGAACCATATCTGCGTCTTCATTCCTCTCTTCCTTTCTCCTCCCATTTTCCAGAACAGTTTGCAGTTAGCTCTCTAGTTCAAGTCTCTTATTTTACAGATAAGAAAAACTCTTTCCAGACTGATCACTGAGCTCTCCAAGGTCACACAACTAATAAAAGAAACATAATTCTGCCAGCTGTGTGTCAAGTATTAATCAAAGTATCAGATTAAGACAGGATCTTTACTCTCAAAGCACCGGGATGGAGGGCGGGCCATTCCCAGAGGGTGGAGTATGCACTATGACTCACTGGAGGGTAATGAGTACACAAAATAATGTGACCTGATTCAGCTAAATTGACTTAAATTGAAACCAAAACTTTCAAACCAATATCTGGTCTTATATAAGGTGCTTTTTAGTGAAAACCACTAAATAGTTGTATTGTTTTCTCCCAGTCTTCATCTAGCTTGTGATAGATGAAATCAGCATTTGCCAGGGCAGAGTCTGTCTATCAATTGCATTAGAAGTTGAGGAACACTAACCATTTTGAGAACATTTTTCTCTCTCTAGTCTGAATTTGTATAAATCCAGAAGCATCCTGAAATTATATAGAAATGCACTTCCTCTTTTTTTACCCCTTTTGGTCTCGTGCATGTTATAGGCAATGATTTTTTATGTCGAAAACAAAAGAATTGATGGTTATCTCCAATGAAATCACTTTCAAAGTTGTAAATATGAGTGAGTCCACGTGCACATGCACAGGGCAGAGGCGTACCCACATGGAGTACACTCTAATGGAAATCAGATTGCTAGTGCATGAGTAGTGCAAGGCCCGCCTAGCCTATAAAGTCAACATACAGTCAGCCTAATGTATGTGACTTCAAATGCTGGGCAATAATGCCAGGCAGAAAGCACAATTCCTTAAAAGTTACTACAGAACAGTAGTCTCCTAGGATATCACATAGAACTAAAGTAGGTTAAGATCTTAGATCTTGAGGCATCTGAATTTTATTTCATTTGTACTTCAGTACTAATATCTTAAAAAGTAAAAAAAAAAAGGTGTTTGCTTAGGGAAAACTGGGAATGGGTAAAATATTAAGACTTCTTGGCTGAAGGGACGTGCGTCAATCCTAACTCACATGGTGGCTGACCGCATTCCGTTTTATGTCAACTACTACTGCATGTGCACAGTGGCGTCTATAATTGTAAATCAGGGAGGAGTTCTTTCAAGAACAGTGTATATATTTTTTAAAGCATCACTTAAAGCATTCTTTCATGACAAAGTGTAATGTCATTTTTGTATTACCATAAATAAAAGAGAATGCAGGATGCGCTCCTGGCACAAAGTTACCTGCCGAAAGTAAATGTTGTTGGAATTTATCATAAGTGATTGATGACCATTATTAAGATTCTCTAATACACTGAGTTAGTTGGTCATATTTTTTAAAGGCTAATTGACTTCTTTTACTTCATTCTCCTCAACTTGAAAGTCTCTATGCTGTGGGACAAATCTCATGAGGATGATAGCGGGATGCGCTTGTTTTGCAAAATGCTTAGATTTTTTTTCAACATATATATATATATATCATTCCTCTCTGACGTGGAAGAAAATTATTGGCAGGATCAGTGATCTAGATATGAAAGTAAACCTTTCATCAACTGTATTTAAAGTCAATTTATTTAGTACCTACTGTGTGCCAGGTACTGAGGGCATTAAGGACGCAGGAACAAACAAAACACTGGCCAACGTCCAGTCAAGGCATTAAAATTTAGAGGCAGAGCTTTCAAAATGAAAGAATAAAATCTTCTTTGTGTATAAATTGTTTTATTACATGTGTTGATACTGCAATATTTCAATTCAGGTAGAAGGCATTTCAGTTAACATGTGGGCTAAAATGCCTATAAATTTTAATGAAGAGGATGCTGCTCAGTCAGGCTACAAATGGAGCAGGACCTTGACTCAGCCTTATATACACCCACACTGCTTCACCTGAGACTTGCTTAGGGGTATTGGCTTCGGAAACTTTTGTGTCGAGCCTTATGAAAGGCTCTATGATCTTGTCACCTGACGACCCCTTTGATGTTTCATTGGCATGTCCTCCACTGTCATTCTAGAGGTGGATTATCTTTGTCTCCCAATGGAAGCAGCACGAGAAGGACTAATTCTCAAAAATTCTTGACTGACTGACTAGTGCACATTGTGAGCTTGCAGAGAATCAGAGGTCTTTCACGGGAGCTACTTTACTCAAACTCCTGCAAGCGGATGGAAGAAGCTTTTGCATTTTTCAAAAAGAGCCATTTTTTTTATTGGTTCATTCCATCACTTGCATCTACTGGGCTTCAGTTTCCTGACCAACAGGTTAGGAAAGTATGAGGGTTAGATTAATCACTAAGGTCTCTTCCAACTCAAAATATCTAAAATTTTATTTTTCTGGGTCTTATCTTAATATTTATTATTCCTTAGAGAAGAATTATAGTTTTAAAATTATCACCCACTAAACACAAATAATTTTAATCTCTTCGTGTGGAATGTTAATCTTATTTATCTACCCAAATCTTTGAAGTCCAGGCTGCCTCCATCCCTCATGCCTTGATGCCTCACTCACCTTATTTTCCCTTCCTAAGAACCTCCCTTTCCCTCTTTTGACTATCCCAAGTCCTTTGAAATCCACCTTTAATTCCCCAAATTAAAGCCCCTTCTTCCTGAAGCATTCCTGGAGTACTTTTCTTCATTACCCTTCATTCCTTTCTGCTTTAATATCTGACGTTGCTTGGAGTGTCTAAGACAGAGCTTCCAAAATGAGAATAAAACCTTCTTTGTATATAAATTGTTTTATTAAATGTGTTGATACTGCAATATTTCAATTCAGGTAGAAAGCATTTTAATTAATATGTGAGTTAAACACCTATAAATTTTAATGAAAATAAATTTTAATGAAGGTGCATCTGAAGATGGCTCTTGGCCAGGCTACAAAAAAAAACAAAAAAACAAAAAAAACCCCCTCAAATACCTACAGGGGCCAGGCGGGTCATGCAAGTGAGTGGAGCAGGCCAGGACAGAGACCATGGCAAACCTGAGCGTGCATATTGCACCCAAATGGAACAGCTTCTGCTCAGATCAAACCAACCCTCGCTGTGTGGGAATGTCCACTGTTGTTTAATTTTCCAAAATGAAATTAGAAATCCATATTTTTTTGTGTGAAATGTCCCTATGTTTAAGACACTATGGGCCAAAAACAGTGTGTCATCGTATCTACAGGCCAAGTTTGCCTGCCAGACCACCAGCCTGTGGCCCCTGGGTCTAGAGCATTTATACTCTGTGTTACACAATAGAACACACTTCAGTGTCAGTATTGTTTCATCAGAATTCAAGAGTCCTTCTCTCTTTCTCTATAAACTCTGTGAATATAAACTCTGTGAATATAAACCCTGTATTCTCAAAATGACTAGTCCAATGCTAAGTGTGTGGACAAACCACTGGACTATGAAAATGACCATCACACATGCTTGAAGTTACTGCTCTCAGGTGACAGGTAAGCCTCATTATAAAGTAGTCACTACACTGTCCTAAGCATTAGATATTTATCTTTGAGTGCAGCAAGATCACAGATTTTTATTGATAGGAAAGTCACATTAGACCACATATTTAACTCCTGCCTCAATTTATTACTATTAATACTTAATTAAGTCAATTTGTATCTGTCAGCAAATGTCAGATCTGTCACATCTAGTAATACAGTTCAGATGATATTATTAGTAGCATGTGCTTTATAAGTTCAGTTTCCCACATAATTTTATTTCCTGGAGACAGATCTCTTTAGTAAGGCAAAATGTCAGGCACACTTGTTAGAATTAGGCACGTGAAAGATATAGCAGACCTCTGCTAATTTAAATGATTCAGTAATCTGTTGTATCAATTAAATAATATATTAATGCTTACTAATTTTATTAATTCAGTAAGAAGGTGAAACTTTACCTTGGTACATTCACATTTCTTTCTAATAAACAGCTCGTGCCTCTGCCCTACCCCCTGCCCTGCTGTGCTGAGTCGAATGGGTCAGCTCTCCAAGCGGCTTCACGTAGGACAAGGACCATGCTGGGCCACCTTCTGGGGAAGGAGTTAGTAAACATGGATTTCTAAAAGAAAAAAATTGATTCTTTGGAAAAGATGTCTGGCCAGGGGTATATGAGACAGCAAGACAGAATTAATGAAGTCAAGAGGGCACAAAAAGCCTGGGGCTTGGAGAAGAACAGAGTAAGAGGGCTGTTGTCAAACCCAAAAATGGAGACTGTGGGCAACACCTGCCGCCCCTAACCCAGTTGTAGTTTAAATTCCAAAAGGGGCTTTTCCTTTTTGCAATGCAATTCAAGGCAGTCTTTTAATATCATGTAAATATAATTTGCTTATACCCAGAAAGCAAATTGAGAGAATATCCCATGTATACATGTTCAATAGTTTCTAATTTAATTAATGTTATTATTATTTTGGGGCTATATGAATTGTGTACAAATAATTACACTTACTCTCTCTAGGCCCCTAGGTCTTTCACTAAGAAGAGCTCGAGCCACATGGTATCAGGCAGGTCTGCTCCGACAAGCCGGTTGTTCCAAGTTCATAGTGGTGTTTTGTTGGAAGGCAGTGGGTGCAGCCAGAAGTACACTGGTGCTACAGTCCTACAGGTGTCTGTAACTTGCCATGTGATATTGGGCAAAGCTCTGAAGATTTCTACACCCTAGTCTCTTTATCTATAATAATAATAACCTCCCTTACAAAGTTTTTAAGGGAACTAATGACTATATTTTAAAAGCATCAGTACATGGTAGAATAATAGTCTCCCTATCAGCTAGGTAATTTACAGCCACATAGAGAAGTGTTCTTCCAATTCAGAATCTTTGGCTAGGTGCTTCTTTCTCTAGCTTTGATTTTTCTATTCTCACATAATTTACTTTTAAGGTAAGGAAAAGTTGACAGCTTTATGAGAAAAAAATCTGGGCATGAATTTTAATACTTAATTTACTTCCAAAAGCTTTAGAAAAAATGTCTTCTTTTTGTAGAAAAGTTACATTCCTATTATGGCATGACTACCAATTCATATAGTTGATAAGGTTGTCTCTGTCACAGTGAATAAAAGTATAAATGTATTGAAATATCTGGACATTATCACAATAACAAAGAGACTACCCAAAATTCTCTTTGTCAATGTGTTGAGGGTATTTGGGTCTGAATCTGGTACTCATCTATCTTGAAGGAGAGAGATCTTCTGATAAGTGAAAATGAGAAGGGTCTTCAGAGGAAAAAAAACCCTCTTCTTCCATTTGTTAAAATTAGTTTAATTACCAATGTTAAATGCTAATGTGAAAATAGATTTTAGAATCATAGATATGAATTAAATCATGCAATTGAGCACTGATTTAGTAAACAATTTTTTGTTTTTCTCCTTTTTATTTTTTATGCTTTTGAAAAGTATACTGCTTACTAAAGAAAAAGGGAATTTTTAAAATATAGAAAATAAAAAAGGAAAAAGCAGCATTAAGATTACGATTCGTAAGCTATAGAAACGATATAATGGAAAAAATGCTATAAAATTCAAATTGGCAAATTATTGGGATTTACACAAAGGTATATCTACAAAGATATACCTATAAATGGATTTGTGGTGGCACTACTTAAATTTGAAAAAAATAGAAACAATTTAAATTTCCAAATATGGAAGAGTAAATGAATTGTTTTATATCCATATGATAGACTACCATGTTACAGCCAAAAATCACTCCAGAAAATACTTGTTGATACTAAATATTTACATTAGTCATAATTCTTTCAGCAAGAAGTCAGGTTAGCAAAAAATTTGCATGTGTACAACAATATCCTAGACTCTACCAACTGAAGTAGTCAACAAAAAGCCACAGTTCCACAATTTTAGATGCCTCATGGCAAATATACAGAATCCAGTCACTTACCTTGGGTCCCACTTGATATATGCAGGAATCCTGCAGGTTTTCTTATATTTGTTCATGCCATTCACCTGCTGCCACCCACAGACCTTCCTAGACACCAGTCCCAGCCTGAACACATGTATCAGTGTTTCTGCAGAATGGCCTCCCCCCACTGAGGTTGCTGGAGGTGGATTTCTGGAGAGCTGGAGCAGTTTGTTGCTAGATGCCAGCCACTTCTCTGTAGAGACAGCAACTGCTGGAGTCATTTTGCTAAAGGTAGACATTGTGTTGCCTGCTTGCTGAAGACCTGAGCAGACTACTGACTCCAGTTCTTTCTACATTTGTTCTTGGTGTGGGTCTCTGCCACTTGACAACATGGGCGAATTCTAAAGGTACAAAGGAAAGTACTTCTTGCGTGGGTAATGTTTGTTCGGAGGCCCAACAGCAGAACTGCTGGGACCCCAGGTTCACTAATGTCGGAGTTCCTGTTCTCAAACATACAAGCAGCCCTTCTCCCCAGTGTACTGGAATGACAAAGTCCTTGGCTTTGGTTTGGGGTCTAAATCATCAGGAAACTCTCCACTCTCTGCTTCTATCATCACTTTTCTTTCATAGTTTCCTCTGGGACTTACGTGCTACCTGGCTTCTCTCAATGCCTCTGCCATCCATTGGATATGTTTTACTAACCTTAAACCACAAAGTGAAAGGCCTCATGGATTTAATCCTTCTCCTCTCAAACTCTCTGAAAATGGCAATCAGGAGCATTGTGGGGAGATTTTAATCCAATGATCCAATGATATTTTGAGAAGTTTACTTCAGTTTATCTCTGCAATTGTATTCTTTGCAGAGAGGTTACTGTGTATGTGTGAGTGTGTATCAGCCCCTGTCCCCAATAACACAAATTTTCATCTTGTGCAAAATGGACAGGTAAGATCCATTGCTATCGTTCCCCCCACCCCCCTTCCTTAAGTACTTTTTCATCCTTCCAGCTATGGATAGGCTTCATCCTGAACTCATCTGAGTTCAGAAACATGTTGCCATTGTAGGCACAGAAATAAACTGAGCCTGCCTGTCTTTTCATCTACTCTCTATACCACTCAACCTACATTGGATATTTGCTGTTATGATGCTATTTAAAAAATCATGTATCCTGTATTTTGTATCCCATGTATTTTGCCTTCTTCATCCTCAATGAATGTATCATACATGGGCTCACCTAAGTTCAAGAATTAGAAGAGAAACTGAAATCATATTGGACTTTTGTGGTCCCAAAAGTCTAAAATACTGAACTAGAAGACTAGGAACACCCATAATTGACTCTCATGGCCCTTGGTGTTATCAAACCTCCAAGAAAAAAGTTGAAAACCTTCAATCATGAAGTCATTTGTGTCTGCTGAAAGCTAAAACTTACACAAGACATTCTTTTTTTAATCTTACTTTTAATTAGTTTACATTCAATATTATTTTGTATTAGTTTCAGGTGTACAGCATAGTGGTTAGAAAATCATATACTTCACAAAACATTCTACTCAATATTTTCAGTACTCACCTGGCATCAGAGATTAACTATCTGTGGTACCTGGTGGATACTAGAAATAAAGGGGAGAATACTTTATTTTTTACTATATTACCTATGATGTACTTTATAATCATACTGTCATGACTATTTTGTAACTATCAAATTGTACTTCCTACTATCTTTACCTTTTTCACCTAGTCCCCCAAGCTCCTCCCCTCTGGTAACCATCAGTCTGTTCTCTGTGTATTAAACTGTTTCAATTCTGTTTGTTCATTTTGTTCTTTACATTCCACATATAAGTAAAATTCACATGGATTTGTCTTTCTCTGACTGACTTATTTGACTTAGCATAACACTTTCTAGATCCATTCATACTGTCACAAATTTTACAATTTCATTGTTTTAATGGCCAAAATATATTCCATTGTAAATATGTACCACCGATTTTTATCCACTCGTTTATTGATGGGCACTTGGGTTGCTTCCTCTTCTTGGCTATTGTAAATAATGTGGCAATGAACATAGGGTAGCATATGCTCTTTTGAACTAGTGTTTCAGATTTCTTTGTCTACATACCCAGGTGTGGAATCATTGAATCATAAGGCAGTTGCACTTTTGATCTTTTGAGGAGCCTCCATATTGTTTTTTATAGTAGCTGCTGGAATCTACATTTCCATCAACAGTGGTCTAGGGTCCCCTTTTCTCTACAGTATCCCCAATACTTTGCTATTTGTTGATTGGTTGATGATAGTCATTCTCACAGGTGTGAGGTGATATCTCATTGTTTTAATTTGCACTCAATTAGTGACATTGGGCACCTCCTCACACATCTATTGGCCATCTGTAAAAAGACATGTTCTTAATTGTCTTCACCAGAGTTCAGCAGGGGTTGAAAGTGAATTAGGAACTCAAAGGGGAAAAGAAGAGGAGAAAAGGACAGGTGAAAGGAAAGAGAGAGGAAGGGGAGTCAGAGGAAACAGAGAGGGTAAGGAAAGGAAACAAAAGGGAAGGGAAGGAAAAGGAAAAGAAGAGAAAGGAATATTAAGCAGAGGCCTGCTCTGGTACCTGTTAAAAGCCTGCAGAAGAGCAGAACCCTGCTCATGGGGAATCTCACCCTCAAGGTGCTATCACCAGCGTTGGATCCGTGAGAGGGTGCAGCACCCCTCAATAGTAAACTTAGAAAATGTATGACGCCTCTCCAGAAAAAAGTCTTCACTTTTGCTGAATTTATACGTCCACCAGCTAAACCTTAAATTTAAGATAATTAGAAATAAATCAAATTAGAGTTACTCTTTCCTCAGAACAAGCCTGGTTACAGAAGGACAGAGGTGGGAGCGTGGCGTGCATTGCAAGGAATCCTCTCCCACAGAACAAAGCTTGAAATACGTTGAAATTCAGGTACATCATATGGGAAGCAACTCTCCAAAAGGATTTCGGACTTTTGAGTTTGATACAAACATACATCTATTGAAATGAAACTGGTATCTTTAGGTTTCAGCGTCTCAATAATGAAACTGTTAGAAAATAGTTGAGCCCTGGCTGGCATAGCTCAGTGGATTGAGCGTGGGCTGGGAACCAAAGTGTCCCAGGTTCGATTCCCAGCCAGGGTACATTCCTGGGTTGCAGGCCATAACCCCCAGCAACCACACATTGATGTTTCTCTCTCTCTCTCTCTCTCTCTCTCTCTCCCTTCCCTCCCTAAAAATAAATAAATAAAATCTTTAAAAAAAAAGAAAAGAAACTTGCAGATTATTAAATTTCTAAAAAAAAAAAAAAAGAAAATAGTTGAAATCCCTAAGTCTCAACTGGTAACATAAAACGGAGGGAGCTCATGTTTGGCTATTTGGCTAGCAGGTGTTCAAGGGTTCCTAGTCAGCAAAACAAAACGTTTCTAGCCAGCAATATTATATATTTAAGGCTAAATGCTATATTTAAATTAGTAATTCTTTCATCTGGCCCCATGGATTTAAAATAAAAAGAACCCTACAACTTTGGGGTGAAAAAGCAGTGCCCAGGCTAAGGAATAAATAGGAAACTAAAGCAGGAAGAAACAAAAAGTGGAAACTTCAAATTTTTACCATCTGCAAAAGCCGTGGCTCTGGAAAGTTAGAAATCAATCCCACTGTCCCTCCCTTCATAATTAATGAACCACCTTTGTTTTTAAATGTCGCAAATTGATTATATGACACTATTGCACACAAAAACTACAAAAGTGAATTCTTTGCCCTAAATTTAAATGATACTGTTTAATGGGGCTTTTTTCCTCTGTAGAGTTGAATGCCATTACTATCCAAAACAGAAGATGGAATGTTGGGGATGGCATATTTTGATTCCATGAAGGAAATGGATTTCTATTTCAAAACTAAATATCCAAAGTTTTATATTAATATTTCATAAAGTATAAATGTATAATTGAAATATGTTGTAATAAAGTATGTCACAAGTAGAAAAACTGACTTGATTTTAGCAGCAACCACTAATTACATGACATGTATAAAATTCTAGTAATACATGTCCCTAATATTTATTTTACATTTTTTATTATGATAGACTGTAGGTTTTCTTTTTTTAAATTAGATTTTAGAAGTATGAACTTAAGAAACATTATAGTTAATCTGCTGAAAAATTTGAGGTCTTTGCTAGGGCTATCTTTAATTAAAATAAAGATTCATATATATGGATATATTTATATAATTTTATATATAGTGTATATGTTACATAAATTAAAATTATATCTACTCTTGTAAGAGTCAAAAGAGGAATTTGGATAAAATCTCAAGAGCCTGTATTTACACGCAGTTCTTTGCTTCTCTAACTCTGACTATGAAATCACTCGGATCTTTCTGCCACCAACTTTGTTATAACAATGCATAGCATGAATATTGTGTTGATAAGGAATGCTGCACAGTATGAAAAAAAGAGCTTGTGGTTTTGAAAAGGGAGCAAGATAAGTGTAAAAGCTTTAATATCAGTACCAGATTTAGAAAAGTTGTTATGTATTTGAATATATGAAAATATGATAGTTCTAATATCAGTAGAAATTAAATAGTAAGAAGCAGATTTTCCTTTTTTGTGTGCCAGCCAGAACTGAAATATATAAATCTTGCACTTATAAATATACATTATCTCATTGTAGATCAACCAGATGGTGGTAAAATGAAACTCATGTACAAAATTTTGGATCTGAGCTATTGGAGTTTTCCTGTCTTCTCAAGGTGGAATGGGAGAGAGAGGTCTTTGCCCTCTTCTATGAGGTGAGCGATGCCACCAAGACTAACTAGATGCTTCAAGCCATCACCTTCTAAGAACTTCAAGCTGTGAGCTGTACAAATGCCAATGTCTTTAAACTGAAAATTAACTGAAACTATTGAAAGAACTAACCAGGGAAACTTCGATGGCAAACCTGAATGAGAATTTGTGAATGACTCAAGAATAAAGAAATGTGACGGCATGTGCCTGGTCTCAGTGACATGGCAGGTGAGGCGTGGTGACTTTGGAAGTGAGAGGACTTAGGTTCAGGCCAGCAGGGGCTGCATTGTCTAAAAAGTATAGAAATGATAATGAGAGGGACTAAAAGTCTATCTGCTTAAAAAAACTATTGTAGTTTTTTCCATCACAGTTTAACCCTTTTGTACCCCATCCCTGCTGCAGTTGCCAACTGCTTTTTGTATTAGTACTTTGCACCAGCAGTTCTAACAATGTTAACGATGAGATGTGCCTCCCACAGGGCAGACGCCCACCCCATGACGCACACTGCCACGGTATGCCACTGTCTAGTGGGGTGCATTGTAAGGACAGAAAGGACTACCTAGCAAACATTGAACTTCAATCAGGAGTGTTATGGTTTGTGTTATTGGCATTGGTATTTTGAAAACAAATTTAAAGATTGTTAGAGAAGTGCTTTTGTTCATTTTCTCAAAAAGTAAGATTTTCATAGGCAGAAGAATAGAGATATACTTTCAGAATTTAAAAAAAATATAAATACTCTGTTGTTAGAATTGAGTAGCAAATATCAATATGCATCTATTTCCTGTGTTTGGTTCATCAATATGATCCGAAAATAATGATTTACCACAATTTATCTTAGTGTCTAAATCACTAGATTATTATTTCTGATGCTTTTCTTTTCTCCTACTGAAAGCTGAACTTCATCTGAAGAAACAGCTAGTTTCAAATCTGGAGCAGGGACACTGTGAGCCTAAAACACTTAGTGGAAGAAAGCAAAACATTTTTCATAGAATCACAGGGCCATCTTCAAAGGGCACAGGTGCCAGCCCGAAAGGGGTTCCCACTGGCCAGCCTGGCTATGATGTGAGCATCAAAAGAAGAACATCAATTCTGGTTGACTGAAATACATGAAAGTTATCGAAGGCCACATTCTACAATGTTACACACAAAAGGAAAAAAGCTAACCTAAAATACTGTAAAGAAAGAAAACAAAACACACTCTCACTGAATCTTGTTACTGGGTCATGCTGGTAATTTTGACAATTTTATTGTATCAGCGAACAGTATGAAAATTAATGAATGCCAATAAGTCTACAAGAGGGCATTTCTGACCAAAGGGGAGAAATCATTAAAATGACACCATAAATCGTGACCATCAGCAAGGCAAAGACATTAAATTAAAATTTAATGAAATAGCGTCTCAAATATCCATAAGAATTATGTAGTCCCAATAATATAAAATATGGGAGAAACCACTAAGTTCAAAGTTTTAAAATAATTTAAGTTATTTAAAGTTAAAGTTCATTTGCACAAATTAGTCATCAAAATGCTATATTGAATGAAATGATCACAGAGTTGAAATGCTTCAGAGTTCTGTGAGGGGTAATACAGATCACTAGGACCCAGAGAAGTGAGCAAGGGGGCCACTTACTTTGTGAGTCACAGAAGCACTAATACAACAGTTAGAGAGTTCAAGGAATCAAGGGTCATGAGTAAGAATCTCCTCATCATCTTAGTCCAAATATCAGGTAATGGCCTCAATTACCTACATTTTAATTAAGAAATAATCTGTGCATGTTTTATATTTTGCATTATTATAAACTGTAAAGCAAGTTACTGTCTTAAGGTAAATCTAATGTGAAATAAGTAGTGCAATCGTTAATTTAGACTTCAGATTTTAAGTCGGAATACTACTAATTTTGTATTTGGTATTAAAGCTTTTAAAAGAACTTAAGTTCTGTCTTATTTGTAAATTTAATTTATTAAAGGTACAATAATTGCTCATCAGGAAGCCTTTATTTCAACTACTTAGACATTTAATTGAAGTAGTTAAAAAGGGAGTCAAGTTTTAAAATGTAATTTTAAATATTCTTATATGTGTGATAAATTAAATTTGTATAGGGGATCAACTGTTGCTTAAAGCTTCCTTAAAGGAAATTATTAAAATATTACATAGAATAGCAGGATTTATAAGATAAATGTAAAAGCACAGAAAAGACCCCGTATGTGTTTGTGCCTTTATCCCTCAGCTTTAGCCTAGAGGAGAAAGAAAACCCTGTGGCATCCACAGGGGACAGCTCGAAGGCCACAGAGAAGCCTAGAAGTGCATGGAGATGCAAAGGAGGTAACTGCAGGGCCTCTGGGCTGCCCCGCCACTCTCCGTCCACGTCCCCCTCTCTAACTAAGTCCCCTTGGTTGTGGGAGCTCTGGCTGCCACAAGAGTCAGAACCTCATGCTGTGAAAAACATTAGAGGAGAGGAAAGAACCTTCCTGGTTCACTGAACAAACACTGCGAAAGCCTTCACGTGTATGTTATCACTCCCCCCACCCCCAACCCACACATTACGAGTTGTGTTTTGCAGTTTGCCCACTCGGGACTCCACGGTTTCCCTTGAAATGGAGGGTTATTCTTAGGTGGAAGTGTGTTTAAAAAGAAGCCTGGAAGCTGAGGTGTCAAGGGACTATACCGTGGTGGCCAGGCAGCCTGGGTGGTAAACACTCTTATCCTTCCTTCCGGTAAAATAATTATTTGTAAACAACAAATTCCACCATTACATTAGGAGTTTGTGGAATTTTTTTCTCACAATCATGTCTCTGTGAATGTATGTATTATTATTCACTTTACATCCATAGAGAAATGAAGGTTGCTATGAGTTTGTGGCATAATCTGTGAGAAAATAATAAAGAAAAAAAACAGGATATTCAGCCACTAAATGAATGAGAATTGATTGTACTTCTAAGCATGTGCTTCTTCACTGAGTGTGTTTCTCATTCTGTTAGATGAGACCAGTGCAAAACCTTTATGATGCATCAGCTCCATGATATGGGGGTGACCTTGTACAGGTTATTTAACCTTCATGAGCCTCATCAGATTCATCAGTCAAGTGGGATGTGGAATTCATAACTCACAGAGTTGTCATGAAAATATAAAAACAAAATAACAAAAACTAACACCTACAACAGGGAATGTATGGCACATAGAAGGTGCCTAATAACCATCAGTGTTTTTAGTAGAAGTTGAATATGGAATATTAGAGAAATAGCTTCCTGAGCATCTGCACTGCTGAAGCATCAGGCTACAGACCAGGTGCTTTACCCACAGGCTCTCATCTAGGCATTAAAACAACTGTGCAAAGAGGTATTATTATCTCCCCTTTGTGCAAAATGAAAAGCACAGAGAAGCAGTGTACAACTATCCAAAGGTCACATAGCTCCTGAATAATAGAGTTGGGATTAGGTCCCAGTTCCATTAACAACCCGTGATGGCCCTGCCGTGCCTCCCGCCTGGATCGGAGAAAAGGCAGCGGAGGTGAAGTGGGGAGTGTGGCTGGCAGAGCAGATTGCACCAGGGCTTTCCAGCCGCCTGGAGTTTTGTTTGGAGAAGTGGCTGGGATTTGAGTAAGTCAGTGTTGGGCAGTCCAAATTACATGACAGGGCCAAAGGTGGGGACAGTTGTTCCCAGTCTGAAGTCATCACGGACATAATGGCCAGTAATAAGATTATATAATATTACTACATGCAGGCGTTTTGAAGACACTTAAAAGACATTTTTGAGTCCCCATTTTATATTATATCAAACATGTTAAAATGCTTCTAAAACACAATAAATGTTTGAAAGATACTTTTGCTTTTGAGATTAGTTAGGCCATGCATAAAATTTAGTTTACTAAATTTAATGATTTCTCCAAAATCACCATGCATACTCAGGATTTTTGTGACATGAGTCATAAGGTATGAGCCTACAGGTTGATTTCAAATGCAGTGACATTTTAATGAACATTAAACTTAAAAGTTAACAACTCTAGCAGAGTTTGTATTTCAGAGATGTTTAATAAATCTTTATTAAATTTAATTTTTTAGTATTTTATATTTTTGGAGCCAATGTATTTTTAAGGTTTTAGGCCTTTGAAAAATATATGATACTAGATCCCTACTATCCAATACGGTCAGCACTAGCAACATATAGTACAGCTGGTGTGAAGGAAAGGATGCTATAAATGTGAAATATACACTGGGTTTCAATGAATTAGTGCAAAAAGTCATGTAAAATTTTTCACTAATCATTTTAATATATATTACCTGTTGAAATGATATTTTGATACATTGTCATATAATGTTAGAAAATAGTTTCATCTGTTTTCTTAAACTATTAAAATATACCTATTAGGAAATTTAATGGTAGATGTGTGGCTTGTGTTATATTTATCCTGGACAACGGTGATGTAGAAATGGATCACAATATCTAATCGTTAAAAATGGTCCTGACCCTGTATGTGAGTTTGCTGGTCCATTGACCTTGAACTTACTTCTACCTTGAAAAGCTGCCTACATTTTGCCATAGATGATTTCTTTCACTAAAATATTAAAAACTCTATCAAGTATATATGTATTGTTGTATTACTGTATTTATTAAGAAATTTTAATTTAAATTGGGTTGGCCAAGAAATGAATTATATTTCTTCTGTAAAATAAAAGACACATCTTTCATTTTTTACCAATAACTTTATTGATTTAGATATTTTTAATATGTCACTCCCACTATTGGCTTCTGGCAGCTAGAGTCCAGGGGTGCCGCTAAACATCTCCCAATGCATAAGACAGCCCGACAGCGAAGAAACATTTGGCCAAAATGTCAACAGCACCAAGAAACTTCAGAAACCACTTTTGACACGTTCGATCAGTCATGGCACCTTTTCCATACACTGAATAAATCTTTTTTTTTTCTTGCATTTTAGTTGCATTTTTAACTTTCTTGAAATAATAAAGTGTAATACACCAAAAATGTTGTGTATCTTTTTTCACCTTTAATATTAAAATGGCTGCATAAAAATTCATCAAGTTTGATAAGTTTTTTTAAATGCACATTGATATGACAGCTGTCACAATACAATCTAACAAAATTGTTTCAAATGAAGTTAAAGACAACTAAGCACTACTAGAGCCATTGAGTGGAAAAAAAGTAATGGAGTTTTTGGCCAACCCAATAGTTATGACAACTTTCACAATGTCTGCACTTTAGAGAGAAAAACAAATACTCTCACATACACACCACATATATGAATTAGATACTCACTCCTTGCACAATTTGAAAATAAATATATTTATCCAGCCTATATGTAAACACAGTGGATTTTCTCTTTAGTTTCCAATATTTAATGAGTGTCCACTGTTTGTCCTGAATATTTACTTATATTAATTCACTAAATCCTCAAAACTATTTTATAAAGAGGGAAGCGGGGGCAGTAAGAGGTTAAGTAACTCTCCCATAGTCACAGAGCTAAGGATTACACTTGGGATTCACACTGGGCAGTATGGCCCCCTAGCCTCTGCTGCCGCCATTATGCAACCCTCCCTTTCACCAGTGAGAGCTTTTCACTTTCTCAAATGAAAAGCAGAGTGATTTAAATTAAGGTTTGGTGATTGTTTTTCACATGTACAGTCTCTGTAATAGTCTGACAAATTTGGATACTTCGCCTTTCTCCCTCCCTGTAAATAAAAGATCTCTCACTACCCTGTAAATGAGAGATCTCTCCTTTGGCTTTATCCCCTGGGTCCACTTCAGTGTCACCAGGACAAGAGCAGGCATTGCACCAACGCCATGAGATCTAAATGCTCCCCAGAGTTTGCATGCTGTGCACCTTCTAATCAAAGCCAGCTGATACTATTTAGGTTTCTTTTTTAGAAGGTTTTTCATTTTTTGTTTTTTGTTTTTTTTTTAGCAAAAGTGCATCTTGCTGAGAACCTGAATGCCAGTCTCATGTGTATTAAAGTATCAGACTTCCCTTCAAGGATTATAATGGGAATGCTGGCAGATTCTTTGCTGCTTCAGGTTTGGGTGGGCGGTACTACCCTATGTATCTGCCGTTGTGGCATATTTGTGCAATAAAATTAAAATCTTGGTCAGGAATCAGATAGAAGCTCGATATTTTTGATTCACTCTTCTCTGTTATTGCTTATCATCTTTGAAGATATTCCTTTTTTGGCATCTTGAAAACAAGGAATCTGGTTGCTATTTCTTTAGGCTATATAAATATACCTTATTTATATTAAAGTGATCAGCAAACATACTTAAAGTTGGAAAACATGACCACACAAACCATTTTTCCCTCTTTTTAGTAAACACTCTGATACACTTTTATTATTGTTCAACTTTTTGCTCATGGCCAAAAAAACCTTTCTCACATTTTAACATATTCAGAGACTTCTTTCATGTGGTCTGAATATATTCTGTTTTAGACATTATTGTGGCTATAAAAGTATCAAAACACATATTTTACAAGCATATATTACTGCAGTATATGTTCTAGTATTTGTGGATAAAGTACCAGATTTTTACAATTACAAGTATTTCAATGTTTTATCTTGCCTAACAACTAACATCCAACAGTAAAATAAAGTAGAAAGAAGAGTCAGGAAGATTTGGATTTGAGTACAGACTTTACAATTTACTAGCTGTTTGACTCTGAAAAAGCCTTTAACTGCCCTGATTCTGTTTCCTTGCATTATAGGGAGACAATAATATTTGCTTCTCAGGGTGGTTATGAAATATATAGAATTAACACAAGTGTAAACCCTACATGCTGGGCACTCAATAAATATCACCTCTCTGGCACTCATCTCTTTTCTTTTTCAACAACTAAGTAAATTAAGTTAAAGGGAATTTATATGTGAGTGAATATCCATTTACAATTTTTAAAAGCACATAAAAACACTAAGAAATATATTATTCTTCCTATTTTTAAAAAGTAAGTTTGTTCTTCATATAAATTTATAATGTTTACATTTTCCTTCCATAACTTTTGGCTGCTTTCATAATTTTGGAAGGCAGTAATAGTACCATGGTTTTTAGATAGCACGTTCCCAGATAAGACCATTTGTGCAAAAGACTTTAATTATAAACATTAAATCTAACATTCATGCATCAATTAATATTTTCTTCTACACTTGTGTTTCTTGCAAGTGATTCCCTCTTAACTGATATTAGATTATAATTTAGCAAATTATATTTATGATGTGAGTTGCAGATGAATCTCTGATTCTAACACTCTTGGTGCCTGACATGTCATCCTCTGGGCTACTTCTAATTTTAGCCATAATCTGGATTTGTGCAGTGTCCCACCTCAAACATGTCTGCCTCCTGCCTTCCAAGCCAGGAAAGCCACTGGAACTTGGCCAGGGCATCTGCTAGACCTGGAGGTCCAGGAGAATTACTAACACCTGCCCCCCAGGTGTCCCTCATCCAATGGAGGTAAGGAACCATTTGGTAAATTCCCTAGCTTTTATCCTCTCCCACGGATAGAGTGCCTTGTACACCTGTCTCAGAGATACAGATGTAATCCAGTTCCTGTCTCTGCAGCAGCCATGTACCCAACTCACTCTTCTATTGCTTTTTTCTCTTTCCCTACGCAACTCTTTCTACTTCCTCACTCTTGCTTCCTGGTTTCACCTTCCAAATAAACTACTTACACTCAAGTCCTTGCTTTAGGCTCCACTTTCAAAGAAACGCAATATAAGATCTTGACCTTGAAACTCACCTCTTAAATTCTAAATGGTACCCTTTTTTTTTCTAGGATAAAGCTGCAAATCTTTAGCTAGATCATCTGAAAGATGCTTCAAGGTCTTACCTGTACTTAACCTCCTACTAGATGTGCCACATGACTCCTAAACTGTGGCAGAATTCAGCAACTTGCAATTGCAGGCTCTTTTATGGTTTCACATGTCTCTGCACCTTTACAGATGCTTTTCTTGACCCAGAAAACTCTTTCCTCCCTATTTTGTTCTTTCATCCTCAGTTCACTGCCACCACCACCAATGGCCCAAGCAATTATTTCTATTCACGTGGCATACTTCCATCATATTCAACATTCCGTTTTACCATAAATGTAGCTTCTGATCTAGGAATTGGTAAAACGAGATCGACCAATATCACTCTTCAATTTCTGAGTGTTGTCAATGAGCAAGGAGCTTACTTTGACTGAAAAGAAAATTAAATGAAACAAAGTTGGCATTGCTGATAAATTGTGTTTGAAATAAGAAGACATTGGTTGCCCTGTGGCTCTGAGAAAAATTGGATTTTAAATTAATGTCAGAGTTCTGGGGGAAAAGAAAGCTGTAATAGAGGCTGAGTTGAATAAAAGTTGTATCACTGGATATTTTGAAAGGGACTGTGAGCACAAAACAGTGTGGTGAGGTGGAATAGGAAATAACAGTAAGGTGAGCTGGAGTAGGAAATAATCTATATGTAACATATAGAGAAAATATGTGTGCACATACTATCTATATATTAAATTTATTAATTATATATTTTATTAAATATATTATGTATATTAAATGTTTATATCTGTCTTCACATAAAGAGAAAGTACTTAGCAGAGGCATGACATGTAATCTCAAGATGTGACAACTACGGTATTCTTCTTCAGGCTGCATCAGCCAGTCTAACACATTGGGAATAGTTGGTCAGGATCATTTAACACAATAACCTACAGTAAAGTTGCCAGATTTATCATGTAAAAGTACAGTTTGAATTTCAGATGAACAATAATTATTAAAGTATAATTATATTGCACATATTACATGAGACATAATTATCCTTAAAAAGGTACTTATTTATCTGAAATTTATATTAAACTGAATAGCTTGTATTTTAGCTGGTAACCCTACCTGGAAGCCTGGGAATCATGGGGATATTCATGTAGGAAAGAAACTCACAGCGCATGTCTTAGGCTTATACGGATGCTTTGAGACAAAGAGTCTCAAGGAAGCCACAGTTAAAGTGATGTAGCTGGGAGAGTAGAACAAAGAATCACTACTGGGCAGTTTTATAGACCATGTAATAATACACAACCTGGCCTGCAAAATAACTATTTGCTTATCCCTTCCTCTTACTAAACTATGAACCCTTAAGAACACTATGTTGTACTTATTTCAGATCACCATCACAAGTAGATTGTTTGGTATGTAGTAGGTAGTATATGTATGCAAGTAAATAAAATGCATATTTAGTATGTAATGTACAGGGTAGGGCAAAAGTAGGTTTATAGTTACTTGTATGGAAAATAATATAATAGTTAATAAATAATATAATTATAAACTATTTCACATACTCAAACTGTAAATCTCCTTTTGCCCCACCCTATATATTAATATTTATATAAATATGAGGTCTATCCAAAAGGTATCCAGCCATGTAATATGAAAAATAGAGACATTTATTGAAGAAGATACAAGAAACATTGTACATAGGACAATGACACCTCAGTCCCCTTCAAAGTAGGCACCTTGGGACCTCACACAGGTGCGGTCCTTATCACCATCAGCTGTCCAGTCCTATTTTCCTAAATCTCATTGATGGTCTGAAATCTTCCCTTTCAAAGGTGATATTAGTTTGGGGAAAAACCAGAAGTCACAGGGTGCCAAATCTGGTCTGTAGGGGGACTGAGTCACCTGGGTGTTTTGATGTTTTGCCAAAACACTCTGCATGAAATGTGGTGCATGAGCAGGTGCATTGTCATGATGAAGCTGCCAATCACCAGTTGCCCATAGCTACGGCCTTCTGAATCATCTGAGTAGTTTCTGCAGAGGAATGTTCAAACTTAATGCAAAATTAGATGCAGATTCATTGCTTCACTTGCTCAGTCATTTTGAATGTGACAGTCGTGCATTACACATATTCACTCAACAAATCTACCACCCCCACTGACCAGTGCAGTGAAGTCATCATTGTTCACACATGCACATTCCAGTCCACTCTCCTTGGATGCCAGTTTACATCAATGTCATGCAAACCAGTCTGTTACATTAACAATGGCTGGACTTTTTCCAGACAGACCTCATATGTTAATTTTAATGCATAATGATTTTATTAGCAGAGAAAATAATTCAGAATGTGAAAGTATTACTTTTAGGTAAGTTATCTACTTTATAAGAGTTATTTATTAGCACTTAGTATCAGGAACCAGATTTTTCCAATTATTAGTTTCCCAATATGAATTTACATAATTGTAACCTTAATTTCAAAATATTAATTTATAGAATTAAAAGAAAACAAAGTAATCTATAGATTCAATGTAGTTTCTATCAAAAATACCAATGGCATATATCACAAAACTAGAACAAATAGTATGAATATTTGTATGGAACCACAAAAAAATCTCCAAATCTCCAGTAATCTTGTGAAAGAAGAGCAAAATTGGAGGTATCACTCTACCTGATGCCAAAGGCCATACTACAAGGCTACAGTAATCAAAGCAGCATGGTACTGACATAAAAACAGAAATACAGATCAATGAAACAGAATAGAGAGTCCATAAATAAACCCATGTCCAGAAATAAACCCACACATATATGATCAATTAATATTGACAAAGGATGCAAGAACATATGATGTGGTAATGACAATCTATTTAATAAGTGGTGTTGAGAAAATTGGACAGATATGTTCAAGAAAATGAAATGACCTTCTTATACCATATACAAGACTAAACTCAAAATGGATAAAAGACTTAAATGTAAGACTTGAAATCATAAAAATCATAGTCAGTAAAATCTCTGACATTTCTTTCAGTAACATTTTTTAATCTATCTTCTCAAGGAAGGGAAACAAAAGAAAAAATAAACAAATGGGACTACATTAAACTAAAGTTCTGTACAGCAAAGGAGATCATCCACAAAACAAAAAAATTACCTCCTGAATGGGAGAAGATATTCACTAGTGCTACAACTGATAAAGGATTAATACCCCAAAAGTATAAAGAACTCAGACAACTTACCACCAGAAAAACAAACAGCTCAATTTAAAGTGGGCAGAAGACCTGAATAGATACTTCTCCAGGAAAGACACACAGATGGCTAATAGACATATGAAGAGTTGCTCAACATTACTAGTCATCAGAGAAATGCAAGTCAAAACCACAATGAAATACCACCTTACACCTGTCAGAATGGCTATTACCAATAAATCAGCAAACAACAAGTATTGGCAAAGATGTGGAGAAAAGGGAAGCCTAGTGCATTGTTGGTGGGAATGAAGATTGGAGCAACCACTAAAGAAAACAGGGTGGAAATTCTTCAAAAAATTAAAAACAGAATTGTCTTATGAACCAGAGATTCTACTTCTGGGAATATATCCAAAGAATCCCAAAACACTAAAAGAATATATGCACCCCTATGTTCATTGCAGTGTTGTGTACTATAGCCAGGAAAAGGAAGCGACCCAAGTGCCTATCAATAGATGAGTGGATAAAAATATGGTGATATATATATCCAATGGAATATTATTTGGTCATAAAAAGAATGAAATCTTACCTTTTGTGACATCATAGATGGACCTAGAAGGTCTTATCCTAAATAAAATAAGTCAGAAAAAGACAAATGCTATATGTGAAAGCTAAAGAAAAATAAACGAACAAGAGAAATAGACTTATAGATACAAAGAACACAGAGAACAGATTGATAGGTGTCAGAGGGGTGGGAGGGATACAAAATGTGAAGGGATTAAGCAGTATAAATTTGCAGTTACATAATAGTCATGGGGATGTGGATGTAGATTACAGAATAGGGAATACAGTAAATAATATTGTGATAACTATGTTTGGGGTCAAGTGGGTACCTGAAGCATCAGGGGGACCACTCTATAAATACATGATTTTCTAACCACTGTACTGTACCTCTGAAACTAATACAGAATAATATTGGATGTAAACTGTAATTGAAAAAATAAAAACCTTAAAATATAAAAAGGTTCCAATTTTAAGAAAATTTCTATATATTTTTCTTTTATTCTTCCAATATAATGAAATTAAATGTTTAAAAATATATTGATTTTGCTCTGTCTAGTTTTTAAATTCCATAATGAGAAAACTTCCTTGCTCTTTTACTGCCATGGATGCATGCTACAGATTTAGGAAATCTTTTTTAAAAAACATTTCAGGTAGTTTTCTGAAAAAAACCCACTAAAATTATTTTTCAAAACAATTAGCCAGTATTAGAAGAATTAACTCACAAGCAAGATGGAAAAGACCAGAATAACAACACAATATTGAAGGAAAAGAACAGAGTCGGAAGACTGACACTACTTGACTTTACAACTTACTAAAGAGCTACAGTAATGAAGATAGTGTGGTATTGGCAAAAGAATAGAAAAATACATCAATGAAACAGAATAGAGAGCTTAGAAATAGACCCACATATAGGCAACTGGTTTTTCAAAAAGAAGTATACAATATAATGGGACAAAGATAGCCTTTTCAACAAATGATGCTGAAACAACTAAATTTAATTTTGACGTAGACCTTACAACTTTCACAAAAAGTAACACAAGTAAATAACCTAAAGCATAAAATTCAACACTACACAATTCCTAGAAAATAACGTAGGAAAATATTTGATGCCCTTGAGTATGGTGACAACTTTTTAGATACAACACAAAGGGCATGACCCATGAATAAAATAATTGATAACTGACTTTATTGAAATTAAAAACTTCTGCTCTGTGATAGACAAGATCAAGAGAATGAGGAGACTAGGCATACACTGGAAGGGAATATTTGCAAAAGACACATCTGATAAAGGATTGTTTGCCAAAATATACAAAGAACTTTTAAAACTCAACAACAAGAAAAATCAATTCTGAAAAATGGACCAAAGACCTTAATAGAGTCTTTACTAAAGAAGATATACCAAGAACAAAGAAGCACATGAAAAGATGCTCTACATGATATTCATTGAGGAAATGCAAATTAAAATAAGGAGACACCACTAGACACCATTAGAATTGCCAAGATCTGAAACACTTACATAAACAAATGCTGGTTTAGATATAGGGCAACAGGAACTCTCATACGTTGCTAGCGGTACAACTATTTTGAAAGACAGTTTGGTGATTTCTTACAAAATGAAACACCCTCTAATCATGTGACCCAGCAATGGTGTCTTGGTATTTACTCAAAGGAGTTGAAAACTTAGATCCACACTAAAGCCTGCACATGGATGTAGGTAGCAACTTCATTCATAATTACCAAGACTTGGGAGCAACCAAGATGCCTTTCAGTAGGTGAAAGAATTAATAAGCTGTGGTACATCCAGTCAAAGGGCTAATATTCAGCACTGAAAAGAAATGAGCTATAAAGCTATAAAAAGACATGAAGGAGACTTAAATGTATATTATGAAATGAAAAGCCAATCTGAAAAGACTACATACAATACAATTCCAATTATATGGTGTTCTTGAAAAGGTAAAACTATGGAAACAATAAAAACATGAGTGGTTGCCAGGGATAGGGGGTGGGGAGATGAACAGGCAAAGCACTGCCTAATGTCTGATTAAGAGATGTAGAGATAAACACATGTCATTACACTTTGATCCAAATCCTTAGAACGTGCAACACCAAGAGTGAACCCCAGTGTAAACTATGGACTCTGCATGGCAATGATGTGTCCACATTGGATCACCAACTGTAATAAACGTACCACTTTAGTGAGAGATGTTGATAATGGGGGAGGCTATGCATGTGTGGAGGCAAAGTGTACATGGGAAGTTTCAGAACCTTTTCAACGTTAGTATGAACTTAAAACTGTTCCAAAAATAAAGTCTTCATATAAAAAGTTTTACAAGCATGGTAGATGGAAATGTGTAACAACCAAGTCAACGAGTAATTTATATAAGATGGAGATATTAGTTCATCACTTTTCAATTGTCCTGCATAAAAAAACATTACACAAATGTATCAGTCTTCTTTATTGTCTTTTGCAGAACAATACCAGATTTTTCAAGGTTTCCAAGGAGCACTATCTGGTATTTTTAAAATTGGGTTGGGGTTACAAAGAATAGGCTTCTGTTTTGAGATTAGTCACAGATATTACTTCACCTCTGTTCAGTTTTTCTTTGTTCTAGAAGTGAATTAGACATATTCCTTAGCTGTAGGACTGCACCCCTTTTTCCCTAGAAAATTTAACATGTTTGAGGCAGACATGACTTTTAAATTTGATTAGAATCTGAAAAAAAAACCTTTCAATGTAATTCCCCCAAATTTGATCTATTTGGATTTGATCGTGTGCCCTATTAAAAGCTGATTCTTTTGTTAACAGGAGAAGTTGTATCAGTTAAATCATAATAATGAATCCTGGAATAAAAGTTAGAGTAATATCTCAAATTCATCATTAGTGCTTCAAATAACAAAAGCTGACATTTTGTGCTCATTTGCAGTCAGCAGGAATTCGGCAGGAAGATATCAAGTACAGAGTTTTAGAAATTTTGTACAGAACTGATGGGACATCTCTATGGTACTCTTTCTGGTGAAGAACAAACTTTTGTAACCAGTATGAATAACAAGATTGAAGCCAGCCTGTGTATTATCAGAACACCCTTTTTTACCTAGAAAAAAATGATAGTTATCACATTGTCCTCTGTGCAACTGAGTACAAAACCTGTAGCATCCATGCGGGTTTTATTACTTTACTTTTTTACATCTCATTTTCAGTGTTGGATGCCTTGGCAAGTGTGCATAAGGTAGACATCCTCTTTAGTAAATGGGCAGAAGAGATCTAATGAGAACATGGCAGTCACCTATTTTTTTGTATTTATCTCTACATATGAAAACTAAACTAAACTAAAATGTTATTTTTAAACATTAAAAATAACAGTACCTACTTACTATACATATGCATTATTTTAAAAATAAAACAAAAAAAAACCTTACTATAGAGCAAGTATTTTTCTAGGTTATGGGTTATAACAGTCAGAAAAATAGGGTCTCTGTTCTCACCCAGCTTAGGTGCTAATTAGGAGACATACAATAAAAATGACAACTGTCAAGTTGTGAGATATGCCTCGAAGGAGGATAATAAAAGAGTAAGGTGAGGGGGAATAGTAGAGAATGTCTAGAGGAAGGTCAGCATGGCCACTTTGATAAGTGTGGTGTGAGGGAGTGAGTCTTACAGTTCTGGGAAGGAAAACATTACAGGCAGAGAGAAGAGCTACATGCAGAGGAGCCATGGAATGAATGGACTCAACTTGTTTGAAAAACTGCCTATGGGTGGAGTGGGGCAAGGTTTCAAGTAGAGAGAGAGGTAGGATATCAGGTCAAATATATAGTGGATGGTCAGATCATAGAGGGATTTGAAGGCCATGATAAGGACTGTAGTTTACCAGGGGCAGATGGAAATAATTTGAGTGTTTGGTAGAGGAAATGTGATCTGACTTGTGATTTCAAAGGGCTGCTTTGTTGATTTTACAGAGAGCAGTAATCCAGAAGCACAGGATTGTGACATGGACCAAGGCAGGGAATGAGAGAAGAAAGGAGTCAAGAACAACTTCAAAGTTCTGTCATGAGTAACTGGTAGAATACAATTGGAATATGTTGAGGTGGGGAACCCAGGAGAATAAACTTGGAGAGAGAAATCAGGAGTTGGGGTTCATAAATGTTAAATTTGAGTTGCCCACTAGACATTCATGAAATGGTGTGACGTTAGCAGCTGATATATGAATTTGATAAATGTAGAAACTGTTAATGTTGGAAATGCTCATTTAAGAGTAATCACTTTATGGAGGGTATTTAAAAACCTGGGCATCAGTGAGATTTCCTAGGAATTGAGTATAAGTGGAAGAGAAACAAGTTCTGAGGACTGAGCCTTGAAGTAGCCAACATTTAGAGGTTGGAAAGATGAAAAGAAAAACAGGCCAGGGGACCAAGAAAGAGCGGTCAGTAAAGTAGCTGGAGAACCAGGGAAAGAAGAGCCTTGGAGTCCAACTGAAGCATTTCAAGAATGCAGAAGTGACCAGCTGCATCAGATGGAATGAGAGGTCAAAAGAAAGTAAACAGAAATGCCTACTGGATCTGGCAATCTTGTCGTCACTGGTGACCTTGACAAGAGTAATATCCATAGAATGGTAGGTGGGCAGTGGTGTGTTTGTAAATCTAAAAAATTGACCATCTGGGTAAAAAGGCTCTGATTTAAAACATTTTTCCAATGTCCATGACATGAACACTCCCACCACTGCCGATTTCCAGCCGCTAACATGCCATTACAGTACCGAATGTGAATTTGGAAATGGTGCACACAGCTGGCAGGAGAAAAGCAGCTGTAGGTGTGGATAAAAAGTTAAAAATGCAATTCTATTAAACGTATACATGCAACAACATAAAAATAACATTTATTAATGTCATGTTATATTGAGAAGTTACATTATATCTGGTGATAAAATGTATGTCACTGGGGCTAGTTACAAAGTCTTGTCATGTATGGATACCATAAATCAGATTAATATTTAGTAGAGCCCTTTATAAACTAGTCTTATAAAAATGCCTTTACATATGTTTAAGGCTTCAAAAGAGAAAAAAGGAAACAACTTCTACATTTAGTCTTCAGCATATGTAACTTGATATCTATTTATTTACTGGTATTTGTGCAACACCCTGGGATCATTAGTCCATTTTCTTGTCCTGGTATATCAGTGCTAAGAACTGAAGTGTACAATAATGCACTTACACATGAAAATTTCCTATTTGTATATTCATTTGTAAAAAATTTTTAAAATTTTACTGGTTTGATTAAAAAAGATCAATAATTAAGATGAGCAAAATCAAATACAATTGTACTTATAATATATGAAGTATTATAACTCACAATACATAAAAAACAGTAGGAATCAAGAAAAAAATGTAAACAACAACTAGAAAGACTGCAAATTAAGTAGGACTGCATTGGAGAGGAAGCTCTACTGGCCTGTAAAAATATGAAAAGATGCTTAATTTACCTAGTAATCAGAGAAATGAAAATTAGAACAACAATGTGACACACAGTTTCACATTTTACCAGATTGTCAATTTTCAAAAATTGTGCCATATAAATTGTCAAGAGATGTAGAGTAAGAAAAACCCTGAGTGTGGTACACATGGATATCACCAAATTAAAAAGTTGATTGGCATTAATTAGTACACTTGCGTAGGAGACTGTTCTGCATGGCATGGGCCCAGCTCCCACTCGGAGATGCACAGGACCCATGCCCAGGGATAGGTTCTCCCCTGGGGAGTCAGGCCTGCAATGTACCTAGGCTGCTTGGAGACTTGCTTTTGCTACAACTCCCTCACCCTAAATTGAGACAGCAAGTGCTTACTGTAACTTCCTAAAATCCATGCTGAACCTTCCAAAGATGAATGTAACCAGTTCAACTACTTTTCCCTTTTCATTTGCAAATATCCCTTCTCTATGATGTGATTAGTGGCATCAGCTCCTTTGTTTTCTGTAAAAGGTAACCACCTAAAGCCAACCTGTGCCTAGTAAACGAGGACCATCATGTAATGTGCCAAGAAACCCAATAAAGGCCAGCCATGGCAAGGGCTTGGCTTTTGCTCCCCTTGAGAGAAAAGCCACTTGCCCTTTTCCTCCATAGGACTCGGCAGTCCATGTGAATGTCTCGTGTCTCATCCACAATGTGGCGGACCCCATAAGCTGGGGTCTGCATCACACTTGAACATACACAGATCTTACCATTGAGCATTTCCTAAGCCCCAAAGAAGTGCCTACACATTATACCTCAAAATGAAGCATTGTATGAGGGTATCTGAAAGAGCATGTTTGTCATATCAAAATATGAACAAGCAGTAGAACAGAGGAAATAATTGAGGTAAACTCATATGATGGAATATCACTAGCTGTGAAGATAAAGAAACTGTTGCTCCATATATCAACTTAGGTGAACCTCAAAAGTATACTATCAAGTGAAAGAAATAAATTATTGATTAATATATATATTATGATTCATCCTACAATAAGTTTTAAAAAATAGGCAAGAAATAATATATACACATTGGTGGTTAAAAATATAAAGAAATAGAAGCATTAATAAACATAAAATTCAGGAAAATTGTTACTTCTGTTTGGTGGTGGGAGAGATGGGATTGGAGGAGGGTACACAGTGGCTTTCTAATTTACTGATAATGTTCTATGTCTTAAACCTTGGTGGTAGAACATGAAAGCCCATTTTATGATATCTGAAGCATAAAATATTTTATATGTTGGTTTGTATGCATGTTACTTTTCACCATATATATTTGTGTATATATACCAAAAATTAACAACTGAAGGAAGAAGGAAGTAGATAGACTAAGAGTCTTTGTTAGTAATCTAGCTAAACAACATAGATCTGGGATATATTAGTAAGTGTGGGAATGGTGAAGAGAGAAAAATGCAAAAGACAGTAGAAAATATAAAGCAATTCAACCTGTTGGCTCCTAGTCACTGGAATAAGAGAAGGCAGGTGATCTCAGGTGTCTCCATACCATGACGCCCAGTTGATTCTGAAAGACAGCAGCACTAGAGAGGAAATGACTTAAGGCAGGCTGAAGGAGAACGAGCTTTACTCAGGAGCGAGGTCAGAGGCAGGAAACGACATTTGATAGTCGTCTGGTTATTGTGATAATTGACTCTACAATGGTGGATACAGTCTCCCAGGAAAATAATATGAAATAACAGCATAGGCTTTGAGAAATTTCCTTAACAGGAAAAAGAGGAAGTTAAATGCAGGAAGTCTTGCCCTCCTCCAATTTATTCTTCACATTGATGTCAGAATAATATTTCTAAACCACATATTGATCATGTCACCTCTACTGGCCAAAACTCTTGAGAGCTTCAGGATGCTTTCCAAACTCAACAGCCTGCCACAAAGTGTAATCTACATTGTGATCATAAATCCGGCCAGCTCCACCTTTTGTGACTATCACTCAGCCAGCCTCACTGAAGGCCTGCCACTTTCTCCCACTACTGTGCAACCTTGCTGTTACCTTCTCTCCTGAGAAGGTAAAGCTTGAGCAGCACAGCTGACCCAGCGCCTCCTCCTTGTAGAAATCTTTCTTTGTTCCTCCGAGTTGACCAGAGGCCACCCTGTTCCACTTTGCAGAAACCTTTCTAGGGCACTTTCACTCTTTTTTATTATTATTTTTTTTTACTTTTTCTCTTCTGCTTATAGGCAGGGCTAACTTTCATTTCTGTATCTGAATTTTTATCTATAATTGCACCAAGTTGACTTTTAATAAATGTTTTCTTAAAAAATGAATAGGTGAACAGATAGGTCAGCAATAAATGAATTAGCCAAAGAACGTATCAGAAAAAAATATCATGAGAGATTTTGGAAGGGAAATGAAAGGTAAATAATATCATGTTACACTCAGGCTAAAAGAAGTGGGAAGGAGAAAGCACTCTAACAATGAGGCAGTCAATGGTGAGTTCTGAGTTACCATCCAGCAAGTGTTTTAGCCAGAAGCCGCAAGAAAGCTGGGACAATATGGTCTGGGCATTGTGGCTTAAGTGAAACATGGACACAGTATGTATGATTAATTCTAGTTAAGAAATCTAGTGACAAAGGGAGCAAAAGTGAGGTCAAGGTCAGGCAAATACTTTTAGAAGAGTGTGTACACACACGTGCCACAGGAGAAGCAGTGATGAAGGGTGAAATAAGAAGGAGCTACTTGCCCTGGCTGGTGTGGCTCAGTAGATTGAATACCAGCCTGTGAACCTAAGAGTTGCTGGTTCAATTTCCAGTCTAGGGCACATGCCTGGGTTGCAGGCCAGGCCCCCAGTAGAGGGAGCACAAGAGGCAACCATACTTTAATGTTTCTCTCCCTCTCTTCTCCCTCCCTTCCCCTCTCTAAAAATAAATAAATAAAATCTTTTTTTTAAAAAAAGGAGCCACTAAAGAGCAAAAGTGTTCCTGGGGACTGCAAAGTGGTCTAATGGCACCAGTAGGCAAGTATTCTGAAGAAAGGGTAAGATTATGATTTCAGACAGAAACTCTGGGTAAATTGAAAAGGAGGAGGATAAAAGCCCTAAAAAATCAAGAGGTGGGATTATCCCCAGAATGATGAGGGTCTTTTTAGAAAACATCTGCCTTAGGAAATGTGCTTGAGTCTGAACAGGGTAGGAGAAAGAGATTTTGTTGAAGGTTGAGGGTCTGGGAAACGTGGTGTAGATTTATAATGATCTGCGTAGTCTCACAATATTGCCTCAGCTAGGGCTGGAAAGCAAGTAAAAAGCTATGCTCACAGCCTAATAAAGATAAACCACTCAATCTTTCATTTGCCCCCTTTTCAAAGCATCCAAAGCACATAGTTCCTGTGTCTCCAACACTGGTTGTTAGAAGGTACTCAGCACTTTAACCAGACACCTTCCTTTGTTTAAATGTTTAGTCTTCTCGGTTCACATCTCTTGACACAAACAATAACACATCTGCCCCTTCCCTGCCCCCCAGCACATACACCACACGTCAGACACTCCCTGTTGTGTTACTGTAATAGTGATGGCACACAATTTAAAATTACTTTTTATACATTCATGTTTCTTTGTTTTTGTGTCTGTATGTTAAAACAGTTGGATGTTTTACTCTAACCAGTGATTTTGAGGTCAGCCATACAATTGTTTATGCATATTTTAAAACTTTCTGTCTTCAATGTTATACCTATTTGAGATCTCTATAATTTACTTTTTGAAACTGGAATGGGTTATTGTATTAACATTGTTCAAAACAAACTCATCTCCCCCAGTGTTTATATAATCTTAATTTTGTAGGATAATGGTTAATCTCTGTCATCAGTCTGGGCCACTGCTGTCCAGTTTTATGAGTTCAAGCATGACATTTGTTCTCTCTGAGCCTCCATTGCTGTTCTGTAAGGTGGGGGTCAGAGTAGTACCACCTCACTGGATTACTGAAAAGAATGAGCATGGTCCTGATGCATAAGGGTGTGCAAGAAACCTTTATTGGAAGTAGAACAATTAAAATGCTATCATGATTTAAAAGGCAAAGTTGCTTTTTATTTTGTATCGCTTTTGTAATAACTTTAAAATAATAAAAAAATTATCCCCCTTCTCTTAATCTGGAGGAATAACTGGCTATGCGTGTGAGGTCAAGAC
Source organism: Phyllostomus hastatus (assembly GCF_019186645.2). Classification (NCBI taxonomy): domain Eukaryota; kingdom Metazoa; phylum Chordata; class Mammalia; order Chiroptera; family Phyllostomidae; genus Phyllostomus; species Phyllostomus hastatus. The sequence goes on along the minus strand of NW_025333912.1, from coordinate 1,439,371 downwards.
AGTTTCTGATAAATTAAAAATTCTGAAAAATGATGTCAGATATTGAAGAGTTTCTTATATAGTGAGAGTCACGTGAACCATCACATTCAAGGTATTCAGGATTTAGCATTACAACATTGAGGATGCTGAGCCTTTTTTTTTCAAATACGATTAGTAAAAACCCATTGAAGGTATGAGCTGAATGACCACTACCTAGAGTTATGTCATTTTTTTAGTGGTTGCGAAAAAAATGAAAGCTCTTTACTTTAGAGTGAGTGAGATGGGAAAGAACAAGCAAACTAAAAATTATTAGTTGATTCCAGAGAATGAAGCTGGTCCCCTGGAACCAGTTCTCTCTAATATTAACTGGCTCTCAGTTGCTGCTCCAGAAATCGTGACAATGTCTTTGAATTTGGTTTCTGTAAAAAGACTGGGACTTATTAAACCCACCACAGCCCAGCATTCAGGACCATATTAGGCATTTGCAAGAGCTGTGCCCCACTGAACGTGACCTAAAGGCTGCCAAAATGAATGGCAAAGCTGCTGCGCCTCAGGATATTATTAGTGGATTACTTCTATCTATAGATTATTTTAAAAGGTTATTTAGCAAACTGTAATTTTAAGCCAGCTTCATGTGCCTGGCATTTAGAAAGCAATAAAAATTTAAGTTGTCTTCAAACTTTCTAGAGAGAGTACAACATTTCCAAAATTATCAAAATACAAGTTACTATTAAAATACAAGTACACACAGAGATTAGAGCCACAGATTTGAATTTACAGATTTGTGGACTTTATAATGAAGTCAGTTATTGTACAAAATCTGAATACATTATAATATATAAATATTATCAAAATAACTGGTCAGATAGTTTTTTAAAATAAGAAAAATTCCATTGTCCAGGGTCATGGAAAACAATTAGCTTTCTGAGTGAAATTTTACTTACCTATCATTTATAACACTAGCTAAACTCATCATTACCAAAAAAAAAAATAGAGTTCTCAAAGTATTTTCCTATATGCTTCAAAGAGATTGAGACAGTTTTTTTCATACATTGAATAGGCCTTTGATTCAGTATTACTATTGTTGTCATAAGAAATAATATATCTACTTTCTACCGTTCAAGGACTTTAAGGCAGAGTTCTACAGAAGATAAGTGGTAAATATCAACTAACTGCCTTATTCAAACTTAGGTATCTTGGAAAATTCCCTTTTAGGCAACTGTCAATTAATCACCAATCATTCATGGGCTCCTGCTCCATGTCACGCAGTTACAGACATGATGTTCGTCGTCTGTGGGGGAGGATGTGCAAAATGTAAATAAGTACAAGAGAGCTGAGAATATCACCAAGATTGCATGCAGAGCACTGGGGCACATGCAGCAAGGAATAAGCCAACTTCAAGCAAATAATAAATAATATCTGTAGATGAAAAGCACCTTAAAAATGCCTTTTATTAGATTAGTGAATAGTTCTCTTCAGCACATACATCGCACATAAATATTTCAAGGCTGTCAAATTTTTATACCCTGCCACCTCCCCAAAATGATTGGAGGCAACTAATATTTCAGTTAGCAAATTAGCCTAATGTATCTCTAAAGCAAACACCAATCCTTGCCTTTCTTTCACCAATAAACTTTAAACAAGAAAAGGAACCTCAATCTTTGATGTTGAAGGGGAAAGCTGAGGGACTTCAGCTAACAAAAAAGGAAGAGAAGGAGGAGCTGCAAAAAACGTGGAACTCTCCGCTCTCTCGTGTGCACGGCACTTTCGGCTGAAGGTCTGTCTTGATGTCTGCTGCAGTAATAAATATTTTTCCTTTACCACATGACAAGCATTTAATTGACAATCTGATAAATGCTACCAGCAACAACAACAAAAAGCTATCAGCTCTTTCCTCCAGTGTCCTATCATCAATTATCTTACCATTCAGAATATCCATAAAATATTCAGGTCACAATGGGATAAGAAGCTGTGTGTGCCATTGTGAGGGAGCATATGTTCAGTGGCAAGCGCTCCGTGACCTAGGAAGTGTGTCTTCCTCTCAGAACACATGCCTTGGACAGTCTTAACAGAAGTTCTGAAGTGGCAACCAAAACACAGTTCCTTCCCGACAGATGATGCATCCTGGCATTTTTTTTTAGAAGAGCTTTAATCATTCCAATGAAATGTTCCATGAAACAAAATTAAATTTTAGCAAGTTTACATCCTTTATCTCTGATTTTATGCTTCTTTTGCTTTGTTTAAGATAGGACACAAAGGAAAGTATATATAAAGCCAAGTTCAAATGGTTCAGGAAGGAATCAAAGATTTGGCGATCTGATCTAATTTTTTTCAGGACTATCTTTATGTAGAATAACTGTAAACAATTTAAGAAAAAAATATTTAATAGTCTTGTAGAAAGAAGGTTGGACTCTGTCATAAGAGTTTGAAAAGTGAAAACTGAAGGGAACTATAGGGATCATTTAGTCAAATCTTCTCAATTTATACAAGAAAACCTGGAACTTAAAGCTGTTAAGGAAACTGCCCCAGGCTACACAGCTGGTCAGGGTAAAACCCAGAGTAGGTCTCTGACTTCTCCTCATGGCTTAAATATTATCAACAAAGTTGACACTTAGAAAACTGTTTCCTATTTGTGAAGAAGATTGGTTGAAAATAACAGTGACAGTGTTGGCTAAAATGAAAAAAGCAACGTGACAAAGACTAGTCTCAGGAATCTGAAACCCTGAGCTCAAGTCTGGACCCAGCAGCCCCTTCTGACCAGCCATCTCTCCTTCCCTTCCATCCACCATGTCGGAAAACTGAGACCATCTCTTGAGGCTTTCTATGAATGTGAGGAAAGGAAAATGAAATCTTTAAGGAGTAAAGGACAGGTAAATGCAAAATACAATAGTAGTAACAAAACCAACAAGCAAGATTCAAAACGTACTAGTAGTTCAGGCCTTAAAAACTCAGGCATGGGCCTCACACAGGGTTTTCGCATTTCAGCTTTCCCACTTCAAATTGTTTATTTAGTTCACGTCTCTGCGCCTCACTTTCCTCATCTGTCAAATAGATTTAATAATATTTACCTCATAAGGTTGCTGTTAAGACTAACCAAGGTTGTGCATATAGAACTGATTTATAACAGTGGTATATAAACATGCATCAATTTAACTTTTTTCCATAATTATCTTGCCCTAAATTGTGGCAGTTTATTTGATGACATCATAGTCACATTCTTTAACTCTAAAGTCACTTTTTTAAAAAGTCACAGAATAACACATATTTGGGTGTATCAGAATGGTATATAAAACTCATTCCTGATTTTAAAACTTTAATCTCATAATCTCATATTTAATTCAAAGCTCCAGCTTGGAGTGGAAGCAAGAGAGGAGTACGATGTGCCTTTGCATATTTTATGAGTTTATCTCTCTCTTTTTTTAATCCTACTTTCCATTCCCCAAACCACTTACCCTCTAGAACCCAGTCACTTCCATGGATCTGACATCTGTCTTCCTCTCCGACAGGGAGAGAGTCCCCACCACCCAGGGAATCCCAAGGGCAGGAGCCTGTGTTAGAAACCAAGGGCACAGACCAAATATCTGGACGAAAGATGCTCCTAGTGCTTTTATCACTCGGGAAATGACAGGGTTTCAGGAGCCAGGAATCAGGGGCAGAGACCACCATATTCTATTTCTCTTATCTCATATTCATTGGTTATTTCACTATTAAAAATACCTAGAATATTAAGTAAAGTAAGTTTCTAAAATGCCATAAATACTACTCTTAGAATACCAGACAAATATATGGTGCTGGTTTATTGGTTTTCTTTCTTATCTTTTTGGAGGGGATACTTTATAGGAAATTTTCATCTGAAAACAAAGTGTGTGTCATTAAAACTTTCTGACACTAAGTGAGTTTGTGAAAGCACCATTAAAAATGTGTCCTTTCACTTTATTTTTAGAGAGCAAAAATCATCTACACTTCACAGAGGTAGATTTTCCTAGAAAAGCTGAGTATAAGGTCTAAAAGCTGCTGGGATTTCCTTACAGGGCTTAATTGAAACAACTTTCTTTTCAAATTGCCTCTAATTTTTGTGCATTTCTCCCCTCTGCTCCAAAACACATATTTTTCTTTGTGCCGAAAGTTTTCAGATGATACTGTAGGGCTTGAACATTGTTTTTATCTTTTAGAAACCTCTGGATTAAAAAATAACAGAAACCTATTTGAATTTAGTTTAAGTGAATTAGCCGGGTCTGAGGCACCAGATTCAGACATTCAACTCTCATTCCAATTCCCTCCGTTTCTTTTTATCTCCCTTCCTCCACCTCCCTTACTCCTTCCCTCTCGTCCTCTCTGTATCCATCTCCCAAACACCAGAAAAATGGCCACTGACAGCACTTACATCCTTCCAGATCAATAACCTGAAAGGAAAATGTTCTACTCTTGTTTTTCTTTTTTTTTTCTCTTTTCGGTTATCCCAGATTCAATCTGGGACATCTGGGAGGTGTTTGGGGCCTACCAGAGTGACCCAACATCTAAGGTAAGACACTGTGGTGGATTGCTTATGAACATGGTTGCCAATAATCCCCTCTGAGTCTGCATGCATGGTGCTCCCCTCATTAGAAGTGGCGTCTATGTATCCTCCTCCTGAATCTCTGCTGACACTGTGTCTTACCAAGACCAAAAGAATGTGACAGAAACGATGTTGTGCCAGCTGTGTGTCTAGGCCTCAAGGGGCTTGGCAGTTTCTACCGTTGCCTTCTCGAGAGCCAGCAACCATGTAAAAGAGCTTGCATGAGTAACTTATGATGAGAGATCTAGTACTGAATGGAAAGCAAAGCAGGCTGGCTTTTCATCCATCTCAGCTGAAGCACTGGGTATGTGAACAAAGCCTCTGGGGCATTTCATGCCCCATTAAGCCGGATAAGTGACTCAGTCAACTCCACCTATGCCACCTGGAGCAGACAAAGCTATCCCTGGACCAGTTATTGTTTTAAGTGACTAAGTTATAGAGTAGTCTGTTGTGCAGGAATAGATAACTAATGCAGCTACAGTGTGCCGACCTCAGTCAAGTGTTGCACTGTCTTTCTGTTGCCAGCAGAAGGGTGAGTGCTAGAAAAGCTATGGTCAAAGACGTGCCAGCTTATTTTTTTTTTCTACAACAGTCTGACAAAATGCAACGGAAAGTTACGACTTGAGTAGAAAGTAAAGTTATTGTAAGGGCTGGCATCTGAGAATGTCAAGAGTATCGGAAATGCCTGAAAGAGAGATGAACGGTATCCTTATTTTGTTTAGGGTTGGCCCTGGACATACCACTGCCTTGTTATTCATGTTGCCATAGACACTATGATGTGTCATGGAAGTCATAGAATGTGACCTTCATAAAGTTCTTTATGACATAAATGAGGATTAAAAAGAATTTTATTTCAAAGCCTCTTATTTTCCTTTCACGAGTCCTTTGAGTACTTATTAGAGAATTACATTTATTTATTTAAAAGAGTTTAAAATTACTGCCTTTCATGAATATATACTTATATAACTTCAGGAATAAAAAACTTAATATATCACAACACTTTCCTTTGATCTATTTTTTTACAGTCAAAAACGTTAGAGAACTTCATACTTCTGCTGGTATTTGCATATAAGTATTTTTAAAGAAATTAAAATTAATCTTACAATATAGCTACATATGTAGCCTACTAGACTTGAAATCAACAGTAAATAAAACAACACATTTTTATTTTTTGTTACTTGTTGAAATTTTCAGATTTTTTTTCTCTTCAAAGTAATAACATGAATTATCTAGGGAATAAATATAATTGATTTGACACAGGCAACACCAACAGCAGATAAAGTTGGTTTACCATATATAAGGGTTCATAGTCTTTTTCCACGGTTGAGAAAATCAGTACATGTGTGATGGTTATGGCATCCACATAAAATACGTGGTAAAGGGAGGGTCTGCATCCATCACAGAGAACAGAGTCTACTCTGCTGCCACAAGTAGAGCTTGTCTTTTAGAAACTGGTTTTGGGATAGCAAAGCACCTTCTAAACCACCTGAACTGAGTAGTGAAGAAGTCCGAAAACTTCATTCCCCATCACACACTGACCAGCATTACTGCGCTGGGAACAGAACTGCTTTAGGCTTATGAGTCTCCTATTTTGGGAAATGCAGGATGGTATAAAATAAATAATAATAATAATTTTTAAAAAGTACCAAATAACAATAAGAAAACATAACAGAAGAAAAAACCTTTTTTAAAAAGTAGGACTTTACCATTAGATATATTTTTGTCATATCTCAAAGGAATACCTCTTGACAAAGCAATTAGATTTAGCTGTTTTGATTCAATTATTTTGAATGGATCTGTACCAAAGAGTTGCCTTAAAAATGTAAAGATGACATTATTTATGGTCATACTGTGACAGCGAGTGTCCCTGGATTGTGCTCCATCTCCGTCTGCCCCCGGTCTCACTGTTAGAGGCGGCATGTTTTGGGGCTTTGCTTTATTCTGTTTTGTTTATTCACTGATGTGATAGGTGTATATTTATAAATGTGCATTTCTTTTATACTAGATCAATAAAGATATTACACACACAGTATGGCAGAATGCAAATTGACTTTAAAAATTAGTTACCTGTTCCCCAAATCATATTTAAGAGGTTTTGTGATATTATATTTAGTAATATAATATATGCATATTGCCTCATGCCAACGGAACTCTTCAAAATGCAACTGAGCTATTTCTGTGTAGATCAGATGGATGGCAAAAGATTATATTATTGCTCAATGACCTCTGTCTACTTCTTAATCTAATGCCCCAACACGCATAGATATACACACAGAGAGCCGTATTTAATATATATACACACAATGAAATAAGGCTAATATATTCAGGAAACCTACAAAATTCCCTAAATTGGGGATCAATCTCCTATCAAGCCCATTACTAAATAGACAAATGAACCTGAACATTGTAACTTTAAAAAGAATGATCACATTATGTAAAGTACAGACCCTTCAATATACAATTACATTCTCAGAGAATCTGTAGGCTCCTTTCTTTGGGATGCTGGATGACACTCTTTGAGTAATTAATTGAAATAAGCATAAAACTATTTATCTGCAAAATGTTGCCTAACCTCCACCTAAAAGCAAAGTGTGTGTAAATGGGATGAGTTTTACAACTAGGAAGGATATATTTATATTTTCAAGATGTACATACATGCCTTTAAAACATCTCAGTGTCTTTGTATTCCCTTTCGGATAAATTCCAGTTCCTTCCAGGGCCCACCTAGCCTGGAGTGCCCTGGCCTTGCATTTCTCTCACCTCCTTTTCACCTCTGCCCTGGGTCTGCCATCCAGCTGCAGACCCCTTATGCACGCTGCTCCTTCTGCTTGGCCATGCCCTTGAACTCATTCTCACCAGCCTTGCTTTAAAGGTGCTCCTTCAGATTTTAGCCCCCTCATCTCTTCTGAGTTTACTCCCCTCCCTCGACAATGCCTTCATTACACCTTTACATAGCCTACTATTGCTGTCCTTCAAAATACTTCATCACTGTTGTACTCTTACTTGTATGTGTGCCACCCTGGGCTAATACCTACCTTTTCCACAAAACCCTAATTTCCATGAAGGTGGAGACCACGCCTTTGTGCCTATTATTGCATCCCTAGGGTGTAACATAGTGCTTGCTACATGATAGCCATTAAAAATTACATTAACTAAATGAATGAATTAATTTAAATAATAATTGTTGTTATTCTAGATCTTAGGACTCAGCCTACACTAAAATTAATAGTGTATTTGCACATTTCCACCCACCAAAGTTCTGTCTTCTCTTTTTTTCTGACATCTGAGAATGTTTCATGAGATCTGTGTACTAGGATTATTGTTCCTTTCCCCATTTATTTTTTAATGGAGTCATAAAATTTAACTCACTCGACAATTTGGATTTTTAGAAAAAGAGTGCTTTTAATTCTGTCTAAATTTAATATACTTGTCTTCTGCCAGTTACCACCACCCCCATCCCAATCTCCTACAGATTGGTTAACAGAAAAAAAAGTCAAATATGACTTAAAATCTGGTCAGATTCAATGATTTAAATAGTCCTTTTAGAAAGGAGTCTCTCATGTAAATACATGCAATCTCTCAGCTAGCCCCTCCCTATCTTCTGTTTCCCTCCTTAAGTCTGAGTCCATGTGCTGTCAATATGTCTCTATGAAAATAGAGATGAAAAGGGGGACTCTGACCATGACCTTCCCCTGCCTTCTCTGGTCAGCGGGGCAATGCCCTTAGTCCTCTATTGTTTTCCTTGTTAGCATTTGAGCCTGGAGTCTGATGCATTGTTTCACTCATCATTTAGTTCACCGTGGCTGTGTCAGAGACCAGCAGTGTTCTCTGGCTGGTAAACAAAGCGCCTCATTCCTTATGTACGTCTAAAGGCTGCTTCCATTGATTGTCTACCAAGACAGCCATCAGATAGCTTGCTTCCTTACTGATTGTCTTGTATCAGCTCTAGAAGAAACATTCTTCTCTGATAAAGGGTTAATATCCAAAACATATAAATAACTTATAGAAATCAGTAATATAAATCCCAAACAATTCAATTAAAAACTGGAACTGAAGAGACATTTTTCTAAAGAAGACATCCAAATAGCCTACAAGTACATGAAAGAGTGCTCACACCATTAATCATCATGGGCATGCAAATCAAAGCTGTAATGAAATTTCACCTCACACCTGTTAAGATGTCTATCATCAAAAAGATAAGAAATAAGTGTTGATGAAGATGTGGAGAAAAAGGAAGCCTTTTGCATTGTTGGTAGGTCCTTAAATTGGTACAACCACTAAGGAAAATAGTATGGAGGTTCCTCAAAAAAGTAAAGATACAACAACCATATGATTCACTAGTCCCACTTCTGGGTATATCTCCAGAAGAGAAGAAATCACTATATTGAAGAAATATCTGCCTTCTCATATTCATTGTAGCATTATTTACAATGGTCAACATGTGGAAACAACCTAAATGTTCATCAGTAGGTGAATGGAGGAAGAAGGTGAATCATATACATATATGCATATACATACATATATGTGTGTGTGTGTGTGTGTGTGTGTGTGTATGATTCACCCAAGATCAAATAGTATGTGTGTATCAGAGCCTAGTCTTTCCATTACCAGCCCCAATGGCCTTCCCTCTATACCACACTGCCACTCAGAGTAAAAAGAAGGAAGGAAAGAAAGAGCAAAGGAAGACGGAGGAAGAGAAGGAAAAAAGACCATGTGTAGGTAAGTAAAGTTGAATATTGCTGTAACCCACAGTGTCTCTGATAACCACACCTTTAAATGGCAAATGCTTTCCTCTGCCCAAGTCAGGGAAAGAATTAGAAGCTTGCAGGGACTTGTGCATGCTGGACAAGACCTGTGTTGGTGAGGAAGTTGGGATTGGAAATGAAGGTAGCAAAGGCAACTTCTGCATCGCTGAACCTGCAGAAGATTTACCAGTATCCAGAGAGTCATCAGGATGCCTGAAGGAGCACACATCTGTACATTTAATTTTGCTAATCAGTTTGCATAGCACTTCAGGATTAATGGATGGAGTGCAGTTTATAAATGTCAGTTATAACTATAATGTTCACCTTGTGCCATAATTTAATTCAATGAAGCTAAAGGCTAGTAAATTTAGAGCCAATAAAAGGAAATACTTCTTTCCATTGTACACTTCACCCCTCTGAGACCATTGCCAGGAGGTCATTGACATGCTGCCAGCTCTGAGAAGGAATTTGACAGGCCTCAATTACATATATATCTAGGTGGTCCAAGGGAAGGTAATTTAAGAGTTACAAAATCCTGTGCTTTAGTGTATTATTGAAAGCTGCGCAAGGGTCAAAGGGGTACTTCACCCTCTTTATTCTGCTCAACTTAAGATGGATTGTTTGGTTGCACAATGGTTCAGAGAGGAGATCACAGGGAGAGGTGCCCCTTTGCACCATATGGATGCTGCTGAATTTCCCACTGAATACAGATACTTGTCTTCCACCAGAAAAGGAACCTGAAAAACGGCCAAGAAACATGTGGAAATCTCTTCCTCCAGCCTTTTAAGAAAAATTTCACAAGTTTCCCCAAAACTAAGGTGTATGACATCTTTGGGTCAATAAATCGCTCTCCCTCTAATTTCTCAACCACGTGTCTTTCCCCCTGGAGAAACCCATCTTGGAAACAACAGTTCCACCTCAGTCCTACATCTCCATCAGTAACTTCCTTGGAACTTAAGGAACAGGATAGGAATATCTAACAGTGCAGAGCAAGATACAATGAGAAAGACCACGCTAATGTGCCCAGAGCCATCTAATACAGTGGATTTAGGGGTATTACCCCTAGGGGCATTTGGAAATGTCAGGAGGAGGTTTATCTTCCAGAGTCAGCATCCTTGGATATTTGCATTTTGAAATTGATTGTTTACTTATATAACGTTCTTTATCTCTTCCTGATATTATACCTGTGGTATTATACTGACTTTTTAAATATTTTTATATTATACACTGACTTTTGTTATATTATCTCTGAATTCCATTTTATAGTGGTATAAAGAACTTTTTCAAAGTACTTGTCATGAAAGGGGAACATTAGATCAGAGCATCTAAGATATACAGACGCTGAGCATGAGTTTCAACATTCACATATTCTCAAGTGAAATTTTCCAGCAGAGTATTGAGTTTCCTGCTCTGTATTTCTCCGTTGATTTCCTCAGCCTCAATGGCTTCTCCCTAAGACTTCTGCTTCTGTTAAATACTGACTTTATTGCCTTTGCTTACTTGCTATCACTACTTTCATTCTCCCAAACTCTGAATTTCCCATTAGTTTGAAGGCCCTATTCTCATCTTTGTCCAGAAAGGCCAAGTCCTTTCCATGTGACTATTTATAAATTTTTTGGTATCTTATAAGAAACTATAGTGCATGGATTTTTCTCAGGAAACAGTAGAAATTATTCATGTAGGGGTTAAGAAATCTGAGTTGGAGAAATATTTATTCAACTCTCAAGAAATTTTTAACATCCCTTATCCCTTAGTTTTCTGATCTCTAAAATATCAATAATATTATTAATTTCACTGGGTGTTTTGAGGATTAAAAGAGATATTCTATGTAAAGGATTTAGTGTGGTATAAACTGTAAACATGTGTAACTCTTTATCACTCCTTTTAAATTACATGTGTGATTCTTGAGAATATCACATAATTATATATTAGGTTTTTAATTATATCTATTCCTTACAGGATTTTGTTAGTAAGAACTGTGAAATTAACCCAAATTCAGGTCTAGAATATACCTACCAGTTATTGGAGATACTCTAGTGCAACTGTTTATTATTTCAATTTGATCTTAATTAGTAGGGTGAGAGATGCTTTTGATACAGCATGAAAGTGTTTACTTAATTCTCCTATTCAGTACTCTCAAGAGTGAAAACTTCTGCATTAGTGCCTGGTCAAGCCTTAAACTTTATGTGTTTTGGCGCTGCTTTGGAACAGAAGTGTTTGTGGCTGAGACTGCCAAGTGCATAGAGTAATAAAATTTTATCAGTACAGTAAGTGTTCATAATACTGTCAGTGGAAAGCTATAGAATGCTTTTATGATTTCGAGTATTAGAAGAGCAGCAAGGCTTGGGAGTGGCTATGGGTCCTTTACATCTGAGCTGCTGATGCCCACAGTTCACTATGGTACATATAAGAATGTCTGTGACAGTTAGCATGGAACAAGCAAGGAACTGAGAGGCCAGGGGTTGGGATCTAACCAAAGCTTCATGATGCGTCTCTATGAGCTATTAAAAGTCCCCAACAGTCTGATCTGTAAAACAATACCATTACTGGTAGAGATCTACCTTTTAGGCTTGCAAGGAGGAAAAAGAAATGAGGCAGCACCATGAAAATGATATCAAAGTAGAAAGCATGACTGTACAATTGTGAGGATCTTAATCCAAGTTCATTTCCTTACTGTTAAAGAATCCAGAGATTTCCCTGGCTGGTGTGGCTCAGTGGATTGAGTACGGGCTGCAAACCAAAGCATCGCAGGTTCGATTTCCAGTCAGGGCACATGCCTGGGTTGCAGGCCACGGTCCCCAGCAACCACACATTGATGTTTCTCTCTCTCTCTCTTTCTCCCTCCCTTCCTCTCTAAAAAAAATGAATAAAATTTAAACAAACAAACAAACAAATAAATAAATGAAATAGTACTTTCTGTAATAACACTTATAAAAAAAAGAATCCAGAGATTTCTTCAAGTAAGCCAGTGGCATTAACACAGGCTATGTGATTAGGAAAAATAAATGTTTACATTTATATCTGTCAGCTTCGGGGAGATGTTCAGAAATGATGTTGCCTATCTTATCCTACTTCCAGGCATTCTGATTTTAACAAATGAAGATAACAAACAAAAATCCTCCATACACTGTTCTTAGGATTGATGACCTAGATTTTTTTCTCATCTATCAACTAGCAAATCTTGGTTAAACAAAGATCTGTGCTGAACTATTACAAAATGTATTTCAATAGTTGTAGGCTCCATCATGCTTATCCTAGGAGACACTCCAGTGTGGTGGGGAGAAACTAAATAAGATATTACAGGGAAGAACAAATGGCCTATAAGACAACTCCTCTGGAAATAATTTCAATTCATTCATTTTTTTGACCCCTCCTATTCAAAGCTGGGTCTGTGGTAGTGATAGAGCATTGGAGCAATCTGTGCTACTCTGGTACTTTTCTGTAAATATTAAATCTACTTATTGTTCAAAAGAATGAAGGATGCTCCCTCCTCCCTGAATATTATTAAATTAACTCTCAAAATGCCTTTTTTTTCTGGATCCCAAAAAGATAGCTTGCTTAAGCTAAAAATATTCTTGGTCAGAGAAAGAATTTGAGGTGAAATCAGAATATTCTCTGCCCCTGCAGTTCATTGAATTAGGAGGCCATGTCTGACGTGTGATCCCTGAAGCCCTGGTGAATCCCATGTTTACAAAATCGATAGTCTCTGCTGCCTTGGATTGCTCTCTAATTGTTTTACGATTCTTCATTTTATACCATCAACTAAAAAAGGGCAAGGACAACATCTCTTAGTTCTGCCACATCCCCTAGAATATACTACACAGAGCTGGCATTCAGTGCAATTTTAATAAGTATTTTGTAAGTTCTCCTATGCAACATGAATAATTCAGTAACTCTTTTGTTAGAAATGATCCTTTCATTCATTCAACAGCATATGCTGTTTATCCTTTTATTTAGGAAAAAAAATGCTCTAAACCTTTAAACTGGTAGAGCCCAAAGGGCATTTTATGTCTAGTTCATTCCTGTGCTAAGTGAGTACCTCTCACTCTTCACTTTCCACCTCTCACCTGAATTATTTTAAGAGCCTCCAAATTGATTGTTCTTCACCTGCATTTTAAATTCAATCAGTACATATTTACTGAGAGCTAACTATGTACCCCGAGCTTCCCAGGAGCTAAAGGTACAGATGAGATCTCTGTTGTCGCAGGGTTTTTATTCTGATTCTCAGAGATAGACAATAACCAAGAAAACAAACTAGATCATTTCAGGTAGCTTTATGGACTACAAAGGAAAAAGATAAAGTGATGATGTGATACTGACTGGTTGGTATAAAGGAAAGGCATTTTGAGTTTGGATCATTTATCTGAGTATTGAAGCATGAAAAGGAGCCAGCTACCTGAAAAACTGGGTAGAGTATTTCAGCCATAAGTAGAGGCACAAAACTGGAACAGAGAGCTGGCCAGCATGGATGGAGAGCAGAAAGGATGAACATGTTACATGAGCTGAGATGGAGAGGTGGGCTGGCAGCATATCAGGTGGCTTTACTTTGTAAGCAATTGAAAGGAATATTGATCTTATTCTAGGAGCAATGGGAAGATACTAGAGAGTTTTAAGCTGGGTACTATATTATTAAGTATAATTTAATTTCTTTTTTAAAAAGATTTTATTTATTTATTTTTTAGAGAGGGAAGGGAGGGAGAAAGAGAGAGAGAGAGAAACATCAATGTGCGGTTGCTGGGGGCCATGGCCTGCAACCCAGGCATGTGCCCTGACTGGGAATCGAACCTGAGACACTATGGTTCGCAGCCCGTGCTCCATCCACTGAGCTACGCCAGCCAGGGGCCAATTTAATTTCCAATGAACTCACTCTTGCTGTCCTGAAGAGTTTGGATGAAAGACGAGCAAAGTCTGACTCAGAAAGGTATGTTAGGAGACCATTACAACAATTCAGGTAAGAGAAGATGGTGCTTTATCCTGTGGTGATAGAAAATACAATGAAGAGAGATTTAGGATGTATTTTGGATAGTGGGAGCAAGACCAAATGAGACATAAGAAATGACACCTAGGTTTGGGGCTTGAACGTTTAAGTGGCTAATTGTGCCATTACTGAGATGGATAAGAGTAAAGAGGGACTATATTTCTCTCCATTCTACACAAAAAGAAATAGCAACTTTTTCCTAAAATTTATGTCTAGTTACATTTTTTGCTTACTTAATATATTTCAATCATTTCCTATCCTTTCCAGTGTAAAATCTAAGCTTTATAATGCTACACATGACCTCACCCACACCCGTCCTGCCTATCCAGCCTCCTTTCCCATCACTCCCCCACAGGGCACCTGTAGCTGCAGCTATAATGAGACATCCACTTCCTTCTCATACAGACTGTACTTTCTCCCTTCTCCATGTCTCAGCACTTACTTTCCTTCTGCCTAAAATTTCTTTGAACAGCATCAGCTATGTTGCAATGTCCAGCTTATCTTTCAAATGCAACATTAGTGCTGTCTTCACCCAGGTGAGCTGGGAACAACCCTGAGCTCTCATGCTGTCCAGAGCCAGCCCCAGGTAATGGGCTCCTCCCACTACATTCACTGGCCATGTCTCAACTGTGACCTTTGTCATTAGTAGATAGTGCCACTCAACTGTGTCCCCCCAAAACTTAGAAAACACATGATCATTGCTGAATAGTTCCTTCTTAAGGAACTGAAAGCTTCAGACACATTGAGCATGCTATCTTGTAAAACTATCTTTATCTACGCAATTCTTTCATCTATATAGTTAGATAGTTGAGTAGAGGGCAGTTAGAAAACCTCAGCCTGCAATTTATCATCCACCTCAATACCCCCTGCATCTCAACAGAGGTGAATCTCATTACAAAGTGCCCTTTGGACGACAATGAACTTTTTGGTAACTGCTCTGATGCTATTTGGGATGTATTTTCAGTCCTTTGTTTGATCCCTGGGACAGGAACCAAGAACAGGAAAGAAAATGTCAACCAAGATATATACCTGTACTTTAGCAGAATCCATGTTAGTGTCTAGAACGGTCCCCCAGTCTGGCAGAATGGTCTCTAGGAGTCACTGGTGAAAGAGCACCTCTTGATAAGCCATGTCATAAGTCACTGAGCAAACACAACCTATGTGTACCTCACCAGGGACCACGGTACTTTTCCTTCTTCTGGTGAGCCATGCGGGAGTCAGGAGTCTCTGTTAAATGTCCATCTCTTCCTCATGTACATTGCATACAGCGATGGCCCACCGCACACCACCCTCTCACAGCTGTGTTGGTAAAACTTTTGCGGGGGGCCTCCAGCTTAGCCTCATGAATGTTCAGAAACATGGAAGATATTTTTGTATAGAAAAAAAATTGCCAACAGGGTAATTACTTTATAGGGCCTGAAAATCATAGGCTAGCCACTGCACTTGGAGGCAAGAATTTTCAGTGTGTCAAAGTCATAGAACTTAGCACGGACCCCTCCCTGTGTTCTGTGCTGTGTCTGTGTTGTGCTCGCCTAAATATACTGCCAGTAGATTTATATTCTAATAACTTGATTTTTAATTAGTGAGAAACCAAGGCAGTACTAGTTAAATGTCTCACAAAGCATTGCAGATGACTCTAAATGCCTCATGATATAAATACCTTCAGGAAAAGGAAAACACAAGTAGCTTTGCATATATTTATATGTTTTGCCCTTTAAGTTTTGAGAGTAAAGGCTGAAAGCAGAGACAGTGGTAAAAGGAAGGCAGCTTATTCTGAATATCCATGCATTAAATTAGCTTGATTCAACTCAAGACACATTCACCAGGCATAGTATATGTGCCAGGACGTGTGCAGGGCCTGGTGGAAACCGCAGAGACAAGCAGCACCAAGGGCCCGCTGCCAAGTTGCTCTTCACAGCAATGTACTTTCAAAGCAAAACCTTTCCATTCCTCTCAGTCAGGCCAGGCTAGGAGCAATGCACCCATCCTGGGGTCTTAAGCTTTTTGTTGGAAATTGTCAAATCAAACCATAAGTGAGAGGGATGCAGCTCTAGTCATTGTAACTCACTTCTCAAAAGGAAATATTCATTTCACCTAAGAACTTGGGGTGCCTCTTAAAGTAAACTATTTAAAAAATTACAGTAATATAATGCAAAGCAACATCAGCTTAATACTTCCATTCTCTGAATGAAGAAAAGAATTTATTCTGTGACATTTTAGCTCTGGACCAGAACTAAATTTCTGGTTCATTCTAACTCTAGACTAGAGTAAAATTCCTAACCAAGCATGATTTTTTAAAGTCTCTAATTTTATTAAGTAAATAGAATTGTGTAAATTTTTACACTGAACTCTGTGACAGAATTGGTGTTCAAGATTAGGAGAGAGCAGTTCTTGACTTTACGTAACCACTTCATTCATTCTTCTTGCCAACCAGCCAACCACCTGTAAAGGCACTGGACACCCTCAGAGGGCACCCTTTCTGTTTCAGACGCTGTAGCTTGTGCTTTAGTTTCCTATTCTCTTAGTATTTCAGATACATTCTCTCCTTGGGCAGCGCCATTTTGGGACATTCGCCATTCATTTATGAAACCACATGTTTGAGTTATTGGGTCTGTTTTACCAGCACCAGCACACATGCTGGGGTACTTCTTTCCTTTCCTGGAAGAAGTATGAGCACCCTCCAGACTTATCTATTCCTCCTCCTCCCCAGCCACTGCTCAGCCTGGTGACTGGTCACAGTACAGCGATGTGGCAGGAAGCAGGAAGTCCTGAGTTGCCAGGGGTCGACTCATCAGCATTTCTAAAAGTCAGTCAGTAGAAGAAAGACACATAGACACATGGACCCTAAAGAAGACTCCAAGCCAACGTTATTTATTTCTTATTGTCACCACACCTCTGCCATGCTGGACAGGTTCTGTTTGTCCTCTTCTGCCTTCAACATCTATGTTAGTTTGTTCAGGTTGCTATAACAAATTACCACACACTGGGTGGCTTAAAAACAACAGACACTTATTCTGTTCTAGTTATGAGTCTAGAAGTCCAAAAGCAAGTTTGAGACAGGACCATACTTCCTCTGAGACTCTAAGTAGAATTAGCCCTTGCCTCTTCTAGCTTCTGATGGTCACCAGAACTCCTTGGCTTTCAGACCCATCACTCCATTCTCTGCCCCTGTCCTCACCTTGCCTTCTCCCCTGTGTGTCTGTGTCTAAACTTCTCTTCGTACAAGGAAACCAGTCCTTGGAGAAGGGTTCATCCCGATCCAGTATGACCTCATCTTAACTTGATTACATATGCAAAGACTCTAGTTCCAAATAAAGTCAGGATTTAGAAGATATGTCAGATGGACATGAATTTTGAGGGGACACTACTCAACTGAGTACAGTATCCAACTCCTTGCCTTAACCCTTTAAGTTCAGGGGCTTATCACTGAACTGTTCCTTGCTCAGTTCCTTGAACTTGATCATAACTTGCACACATTATGCGTAAAGCATTTCTTAAAGTCTCTTCAAACTATCCAATGTGAATGTTTCATTTATGTCCTGCTGGGACACTGATACAGCCATCTTCCCATGTATCTCTCTCATTGCTTCTAATATTTCAGTCTGCTTTCACTTTTCACTTCCTGCAAGAATGTTGAGGACAGAAAATACTTAGAAAGGAATGGTTTGCTTTAGTGTTCCCCAGTCTGTAGGAAATGACTATCCTGCTTGAATAAGCTTCTGCTCTTAATCTTAACTGGACTGAAAGTTTCTCAGATATGTGGCATTGACAAAAATAACTCCAGAATAAAGAAAGTCAAAACGGTGAGAAAGGAGATGGCATTAGAATACTGCTGGGAAAAAGAAAATGAATGCTTCCAAAGAGAAATATTTTAATGACCATGAAAAAACAGGAAGAAGACAGAAATATTAAATTCGGTGTAACTTTGCTAATCTGATCACAAAGGTATCTTAGTTTTTCTCTCCTTTGATCCATGATTTATATTGACATAGTTCTTAAACCCTAGACTAAATCCTTACAGTATTCTTATATTGCACTTTAACTTAGGAATTCTACATCTATTATAAATGAAATTGGCTCATAGCTTTCATTTTTATGCTCTCATTTTCACATTTAGGACCAGAGTCATGTTAAATTTGACAAATGACCTGGAAATTCTTTTATTCTTTTTTAAAAATCTTTTATGTATTGATTTGAGAGAGAGAAAAGAAGGCAAAGAGAAAGAGAAAAACACTTATTTACTGTTTCATTTATTTACATATTCACTGGTTTCTTCCTGTATGTTTCCTGACAGGGGATACAACCCACAACCTTGGTGGAGTACAATGATGCTCTAACCAACTGAGCTACCTGGCCAAGGCCCTTTTATTTTTTATTTACATTCTAAAACAGCTCAACTAGAATAGAATTTAATTGTTCTATGAGTGTTTCTCTCCCAAAGAATTCAAAGAATTCGCTGATGAAATGAAACCACTTTGGCTTGAAAAATATTTTGATAATTATTGACCAATTTATAAATTTCTGTGGCAATAACTAATATATTTAAGTTTTATATTATGTTGGTAATTTCAATTTCATTGCCAATAACCATTTCATTGAAATTGCAAGACGATTAGAGCTACACATGGAAGGAGTTACAATTTTAAAATCTTCCATCTCTGATTACATCCTCCTCTTCCTTCCCCATAATAATAAAAATATTAGTAATTATAATAGTAATAATAGTATTTGCCAGGCATCATGTAAACACTGTACACACCTTAAAATCTTCATGATAGCCTTAGAAGGTAAAAGCTATCATTTTGCCATTTGGGTTTGAGAAACCTAACTCATATGCTATGATGGCTACATTTTTCCCCTCTTATGTGCTAGTGCGGAAAAGATAGCAGGTCCTCTGACGTTGGTGCAGCTTCGCTCCAAGCCATAGAGATCACTGCGGCAGCACGCCGTTCCATGCAGGAACTCCCAACATCTGTGTACTTGTATTTGCATTTCTTTTTTCCTGCGTTGGTCTTGCCAGAGGTTTATTTATTTTTAAATGAAAGAGTGAATTCTTGGCTTTATTACATTTTACACTTTTTCTTTAATTTTTAAATTTTCTTTTCATTCTCATACTTAGGTTTCTCTTTGCTATCATTTTAGCTCCTTAAATTTAATGTCAATACATTAATTCATTCTCATTTTGTGACAAAAGTATTTAAAACTATGAAATTTCCTCTGGATATAACTAGTAAAAAATCTTACACATGTCCACATCAGGTTGAGATGTATGAAACGAACAACAATAGTTGACAATTTTTGACATAACAAAAATGGCCATGTCAGATGAGTCAACCTAGTATAGTTTTCTCAGTATCCTGTAACTGCTTTCTTGTTCCAAAGATTATTTTGGATTGGAAATTTAAATTTCTTAAGGGCTTGATTTTTTTACTTATTTATTTCTTGAATTTAAAAAAATAAATTACTTTCTAAAGCATAGCCCCAATGTTCTTTTTTTACTCAAAACAATTCCCCTGGATTCTCCAAGGTGGCATTCAGGATCCGGGCCGTTCTCAGCGTGCCGCACCCCCCTCCACCCACGGGTCCCCTGTCCACTTTGGGCTTTACTGCCTCCCTCCCTTCCTTGTGATGTGCCCTCTTCTTGCAGCTCCACTGGCTGAAAATTCTTTCTAATTTGGAAAAACAAAGCAAAGTCATTTCCTCCAAGAAGGCTTCCCTCATTCCTTTAGTTCTAACCTTTCCTACCTATTTGAACTTGGGTTAAATTATTTAATTCAATGAATAAATTCTAGTTTTCTCATTTGTAAGATGGAGACAATAATGCTCGTTTTATAGGTCACTATGGGGATTAAGTGATATAAAATGTTCCTGGCATATAACAGGTCAATTAGCTTTTTTTCTGTGCTATTCCCTGTGGCCCATGCAAACCATTGTCACCTTTCCTCCCGCTCCTGCCAAACCTCATCTAAGAGGTATCTGCACTCGTAGACCTCATTTCTTCAACGTCTCCTAGTCCTCTGTCTACTGCATGGGTGGCAAACACACGGGAGGGCAAATGGCCCTCCACCTTGTTTTATCCAGACCAGCACCTTGTTTCTACCCAGTGGCAGTGCCGAGCTCCTTGCCCCTAGTTAAGGAGTAGTTACATTTATACAGTCCGAAAAATCACATTTGGCTGGCCTTTGAAGGCAGCCACTAGGCCAACATGGCCCCTGGTGAAAATGAGTTTGACACCCCTGGTCTACTTACTGTAAATTTGCTTCATGTCCCTTTCCTCTACAGATGAACTACTGGCCAAACTTGTGGGGGTTTTTTTTCCTGTCTCATTTGCTCCCTTGGTTAATATCTCTCCTTCCTCCTTGACTTTCACTTCCCAAACACCCAGTCCTGTCTACGGCCACAGCACCCAGAATGTGCCCGATCCCGTGTGATCTCCGAACACCCAGTTCCCGGCTCTTCTCTCTCTGACCACTCCTTCTCTCAGCAGTGCTCTAGCGGCTGAATGCTATTGTTCCTCAAGCTTCTACTTCTTGTTTTTTTTCCCCTCTTACCACTAACTTACACATTTGTGTAGGCATCTATATTACTAGTTTCAGACTCATGTGTTTCCAACTGCGTCAAGTTTGTTGCAGAAAAATGGAATAGGATCACAGTTCAGGCCACAGCTTGAAATCACAGATACCTTGAATTTTTGACATCTGTATATGGGCATATTAATGCTGACCTTATAGAATTATTGGAAGGTTAAATGAGAAACTGTGTGTAACAGATTTATCATCTAAGACTTTGGATCTCTCTCTTCTTCTCTCCCTCTTTCCTGCTCTCCGTCTCTTTCACTACCCACTAAATCTACCTCTAAGTGCAAACCCAAATTCATGTTTTACCTTTATCCCCGTGTTTCTGTTATTTCAGTGAGGAGTAATATCACATGATCAGAAATCTATGAATCATCTTTAAAATGCTTTTCAGACCCAGTTTGCTCATTCACTGTCTGTCCTGTTCTCTAATGTCTTTTGTGAATGCCAGATCCCCACCAACCCTCTCTGAAATGGTCCACATAGGTTTCCAATCCCCTAGTAGCCTCCTCTTTCTTTCCCATTTCGTACATTCTCTGCACTGAGACCTGACTTATACTTCTAGAAAATAAATCAGTGTCCCTTCAAGTCTCTTATAGCTCAACTTTGCGTAGAGTTAACCATGCACACAAAGCTCTCAGAACATACTTTTCAAGAACACTGCAATTATTAACTGTTTAACAATTTTTTTCACTTGGCCTATGAGTGTAACACAACTGACATGTCTTTGAGTGAGTTGTTTGAAATTAAGGCTATAACTCTTCCTTTATATATTCCAATCAACCTGTTATAATGCATGACAGATAATCACTTCCTAAACATTGCTGTCAACCTAAATCCTATGAGAAATGCTACTGCTATTGAGTGCTTACTATGTGCCTTGTACCATGTTAGGTGCTTTGCATATCTTACCTCATTTCATTCCTACAGAATAAGTACTAGTACTATCACAATGAAGCACAGAGAGGTGAAATGAATTGTCCAAGGACCCACAACTAGTAAGCAGAAGATCTAGGATTTGAAGCCAGACAACTATGGAACTTGGTTTTTCTAAAAAACAAAACAAAACTATATTACTCACATAATGGATATCAACACATATTTGCTGAGTAAATGCATGAAGGATTAAAATGAAAGCAAATGTATTTCTTTTAAAAGTACATAAAACAAATTAAGTGATTGGAATTAAAATGCTATTATTTAGGAATAGTCATTACATACTTATATGAAAAAACAATGCTGTAAAAGGATGTGTCCTTTTATAATGAATTCATGAGACCAGTTTATTTTCAACATTTATCATTCTAAAAAAAAGATGTTAAATTTAACCATATTACATTACATTACATTTCTTCTGTGGTAATTTCTCAAAAGTAAATCAGTCAGCTAGTTACAACCTTTCCAAGTACTTACAATGTCTGTTTTAATGCTGGCAGTCCAAAATGGAGAGGGTTTTGAGACTAGCAGCTCCCCAAGCCCCATTTTTAAATCTTCATTACTTTTTTACCCCATCATTTAACACAAGTAGGTTCTGCTCTTTCTCAAGCAGAGAAGCCAGTAAAGAAGTTACCAGGGTAAAATTTGAAATTTCATAGAGCTGCTGCTTTGTAAATAAAATTGAAAAGTGATTACTGTGGTGGGGATTTAGACTCTCTGTCCCTTTGAGCAGAGCATGGTGAGAGATCTGATCCATCCCTAAGTAGTCTCTGAAGAGACGTGCAAGAACAGTCATTGGAGATATGAGCTCAATGGCCATATCCCCAGACACTGGCTTAAATTAACTAGCTTTGTCTGAGTTGGCTAAGTTTAAACACTTACTTATCCCAAGTGTTTCCTGTCTTCCTTTCTGTAATCCAGTTCTTTTTATTAGTTGTATACATGCCTTAATGTTCTCAATATTGAAATATGGGATGAACATCTGACCTTTCTATTTCTACAATAATTTACCTATCCTATCAGATAATTCACCTGCACTGTCAGTAATCTTTTGTTGATGGCAGTGCTATAGAACAAAAGAATAAGCTTAGCAGCATGCATAACTTATGGTATTACATACTGAAAGACAAAGGGACCTGGTGTACAAAAAGAACTTTATTGAGTAGGATTTGTTTTGTTTGAGCAGAATACACAGGTCGGTCATGGTGCACGTCTGACTTGCCCTGTGAAGTTGATGCTTCAATTACCATTGACTAATTACTGTTTTATTGTATTATCTTTTTATTGTTATGGGAGAGAATGCAATTTTTCCCATAATCCATCCTTGAGGACAAATACCATAACAATTTGGGGAGAGAGAAAAAGAGGAATCTTAGTTTTATCTGCACAAAGGGACCAACTGGAGTTTAGTTGTGCATATAATTGTATTTCAATCGTTTCTAAAAAACCCTTCCTATTGTAAATAGTTCTTTTTTTAAAAAAAAAGAAAGAGGGAATTTGTTTTCTTTGGCCAACTTATTTTATTGATCTGTGTATCTTTTTTTCCCAATATCATGCTGTTTTAATTATCATAGTTCTGTAGTATAATTTGAAGTCAGGTAATGTGATACCTCTGGCTTCATTCTTTTACTCAGGATTGCATTGGCTATTCAGAATTTTTTATGGTGCCATGAAAATCTGGTGATGTTTTGTTCTATTTCTTTAAAAACTGACATTGAAATTTTGATGGGTAGTGCATTAAATCTGTATATTGCTTTGGGTAATATGGCCATTTTAACTATGTTGATTCTTCCAGTCCATGAACACAGAATATCTTTGTGTTTCATTGTGTCTTTTTCAATACCTTTTAGTTATGCTTTATAGTTTTCAGTATACATGTCCTTCATATTCTTTGTTAAGTTTATTTCTAGGTATTTTATTCTTTTGGTTGCAATAGCAGAAGGAATTTTTCTCACTTCTTAAAAAAATTTATTGCTATTATACAGGAAAGCAGTGGATTTTTACATATTGATTTTTTTATCCTGCGACTTGACTTTATTTGTTTACTCTTCCTAATATTTTTGTTAAGTCTTTAGAGGTTTCTATATACAGAATTATGTAATTAGTAAAAAGTAACACTTTTATTTCTTTTATTTCTTTCTCTTCCTGATTGCTCTGGCTAGGACTTACAAGAACTATGTTGAATAAGGGTGGTGAGAGCGAACATCCCTGTCTTGTCCCTGATTTGAGAGGAAACACTTCCAGTGTTTTACCACTGGATATATTAGCGGAGGGTTTGTCATACATAGCCTTTATTATGTTGAGGTACTTTCCTCCTATACTCCTTTTCTTGAGTGTTTTGATCATAAATGGGTGTTGTATCTTATCGAATGCTTTTTCTTTATCTGTTGGTGAAACCATATGATTTTTAATCTTTGTTTAGTTAATGTGCTGTGTTACATTGATCAATTTACACATGTTGAACCACCTTTATGCCCCTGAAATGAACCGCACTTGATCATGATACATTATTTTTTAAGTTATCGTTGTATTCAATTGGCTAGTGTGGTGTTTATGATCTTTGCATCTGTTTATTCATCAGAGATACTGGTCTGTAGTTTCCTTTTTTGTGTTATCGTTGCCAGGTTTTGTTATCAGGGTTATGTTGGCCTCATAAAATGTGTTAGGAAGTATTCTCTCTTCTTCAATTTTTGGAAGACTTTGAGAAGAATAGATTTCAAATCTTCTTTGAATGTTTGGTAGAATTCACTAGTGAAGCCATCTGGTCCTGGATTTTTATTTTTGGAGAGGATTTTTATGGTTGTTTCAATTTCCTCACTGTTGATTGGTCTATTTAGACTTTCTAATTCTTCATGATTTATTCTAGGAAGGTTATATATTTCTAGGCACTTATAAATTTCTTCTAGATTATTGAATTTGGTGGCATATAGCATTTCAAAGTATTCTAGTGTGATCCTTTGTATATCTGTGATTTCTGTGGTAACTTCTCTTTCCTTTCTGACTTTGCTTATATGAGTTTCTTCTCCTTTTTTCTTAGTAAGTCTAGCAAGGGGGTTGTCAATTTCATTATTCTTTTCAAAAAAATGCTTTTTGTTGTATTAATTTTGTATAGTCTGTTTGTTCTCTATTTTACTTAATTCTGCTCTATTTTTTATTATTTCTTTTCCTCTGCTGACTTGCACTTGCTTTTGTTCTTCTTTGTGTAGTTCTTTAAAGTGCAATTTTAGGTTCTTGGGATTTTTTTGTTTCTTGGGATACCCCAGTAATGATACAAACTTTCTTTTTATTAATGCTTTTGCTGCATCCCAGAAGTTTTAATATGCTGCACTGACATTCGCATGTGTTCCTATATGTCTTTTATTCTCACCTTTTATTTCTTCTTTGACCCATTTTTCAGTAGTATGTTGTTTAATATCCACATGTTTGTTGGTTTCTTTACTTCCCTTTTGAATTTGTTTTCTAATTTCAAGGCATTGTGATCAGAGAATATGCTTGGTATGATTTCAGTTTTCTTGAAGTTGTTGAGGCTAGTTTTCTGACCCAACATATATTTTTTTTCTTGAGAATGTTCCATGTGTACTGGCAAAGAATGTATAATCTGACGTTCTGGGGTGAAAGGTTCTGTAGGTGTTCATTATGATCATTTGATCTAATGTGTCATTTAAGGCTGATATTTTATTCTTGATTTTCTATTTGATCTTCCTAAAGCTGTTAATGGAGTATTTAGGTCCCCAGCAATGATTGTGGTTTTGTCAGTTTCCACATTTAGTTCTGTTATTAATTACTTGATGTATTTCAGTGTTCCCTGATTGAGTGCATACATACTGAGATGTGTTATGTCTTCTTGTTGTAGTGTTCCTTTCTCATTATAAAATATCTACTTTTGTCTTTTGTTACCTTTGTTATCTTGAGATCTATTTTGTCAGATATAAGTATGACTACACCTGTGTTTCTGTGGATGCTACTTGCTTGAAGAATTATTTTCCACCCTTTCACTTTGAGTGCATCTTTGTCTTCGCAGCTTAGAAATGTCTCCTGAAGACAGCATATGATTGGATTTCATTTTTTGATGCAATCTGCTACACTGTGTTTTTTTTTAATTGGTGAATTCAATCCATGTATATTTAAGGTAATTATTGATGTATGAGGATTTATTACAGCCATTTTATATTTTGTTTTTTGGTAGCTTTGTGCCTCCATTGGCTCTTTTTCTTTGTGTTTCCCTTGTTGTTTTCCTTTGGTGGTATTCCATACCTCTTTCCTTATTTCCTCTTTTTTGTGTTATATGTCTCAGTTTGGGGTTTTGTGTGTGTGTGGTTATGATTAGGTTTTTAAAAAGAAAGTTTCATATATACGGTAGTCCTCTTTCTTTTGAATATGTCTGATCTCCAGCCTCCTCTGAAAATTCAGAACTTTACCCTCTCCTCTTTTATGTTCTGTTTTAACAAATTTCCCTGTTGATGCTCTAAGCTTGTTGTTGATCTTATAATTCCTAGACATTTAATATTTTTATAAAGGATGGATTTGAAGATGTGCATGTGGCATGGGGCAGCACATGACACTGGTTATATTAGATGAGAGTCATTTTTGTGGTCATCGAGAGCACAACTGGGGCTCTTCTTTTAAAAAAATGTTTGATTAATAAAAGTTTCCTCCAAAACGTTGTTAAGGGTTCAATTTTTGAAAATCTAAAGGCTTATATATTCACCATTGGAACAAATAAACACATATATTTTAATAACAGATGCACATTTTTAATTTCTAACATAACCCCTGTATGTGTCCTCATACCTTATTTTAACTCTACCCTGGGGAAGGGATGTCCTCGCCATGTTCATAACTCACCCTGTTTTGTAGGAGAGAAGTGTCAAAAGGCAGCCCAACAACAGTCCCATGTGCCCTTTCCCTCTCCCCTCAGCACAGGAGATATGATGCAGTGGGGATGTGGGTAACGGTCTGGTACAGTTACTATTTAGCTCCACTAAGAATCTAAATAAAGACAGAAATGCCAAACTAAGGGCTTTCTCTTTTCTATCCTTTCTCCTGGTACTCCTTCAGGTGTGTCAGCAGCAGCCCTAAGAAAAGTGGAAGACTGTGATACAATGGCTTAATAATACCTCTGATTAGGGAGAGACACGAGAATAGAGAGCGGGTGGGGGGAGAGAGAAAGACGTGGAAAGAGGGAGGGAGGAAGAGAGAAAGGAAAAAAGGAAGGAAGGAAGGAAGGAAGGAAGGAAGGAAGGAAAGGAGGGAGGGAGAGGGAAGGAAGGTAGGAGAAGAAATTTAATACTTATCTCTTTTTGGTAAATATTAAGATATTTTTAATCAGTTTACTTTATTACTTATTGAATTAGAGAAAGTAATTTCATTTGTGTGTATGTGTGATTCCTTACACCAGTGCTCACGGCGGTGTGTAAAAAGTGAGCCCACATGATGCTTTCCTATGGAATTCAGAGGCTGTTCAAATGCAGTACGTTTTGCACTCCCCCCAACAATTGTTCTGACATTACTGCGTCATGGAAATACAGTTTTATTATGATAAAAATGTACTCCCTAAATGTGTGTGGTTGATGCATAACATATAATTATTTTCTAATGATAATTATAAATATGTAATAACTTAGGTTATAAGTAATAATTAAAATAGTATAGATAGTGAAGCACTTACTATTTTTAAAGTAACTAAATATAATATAGAGTACCCAAATTTCAACTTAACACTTAGATTGTCATCTGTTAAAAGATACTGTCACTTTCTTTCCTTTTTTCTTTCTCTCTTTCTTCCTTTTTTTTCTAACTATGTAAGATTTCTATTTGGTGTTGTCTATGAAGCCAGAAGCAGACTTTGAAACGTTACTTATACACTGAAGAATGTTTCCAAATTCTTTCCAAGATAGAGAACGAAATAATAAGATTTGGTTTTTAGACACAATAATAGGAAAGCAATACTCAAATGCTGAAAAATAAAAAACAGGTTTTTATATGATATTTTCTTCTTATGTTTGCATACATATGTGTTAATTGATAAATTTTAATGCTTTGAAATGCAATTAAATTTACATATCCCTGCCTCATTTCAAAAACATTTTAGACAATTATTAAAACAATGCTATATACTTCTCTTTGGCCTCAGAAAATAACTTGGAATAACTTTTAAGTGAACAAAATGTATTATACTTAATCATTTTACCTACATCAGTAAATGAAAAAATTATTTTTATGGGATTCTGCATAAAGTACTGTTGTGAGTCTCAAAGCGCAGAATAAAATACAGGGCAGGAAAGAGCTTCATTTGTTCGCATTCACTTCTTTGAGAGAAGAGCAAAATGTCCAGGTTAGAAGAGGCTGTCTCTCTGTACAATAACTCATCAAGGATAAAGATATTGAATTATCCTCAGTACAATTATTGCTGAATAATGTCAAGCAGTTAAGTAGAGGGTTGGTTGTTTGTTGATTTGTCATTGGTTGGGCTGAATTTCTCACAAATCATGAAGAAGATAAATAACAAACATCGCCTACAGATACTTGAATTTCTAATGCACTGAAAGAACACGAAGGAATCATTCCTGGACCCCTCTCATTGTTGAGACCTCAGAAACGTTAGAGGTTGAGGGGAGCTCTCTCTGAGTTCTGTTTCATTTCATGAGCCTTCTGACTTTAATTTTCTTCAGCTTGCCTTTGAGAGGCTTGAAACTGCAAGATCTTGTTCACAAGCATGTTCAGAATCTTTCTTTTAAACCCACCCCAGCTTTATTTTCTTAAGTGACTTAATCAAAGGTAATTCGAGTTCACATATTTGTATCAATGGTTGCATTTAAAGAGGTCTTATCTGATTTCCATCACCAATTACAGGCTTGCATTTCTTGTTTATATCCATCTCCAAGCTGACAAGGGCCCGGTTTGGTTTTGATAGGAAGTCAAGCCTTCATCTCATGTCAAAAGTCCCTAAAGCACATTTGTTCTGGTAAAATTATATCTCCAGAATGATGGGTTCTAATACAGAATGAGGATGTGGTGGCATGGGGTGGTCCCTGCCACTTTGTTTGAAAAATAAATTGTGAAACCTCAGTAGTAAATATTTGCCTGAGAGAACACAGTGGGAGGGAAATTACAGTGCTGGGGAATATTGCCATTAAGAGGGCTGAAGTCAGAGGTTAACGTAACAGGAGTTGGTCTAGTCGAAAAGGTCAAAGCGGGTTGGCCCACTCAGCAGAGAGCTCCTAGATGACTTTTAACTATTTTTGGCAAGATAAACATCATATGTCGCTGCCTTTGGGAGCAAAGAACAAAGGTCGAAGATCCAGAGGGATTAACTTCTTAAAAAGAGATACAATATTTAACTTGGCTGCCCTCAAACGCCTTGGGTTTTCTGGCCTCCCTTCCTTAGCAATGGAATTCCAGGTTTCGTTTAAAACAAATAGAGTATCTTTTAGAAGTCAAGATTCTAACTCTGCAAACCTAATACCACAAGAAACTGTAGATCACAAGTTAAATTTTAGACTTGAAGTTATTTCAGGGACGCGGCACTCCTGTTTGTTGTGGAGGCGTGGGCCTTCGCCCCACCACCCCCGCAGGTCCACACCTCCCGTAGGTCCCCATGTCTCCCCAGGCACCCCAGCACCTGTTCTTCTGCCGTGTGCTGCACCTATCACTCACACGTCTCTCTCTCCCAGTGGACTCTGCAGTCTGTTTTACTCACTGTTGATGCAGTTTCGTTCAGAGAGTTATTCTGGAGCCAAATTGCCTTGCCTTGCTTCTTTTCTAACTGGGTAAAATTGGACAAGCTTTTTAATTTCACTGTGCCTCAGTTTCCTTGAACCGGAAGTGGCAATAAAACAGTACCAACCTCACAGGTTAAAGTGGGACATGATCCTTTATTCAGAATTCTGATATTCAAAAGGTTCTAGAAACTGAAAATTCTTTCTAAAATTTGTAGCAAACCCATTTGATGACCGGAAGTAATGTGCAGCTTTTTATAGACCTTTTATACCATTTAGTGTAATCACAGTACTCATATATTTAGTGCATAAAAGTTAATGTGTTTGACTATGGGATGTTGCCCCAGACCCCCTGGAGATGTTATATGCTCTGTAAGCATTGTATTGCTGTTTTAGCATCTTAAATGTTTTGAATTTTGAATCATATCTATTTGGTAGGTATCAGCCAAAATGTGTTACCTACAATGGTTAAATTTGGGATCTTGACACCTGGAAGAATATCTGGCACAATGGGCTTACTTGTTAAATCCTAGGGCTATTCCTTTTAGAAACTAATGCTTATTGGTCACTTACAGATCCTGATAGGCTGGTTCTTCCCACAGATGCCTGGAGAAGCCACGGTACTCCAAGGTGGCAGAGTAAGAATTCCAAAACAAGTAGGTTAACGCCAAAGTGTATGCACTGACCTGGTCCACACACTGCTAGTACCGAAACCCTGTCCACTCACATCTGCTCTAACAAAGGTATGGAGCTACGGTAAATGGAATCCGAATGCAGAGTGTCCACTGCCCTTTTCAAATTTTGTGTTTTTTATTGAAATTCATGCTGATACTAATGAAATAAGGAACAGAACAACTAAAGAGTAAGCATCCAAATGAAAGATCAATGACATATTATTGTGTATGTGTGTGTTCATCTGCCCTTGGCACCCCACGGTGCTTGCTACTCAGCAACTACTCAATTAGTACGTATTGAAGTGAATCATAGAATTCTGGGCTGCCCGGATTCTCAGTTGCTTTACTTTCTGTGAATCACTTCTACATTCTAGGTCAGCAAATATTTGGGTATTAGTCTTTATACTTTCATTTTATTATTAAATCTCAAATATCTGTAACAAAACTAGAACTAGCAACACTCATTTCTTTTACATGTTGAGGGCTGGGAAAACATGGGCTCATCCATTAATCACATTATTTATTAGATAAGCATCACACCAGTTCTTTATGGGGAAAAACAGTGTATACATAAATAAAAAATTATTTCTACTTTTGCCAATTCAAATAGCTTCTTTGAGACTTACACTTTTTAAAGTAACTTGTTTATATATTTATTAGAAGCATGGTGTGTGTGATTATAAAAATATAATTTAAACTCTGATACATTTTTTAATCTAAAAAATTACTCTCACTTAACTTATATAACAGAACATTAGTAACAACTATTGGGTTCAATAGAGAGAGCTTACGAGGGATGCTGGCTGCTCCACTACTCCATGGGTTTGCACCAGTTACTCAGTGCAGTCACTGCACTAATGGTCCCACTTCCTCATAACTCCCAGTATCCGTACTCCTTGGGCCCACCCACACAGACTGTGGGCTTAAGACTAACTTTGGTTGGTATTGGCAAACAATAGCAAAGTTGATGAAACCGAAGGCCTGAAAAAGTGCATTTTAATTAGTCTTGTGAACCCCTCGACTTCCCATCATTATGAGAATGTGTCCAGGCTGCTCTGCTGAGGGAATGCGAGAGGCCCTTGGAAGACAGCTAAGTCATTAAGTTGAGATCACTCCTAACCAACCAGCTTTTAGCCAAGTCACCAGCTCATTGCAAATACTTGAGCAAGCCTAGCTGCTGTTAATGGAGCCCCCAGCCAGAGAGAGGATCTGCTAAGTCAACCTATAGACTCATAAGGATAATAAGTGGTTGCTCTTTTTAAGCCACTATGTTTTGGAGTGGTTTGTATTACAGCAATAATTCTCAGAATTTGCCCTGCTGTGCCTCATTTCATCTGCCATTGGAACAGACAAAATTGAATTTCAGTTCCGTTTTCCAATTCTATGCTACTTCTTTGTATTAATTTCATGTGTCCAAAGAATTATAGAGTTTACATTTTAAAATTAGCATTTTCAAGAGCAGTACTATCAACATCAGGGTCCAAAAACATTTATTGAATACAGACATGCTTGGCTTTAAATGGGAAATGGCAAAATTCATTAGTCAAGAAATTCCCAACATCTACAACAAAAGTTGGCAAACTTCTTCTGTAAAAGGCCAGATAGTAAATAGTTAAGGTTTTGTGAGCCATGTGGTCTCTGTCACACCTATACAACTCTGTCATTGTAACACAAAATTGACCTTAGACAATATGTAAACAAGTGGGTGTGGCTGTGTTCCATGAAAAAATAGATTGCAGGCTGGATTTGGCCCATGGGCAAGAGTTTGCCAATCACTTATCAAGAACCCATTGAAACCAGACAACTCTGTTATTGTTATACAGAAAAAAACACATAGCAGTAAATCAGCATAAGTATTTGATTATTTTTCTTTTTCTTCCCTGTGGTAAAAACACTTAACATGAGATCTAGCCTCTTAATAAATTTTTAAGTATATAGTATAGTATCATTAACTATATGCACATTGTTCTACAGCAAATCTCCAGAACTTTCTCATCTTGCATGAACTGAAACTCTATACCCGTTGAACAGTAATGCCTCACTTCTCTCCCCTGACAGCCCCTGGCAACCACCATTATACTTTCTGCTCCTATAAGTTTTGACTATCCAATTATACCTCATAAAAGTAGAATCAGGCAGTGCTTGCCCTTCTGTGACTGGCTTATTTCATTTATCATGATGTCCTCAAAGTTTATCCATGCTGTAGCACATGACATGATTCCCTCATTTTTTAAGACTGAATGATATTACATTATGTGTATACATCATATTTTCCTTATTCATTCATCTGTTAATGGACATTTGTATTGCTTTCACATCTTTGGTATTGTGAATAAGGCTGTAATGAACGTGGGAGTGCAAACACCTCTTCAAGAATTGGGTTTCGATTCTTTTGGATAAATACATAGAAGTAGGATTGCTGGATCATATAGTATTTTCAGGTTTATCTTTTGGAAGAACCTCCATACTGCTTTCCATAGTGGCTGCCCCATGCTACATTCCCACCAACATCCTCACCAACACTTGTTATTGTCTGCTCTGCTTTGTAATAGATATATATAATGCTCATCCTAACAGGTGTGAGTCAGTTGTAATGACTCATCTTTCATTTCTAATCATGACAGAATAGAATAATCATAAAATACCGAACAGTCCTTAGGGACATGGATGATGGAACTGCAGCCTGGGTGTCAGTCCTGTCTCCACTGCCTACCAGTGTGTGACCCTGGACAACTTTCTCCTGTGTTAAAAATGAAAATAGTAATAACTATTTCAGAGTTGTCAAATGTGTTAAATGCACAAATATGCGTAAAGCAGTTGAAAATGAACCTAACAAAGAGTAAGTAGTATTATTGGGTTAGTTTCTCATTAGTATTATTATTACATGAAGGAAAGATAGGTAATTTAATAACTGGTTTGGGACATGGCTATTCATATGGGGAAACTAAAACAGATAACTCTCACAGAAAAAACTCACACTTTATCTTACAAAAACATAAATTTCAGATGGGTTAAATAGTTATAAATTAAAAATTACCAAAAATAGAAAAGTATTAATATATATTATACAGAAAACAAAATGCAAACACTAATAAGAATAATAGGTTTTTACTATGTTAAAATCTAAAAATTTTATAATAAAACATTAATAAAATATAAAAAGGTAAAGGAATAGGATAAATTATTAGATGTATATGATTCAAATGGCTGATATCTATAAAATGTTAGCTCAAAGAAATCAATTTAAAGAAAAACATAGAAAATACACATGATCCATGGGAAGATGCCCAACCACACCATTAAGCAGAGAAATACAGAACTAAGAAAAGTACAATTTTTGACTATTAGATTACATGAAATTCAGAAGATAAAAAACTCTAGTTGGTAATGCTCAATCGCACCACTGAGAGAAATGCAAAATTTTCTCCCAAAGTCCAACTTTTAAAAGTCACAGTAATGGTTATAGTGCGGGTTGTGAAGACATCTGTACTTACTAGTGGTGCAAATGCAAATTGCCAAAGCATTTTAGAGGATAATTTGGAGTTTCTGAAAAACAATTTTAATACCATTTAATTCAATAATTCCATCTCTAAAAATCTATGCTATAGGCACACACATAAATGCAGATACTCACTCTCATAGGGATGCTCATCACAACACTATGCTAATTGAAAAACAATGGAAACAAAAGTCCACCCAGAAGAGAATAGTTAAATCACTTCCATAGTATGGAATACTATGCAGCCTTTAAAATGAACATGATAGATCTTTATGGAGTTATATGGAAAGATAATAAGATATATTATTAAATGAAAAAGGATTTTGGAGCATAAGATGATAACACAAATGTACTGTGTACTATGTGTCAGAAATAATTCTAAGTATTTCATATATATAATAAATATATGACACACCCCGAACTGTGGAATGCACACACATGTGCACATGCACAAGCACATGCATAACATTTCTCACAAAATTATTTAGGGTACATACTATTGCTATGCATATATTAAGTATGAAGGAATGTAAGGAAACAAACCCACAGGGGTCAAGTGGCTTATGGAAGGCTAGATACTGAAATTCAGGTATTCTTACTCCCGAGTCTTGCGTGCATATGAGATGATGCCTCTCCACAAGTAAAATGAAGAAAATAAAAGTATGTAACATCTAAAAGTCCACAGGGGTAGATAGGTAGGTAGGTAAGTAGATAGATAGACACTATCAATGCGTGGTAAAAGGTCTCAAAGAACATAAATTAAAGTATTAATAGCATTTGGTTTTAGAATAAATGAGAAGAGACAGAATGTCTTTTTATTCCATATATTTTTATATTCTACAAGTTTTACAAGCATGGAGTCATAATAACTATGTGATTTAAAATAATTATTTAATTTCAAAATGATGTAACTATTATCCATGCCCACATACAACAGATCCTTGAATAATGTTATTTCATTTGTCATTTCATTATAATGTTGATGAGGGAAAAATCTATTCCCAGCTAGCACTAGCATCTGTGTGGAGTTTACACATTCTTCCCACATCTGCATGAGTTTTCTCTGGGGACTCCGGCTCCCTCCCACACCCCAAAGGTGTGCACGTGAGGTGAACTGGTGTTTCTACATTGTCTTTGTGGGAGTGAGTGTGGGTGTGGGTCACTCTTGCAGCTGAAGGGCATCCTGTTCAGGCTGAGTGCCTCCCTTATGCCCTGAGCTGCCGAGTGGGCTCCTGCCACCAGCAGTCCTCATCTCGATGAAGCGGGTTGCAAACTAGTTATCCTAATTGTTTTCACTCTTCTTCCTTAAATGTATGTATAGCTCACATTTATTTCGATGTTTAATGTTAGAAGCATTTTGGGTCATTATTTAGAAGTTTTAGTGACCAGAATGTGCTGAACAGAAATAAAAAACTGAACTCTTATTTATATCAATTAGGCTATGGTAAAATTGGTTTTATTATGTCATTTTGCTTAAAGCCACAGTTTCCAAGAACTTACTTACAACATTGAAAACATACAGTGAATATACACATATATTTATTTAATTTACTTTCTGTAAAATGGTGGTGGTGGTTATTATAAAAATTATATGTTGATTATGACAACAAAGCTAACCTTAAGGAATTGATAATATCATATACTTCAAATAGTTTATTGATCAATGAACTAAACCCTATGCAAGGTTCAAGCTCTCAACCCACTACAATGTGAAACATACAGGAACACAAAGCCATGTACATCTTGCTCCATTGCCAAATTCACTGTTTTGATATCTGGTGCTGAAGAGCTCATCTTCCTTTTCACCATTTGTAGTTTCCTTTTCCTTGTTGACAATTGGTGCCTCTTTTTTTTTGCAAATGGGCAGTCCTTAAATGAGTGACTTGTAGTTTCCTTTTATTTTTCTAAAATTGATTATTTTTTTCTGTAAATGGGTGGTCTTTAAATGATTGACTAGCTCCTGCAATACAAAAGCAGTTTATAACAGTGAAAAATCTTGGTAAGCCAAGTCTCCTGGTTTTATATAGATTTTTAATCAAATTGATTTCTAATCTGAGCCTCTAAAAGTAATCCCAGGTATCTTAAAGCCTAGACCTAGAAAAGGTCCATTGCTAACCTGAGTGCCACCTTATTGTGCCCAAAGCAATTCAGAAATGCAACCTAAGAAAATTGTTTCTGAAGCACATGTTTGCTGCTTCAGAGACCCTTTGAAAAGCATCTTATGGCAAAGGGGGCCCCTGCTGGAACAGAAGGGGATATTCCGATCTGAGTTTTCCTGGATAATTACGTTGGTCTGAATTTAATGCAGGGAAGATTTTCAGTACAAACATTATACAACAACAAAGATTCTTTATGATACAATACATGAAATGATTTCACGCAAACAAAATTTAAGGTTAGCAAAATTCTAAAGCTTCATTGCTCATGGGATAATATTTTAAGCCTCCAATCATTCCATTTTAAAATACCTCAAGTTTACAACGATGAATCTAAAATGCACTAACAAATCCTACTCATTCACTCTAGTTCTTGAAATGGCATCTGCCTTTGAGCTATAAAAATAACAGATGATTTTCTGATAGCTTATCAGTTAACAGACTGCTTAGTTAGGGTAGCACATTTTTATGCCAATGTCAGCAGAGAGGGAGAGGGAAGGAGAACAGTGAAAACACAGAGCACCATGGTGGCTTAGAGGAAGATTTAAGGACTCATTTCGATAAAAAATAAATTAGGGAGTTTTCTTTCCAGGCTTCTCCCTCCACAATCTAAGGTGAAACTTTAGTGCCTTGAATTGTTCAAATTTAAAATAGATTCTAGGAGTAGGTAAGGGAAGTAATAAAATATAATTAAATGTTTGAGTCATATAAAATATGCCTTTTACTGGGCATAGAATGAGGGATGTTCATGGATAAAAAATTCTGTTGAAGTGCTAGTGAGCTAAAAGATGTATTTTTTGAAATATTAATATGGCATTGTAGTCTTAGAGTTAGGATTGTAATATTAATTGCAGGAAGCCAAACCTAGTCAATTACAAAACATTGTTGAGGTCTTAATGTGTTGTTGTCACATTAACTGAAGGAAAATATAAATGGATTCAGATTAGATTTTCTACACAGTTTTAAAATAATCACAGACCCAGATCGGGGGTGTCCAACCCGTGGCCTGTGGGCTGCATGCGGCCCAGGATGGCTGTGAATGTGGCCTAGCACAAAACCGTAAACTTACTGAAAACCTTTTTTTGCTGATCAGTTTTCATCAGTGTTTATATGTTAGATGTGTGGCCCAAGACAACTCTCCTTCCAGTGTGGCCCAGAGATGCCAGAAGGTCGCACACCACCTAGAACCATAGGTTGGAGGAAAACTGGAGTTCTGTTGGTGCGACCCAATATCCAGACTGCCTCTCATCTTCAACACATAATAATAAAACAACATGTAATAATAATAATAAAATATTTAATATTAAACATTTACTAATTATTTGTGTTACAGTAGGCAGCTAGTTAGATATTAATAAAAGAGAAGGGAGTCAGGTCTAATTAAGACAGATTAAGGAGGAAACAACTGCACTGACACCCTAGGGAACACCCACTTCCTCCACCAAATGGACTGACTGACAGACTGGCTGACGGACTGATGTTAATCCTGAGTAGGTGGGAAAGACTGGTTTTCCAATCTCCCTGGGAAACCACTGCCCTGTTAGCTTCAATAACTGGAGGGAGGGATAAACAGTAAGGGGAGATTTCTTTGCTGGGCACATGCACAGTAGAAGCCAAGCTGGTGCAAGGGAAGGTCCTTCTACTCTGCCTATGTGCAGTAGAAGCCAGATGACAAGGCAGTAGGAGCCAAATTAGAGACTTTACGGGGAGGAGGGTAACTTGGGAAAATCTTGGAAAGAGACCTGATAGGATAAGGGCACAAAATCTGGAAGATCTAGGAAAGGGATTGGATGAGAGAGGCACCAGCATAGCCCCAGGAAGATCTAGGAGAGAGATGCATAGTCCGAAAGAAAACCTACTCTCTCCAAAGCCCAAGGAAATATAACCAAGAGTCTCTCGCTCCCTCTCTTCAGCATCCTTGAATGCTGGGCTAATAACATGGAAGCTGTGGGCCCCGGCCCTCATCCTGGGCTTGCTGGGGACAAGTGCAGGCCTGCAGCCCCAGAGGCTGTCCTCTTCCTCAGTGAGAAGGAGCTAAGTCACCTAGGTGTGGATGAGACATTGGACCAGGTGTGCCTGGAGGCAGTCCTTTGTTATTGCGCCAACAAATCTTGCCACTATTCCTCAAATTCTCCTATGCAAGTATCTCTGAAGTGCATTTCCTGTGATAGCATGGAAAAATCCTATTTCCTCTGGCAACAGTTGCGTGTTGCAGATACTTTACTAGATTTTAATCAACTGTGGGATTAAAGAATTTTAATGGAAATTGTGAATTTTACTTGAATAATAAAAGAAGGATTAGAAGCTAGATAAAGAAGTGAATAGTATTTAGGAAAGGGCAATGACAAAGATAAAAGCTAAGGTTTTTTTTTAATGTTGTGCATTCAAAGAACTTCATGTAGTGTACAGGAAGAGAAGGCATTGAATTGAAGGGCTGGAACATTAACCTGGGCTGGAAGATACAAAACTTTGGGTGCCATGCCATCCCAAGATTGAGCCAAAAGAACAAAATTTTTTTTACGTTCAAAAGAGATCATTTTGATAGTTCTGAAGGACAGCTTGAAGGTGGTGGTGATGGTGGTTAGGTGAGATTTCATGTTTATACAGGGCTGTTTTCCTCTGATACTAGTTCAAATAAAATGAAAAAAGTGTAATAAAAAGCTAAAATTAGTCAGTGGGATAGGAAAAAAGACAACTGATTTAAGACCCATTGAATATGTGATTGCTTCCAGTTTTAGTGGGGAAAGTGCTCAGGACTCCTCCTGAACTTCTGGAGCAAGTGATTGGACAGGTGTATGTCATGAACATGAACAGAAGCCTTGGAGGGAAAAGTGATGGGTTTGAGGGACCCTGGTCTGCCCAGTGTGATTTTGGGAACATGAGTTTTCAATGGTCTGAAACAGGCAATTTTTTGGAAAGTTTCCTTACTCAACCTGAGTTCCAT
The DNA here is from genome assembly GCF_019186645.2 of Phyllostomus hastatus. Taxonomy (NCBI): domain Eukaryota; kingdom Metazoa; phylum Chordata; class Mammalia; order Chiroptera; family Phyllostomidae; genus Phyllostomus; species Phyllostomus hastatus. Next base: position 1,400,612 of record NW_025333912.1, on the reverse strand, counting down.
AGGGAATTAAGTCTTACAGAAAATGATCTGAGTGACTGCTTTCTCCATTCTCCCAGGCATGGTGCATAGCTGGTACCATTCCAAATTCATAGAAGAAAAAAAATGAGTCATTACATACAATGGATAATTAGGGAATTAGGGTTTCTTTCTCTCTGTGCACCCTAGTTGAACTGGCATGAGGGAGAAGTAGAGTTAAAATACTGTGCCCTCCCAGCCTGGCCAGTGTGTCTCAGTTCCTTGGAGCATTGTCCCCTAACCAAAGAGTTGCAGATTTGATTCTTGGTCAGGGCATATACCTAAGTTGTGGGTTTGACCCCTGGTCCGAGCGTGCATAGGAGGCAACCAATCAATGTTGCTCTCACATCAATGTTTCTCTCTCCTTCCTCTCTCTTTTCCTCTCTCTCTAAACGCAATGAAAAAATGTCTTCGGGTGAGGGGGAAAAACCTGTGTCCTCCCATATTTCAGGGTCAGGGAAAGAAAATTCCACAAAAGTACCTAAGAACAGCCCCCCACCCCCACAAAAAAAATTGGATGAGGTGTTTGAAATTTGATTTCACAAATGAATTTGTGAAAACACAAGTAAGGTTTAAGGGAAAAATCAATTATGTCAAAATTTCAGGCTTAAAAAACAAGATAAGGTCATGACTGTTAGTTTTGTTGACAATGCACTGTAATATATGTAAGGGGGCTGAACGTTCACTTAATAGATCCAAGAATCACAAAGTCATTGATGGTACCACAAGGAAGAATCAGTCAAGTGGTTAACTTAGAAATAGAAGGAAACAATTTAAAGTGAGGGAATAGAAAATATAGAAAGACACATTTTGTTCCAAATATGGAGAAAATTTTCTTCCAAAACAAATGCTGTGGTAAGGATTGGGCCAAGGTCTGAGATCTCTCACCACTGCATCGCAGGGTGCCCCTGAGTCATCCGATGCTTCCGAGAGAATCTGTTCCTTTCTTGGGTGAGCTCTGACATTAAGAGTGACCGTGCCAAATTCTGGTCTCATGTAGCTTCCAATCACATTGTCACACATCTACCCCTGGGCGTCATAGGAATACGTTCCGAGACTTCCGTGAAACATCCTTTTAAACACTCAGTGATAACCTCATGTTTGCTCTGAGGCACTGACTCTTCTAGCTGAACCTCTCCAGACCTGCCAACCAGTCGTTTGCCCTGTAACATGGTTTCCCTTCACTCCATGTTCTCCACACACATTTCTGACCATGGTCTCTTTTTATTTAGAAAGTGCCGTTTGGGAGGTCGCACTTAATAGGAGAAAAATCAATGGGTAAAAGCAAAGGACATAACACCTCTTACTACAAGTGAAGGATATTTTCTTTACTTCTTTACCTTTTTTTGAGGAAATGAATAAAACAAAGTGTTGAGATAACTATAACTCAGGAAAACAGAACTTTAATTCAGAAGAGCTGTCATTAAATGATCCTTTATGGATAAGAATAGCAATACTTACCATGTATCGGGCTGTATGCTAAACCATTATCTGCATTACCTCATTTAATTCTTGAAATAACCCCATTCTGTACATACTTTCCAACAGATGGGAAGACTGAGGCAGCAAGAAGATAAGCACCTTGCCCAAGGTTACACAGTACTAAGTGACAGGCCTCAAAGTTGACTCCAAGTCCATCTGATTTCCTAGTACCTTCTCCACAATACATATGAGGAACCTGAGGCCCCACAGGTGACTTATTCAGAGTCACCAGTTAATCCACTGTAGAATTAGGGCTGGACCCCAGGCTCTCTGATGAACGGTCCAGGGCTGTGTTACACCCACTGCTTCTGAGAGGGGCTCCCGTGAAGCCCCAGGGCAGGTCTTCAGTGAGAAAGTATTGTTCCATAACTTTGTTCAACTTATATTCAGGATTCGATCGGTGTAACAGTGTCCATGAGAATAAGCAGAATTAAAATACTCCTAAATAGATAACAAAGTATTTGCACATCTCTGATGTTTTATTAATGCTGACAAAATTCAGTGAAGTGAATTTGGCCATTGTCTTATAAATTCCAAAAATGAAATCTAATAAAACTCTTCTCACAGAAGGCTTAACATCTCTCTTCTGTTGGACTTTATTATCTTCAAATAGGTCTGCCAATGGCATAGAAGAAATTACATATATTTGCAGCAGCAAGGAGGACATTTTCCAGATGTTTTTCAGATGTCCAAATCGTTTTCTGTTAGTAGGCGGGACAGGGAGAAAAACAGAGCCACCAATAACCGTAACTCGATAAATTATAACATGCCTTCCTAAACTTTTTCTCTCTATGTCCTTCTTCCCCTTTTCTCTAATCTCTACTTTTAATATATTAAACATTACCAGAACCTAGAACAGCACCTAGCTCACCATAAATGTTCAATAAATACTTGTTGAATGGCATACATTGTTCTGTAAATATTGCTATAAAAAATTCCTCTGTTCCAAGTTTCTTCACAGAAAAGTGAAGTGAAATATCCTATTTTTCAGTATAGGCATCACATGGGTGAGCCCAGATGGTGGCATGGAAACTGGTTCCTGCCAAATAAGTGAGTCAAGAGGAGAGAGAACGTTGATGAATCGGTGCAACTGATGTTGCTGTCACTTTCAGAGAAGGATGTAGGGCATTGTGAAGTCTGGACAACAGGGAGGGCTGTTTTGAAGTCTATGTGTGTGTGAGAGAGGGGAGAGAAAAACCCTAGGAATAAGGGTAAGTGGAGTTATGGTAATATCCATGCATACATCCACCCCAAATTTGCCTTTACACGGCCCATCCCCCTGACACTCACGGACACTCGGGTTTGCTCTCTGAAGAAGCATGAAATCAGCATGCAGCAAGGGAGTGTCCCACTCTGAGTCCACTGCACTGTGGCTTCCGCACGTCTTCTTCTGGGCTGAGGGGAGAGGAACGGATGCTTCTCCAGCCCCAGCTCCAACCCTTAAGTGGTATTTGGGGGATTGTTTTGAAATTCATGGCTGCTCCTTAGAGTTCTAAAGGGCAGTCGTGGTCTCTTTAAAAGGTGAGAGGGTTAAGCATTTAGTCCACTTGGACAATTGATTCAAACCAATGTAAACTATGCCAAGTTCCCAGTTAGAATCTCCATGCTCACACTGTACGTGTTCCAAGGTCTCGCCCAGTTTCAACATCTCTGAATCGTTATCACGCAGTCTCAGTACGTAAAGGGTTGTGAAAAACTACATGTGACTTATGGCCCCTTAATGTGTAATGGTAAAAATAATCCTCAACATTTTATCAAGGCTATCCCTTAGAAATAGAGCATCTGAAAAAGGAAATTCAAAAATTCTCAAAAGAATATTTTTATATTTGTCTAAAATTTCACTTTCTACACACACACACCATGTGCTAAGTGTAGACGTTTGTTCATTCAGCACTCAGCAAGTATTTTGCAACTGCCATATCTTCTTTGTAATTTAACTAAACTGACAGTTCAAAGACAAATATGACATTGTCCTAATATTCTATAAACTCAAAGGCAAATTTGGAAAAACAAGTAAGTTGCAACTGAAAGACTAAACTAGAAACATTGCTTCAAAATTTTTTTAATTGTTGCTTTAAGTGGGCCAGTTTATTCTTATTAGTTATGTATATTGTGTGTCATATTTGAATATATGCATATAAAAGCTTGCATTGGAGTTTCAGATAATTATACTAGGAAGATACCTAATTCTCCTCCACTGGTCTATTTTATTTTTAATCTGGAAAAACAGTCCATAAAACGAGACCTCTCTGAACTCTGTTATCCTTCAGATATTAAATTCATGTATAATAATTGTGACTCAAGCCCTTGAATTAAAATATAAAACTCAGTTTTTAAGAGATGCCAAGAAGTAGGAGGAGAAATTAGGGTCCCCCTCTGTGCTCCCATGTCTGCACAATAATCTGAGCAAAAGGCAATGCTCAGGGCGGTGAGTTCTAAGTCACAGCCATGCTTTCAGCTTCCCTATGACAACATAGCTTATACGATTGAAAGCTGATAAAAATGAAAGTGATATCCCCCTCCTCCCATAACTTACTTTTCATCATTGTGCACACTTTCTACTGCAGTGTGAATTATGTAAGTATGTGGATCTCTAAAGTAGATCATCTCAGAATCCTACACAAACTGAGGGAAGTTGCAGGCTCTGTCCCCATTCAAAGTAAATCACACATATAAACCTCCCTGAAGAGGCCCTGTGCCCAAAGCCATGAACAATATAAGTAGAGATAAATGGGGGAAGGTGCAGAGTTTAAGCTAAAAGTAGAGAAGAAAAAATACTGTGAAAACTGACCAAACTGTTTCAACTCTAACGGAAGACTAATTTTTAATGCAGATTTAAATGTGTACTAGAAATATTGATGTCAAAGATGTTTACTGCTGCTACATCATTGAAAAAAAGGTGTGATTTTACCAGATTTTGATCTTCATTAACATATGATAAATAACCAATGAGATGTCATTAGAAATAGAATTTTGCTTCATGATTTGAACCAGATTAAATCTTTTCCATAATATTAAAGAATTTAAATTTTGTCTAACTGCAGGATTTAATCAGATTTTTTTCTTTTTTTAATCAACAAACACTTTATTAAATTTATTGGGGTGACATTGGTTAATAGGGTCATATGGGTGTCAAGTGTACATTTCCATGGTACATGATCTGTATATTACATTGTGTGCCCATCACCCAAAGTCAAATCAACTTCCGTCACCTATATTTGGCTCCCTTTACCCTTTGCTGTGAGTTTTGGTTTTATATACCACATATGAGTGAAATCATGTGGTTCTTAGCTTTTATTCACTTGGCATAATATTCTCAAGCATAATATTCTTGGCATAATATTCCCATCCATGTTGAACCAAATGGCAGTATTTCATCCTTTCTTATGGCTGAGTAGTATTTCATTGTATATGTGTACCACAGCTTCTTTATCCAATCCTCTATTGTCTCAATGTCTTGCACACCATGAATAATGCTCCAATGAACACAGGGGTATACATATCTTTTGTGAATAAATGCTTTTGAGTTTTTCAGATAGATAACCAGAAGAAGAATTGCTGGGTCATATGGTAACTCTATTCTTAATATTTTGAGTAACCACTATGCTGTTTTCCAAAGTGGCTGTACGAGTTTTCATTTCCACCAGCTGTGAATAAGGGTTACTTTTTCTCCACAACCTCTCCAACACTTGTTATTATTTGTCTTGTCGATAATAGCCATTTCAGCAGGTATAAGGTGGTATCTCATTGTAGTTTTGATTTGTACTTTTTAATAGCTAGTGAAGTTGATATTCTTTTCATATATCTGTTGGCCATTTGTATGTCTCCTTTGGCAAAGTGTTTGTTCAAGTCCTCTGCCCATTTTAAATTGAATTCTTTGTTTGATTTTTCAAAAAAATTGAAGAAGAGGCAATACTTCCTAACATATTTTATGAGGCCAACATAATCTTGATACCAAAACCTGGCAACAATAACATGATAAAAAAAAACTACAGAGCAATATCTCTGTTGAATACAGATGCAAAAAACTCTAAAAAATACTAGTAAATAGAATATTAACAAATTAATAAAAACAATGCATCACTATCAAGTGGGGTTCATTCCAGGGGCATAAGGATATTTCAACATATACAAATCAATCAACATATTACAGCATATTAACAAAACAAATGATAAAAGTCATATGATGTTATCAATAGATGCAGAAAATGCATTTGATAAGATATAACCTCCATTTATGATGAAAACACTCAAAATGAGTATAAAAGGGAAGTACCTCAACATAATAAGACCACATATGACAAACCCTCAGCTAACACCATGTTCCATGGTGAAGCACTGAAAGTGTTTCCTCTAAATCAGGAACAAGACAAGGTAATCACTCTTACTCAACATAGTACTGGAAGTCCTAGACAGAGCAATCAGACAAGAGAAATAAATAAAAGGCATCCAAATTGGGAATGAAGAAATAAATGTGTTACTTCTTACAGAGTACATAATTCTGTATATAGAAAACCTTAAACACTCCAATAAAAATATTACAAACAGTAAACAAAAACAGTAAAAGTTACAGGATAAAAAAATCTACCCACTGCTTTCCAGTAAAATAATAAAATTTTTTAAAAGAAATGAGAAAAATTGCTTCTGCTATTGCAACCAAAAGAATAAAATACCTAGAAATAAACTTAACAAAGGATGTAAAGGACCTATATACTGAAAACTACAAAACATTATTAAAATAAATCAAAAAGACGCAATGAAATAGGAAGATATTCTGTGTGCATGGAATGGAAGAATCAAAATAGTTAAAATGGCCATATTACCCCAAGCAATATACAGATTTAATGCACTACACATCAAAATTCTAATGTCATTTTTTAAAGAAATGGGACAAAACATCACCAGATTTTTATGGCACCACAAAAGATCCCAAATATCCAATGAAATCCTGAGAAAAAAGAATAAAGCCAGAAGTATCATACTACCTGACTTCAAATTATCCTACAAAGCTATGGTGATGAAAACAGCATGGTATTGACAAAAGAACAGACACACAGACCAATGGGACAGAATTGAGAGCCCACATGTATATGGGCAAATAATTTTTGGCAAAGGAGCCAAAAACACATAATGGAGAAAAGAAAGCTAATGGGAAAATTGGAAAGCCACAGATACAAAAGAATGGAACTAGATTACAGTTTGTCCCCATGTATAAAAATTCATTCAAAATGGGTTGAAGACTTAAATGTAAGATCTGAAACAACAATTTACATCAAAGGAAACATAGGTACTAAATTTATGGACCTGGGTTGTAGAGAACATTTTATAAATTTGACCCCCAAAGGCTAGGGAAGTAAAGCAGAAATAAATGAATGGGACCACATCAAACCAAAAAGCTTCTTCTGCATAGCAAAAGAAACAAACGAAAAGGCAACCCACCAAAGGGGAGAAGTTTGCAAATGACATCTCCAACAAGGAGTTAATATACAAAATACATAAAGAACTCATACAACTCAACACCAGGCAAATAAGCAATCCATTGAAAAATGGACAGAAGTTTTTCTAACGCATAAGGTTTTAGAGATGGGCTATTTGGGCTTATGAATTATTTTCAAAATGTTTTATAATAAAATTTACTTGTTGTAAACCAGTTGAGGAATGTGAGTAAACTGAACCTCATGCATTTTCTAGTCCTAACAAGTCACATACACATAACATAATCCAAACAATTCTAAATGTGCTTGGTTTCTATGAAAACAAATATAGTTAAGTGGATTATTTTACTGATACCAGAAAAATATTTTAGCCACATCTAGCATTATGCCCAGCTGGATTTCTGAATTATATTTTGAAGTATTTCTGTACTTGGAAGGTAAATAAACATAAAGAAAATAATTTAACATTAAAAGGTAGACAAATGTTATGCCTACATACTAAAGGCCTTTGAAAACAGCCATGCCACTTATGTATCAATGACTGTAAGATAACACATTTTTTACCTTGAATGGATATATAGTTTAAGTTTTGCATTTGAAAATTAGGGGACAAAGGGGAGACTTGATCATATTACCCACCACAATAAATCTGCGGTTCCCTTGGTGTAAAATGTTCATCAAGCATACATAAACGTGGCTGTGTGGCAGTCCAACAGTGCATGCCGAGCTGATGTGTGCCTTTAAATATTGGGGGCTCTCCTCCATGTTCTTGTCAGTGACAGCCGCTGTCTGAGAAAAGGAACCAGATACACAGTGGAGGGAATGTGGTTCTTAAATGGAGTGTGTTCCTTCTTCCTACTCTACTGAATGAACTGTTAAAAGACCAAGAAGGCTGTCATAGAGATATCACAGGAAATAAAGAACTCCAAGCCAAGGGTGTGTCCAATGGGGCTGGCATGGAATGACAGACCGCCCTCCCCACATGGAAAATCTCGTCACCCATCTGAGATATCACATAACGGTGGCAGCACTCCAGAGACAGAATGAGCTCCACCTGTTTGCAATGTGTTTAGCTATTAATATTTATGTAGTAATTCAAGGGAGTAAAAAAATGACAAAATGAACCAAGTTGTATCACTGTTGGTGCTTTCAACCAAGATTTCTAAAAAAAAAAAAAAAAGTAACAGCATGAATCTGTCCTTCGCTGTAGGAAGAAATCATATGACATCCTTAGGATGCCAAGGATTGTTGAAGAGAAGGCAGGCAGTAGCCATGTCCTTGGCATTCCCAGAACACTTACTCTATACCACTTAATAAGAATTTTTCACTATTTGTAGTTGTGCTTCTGACTCATGCAAAAGCCATATAAAACAGAAAAAAAATAAGTTCTCAGAGCTCTGCTAATATTAGTGAGTCTTATCTTTAAACTCAGAAGAGACAAAAATAGCACAAATTTCTCATGTCTCATCTGAAACAAAAGAAATCAGAAAAGATGGTTGTCTTTATTAATGTCCTCAAGGATATTTGGGGTAAGGTCATAGCCATTCTCTATGACAACAGCCTCAGAAGGTAGACAGTAGATCATTTTCATGATGTTTACTTGAGCTTATTTGTTGTTGTTTTTTTTTTTCTGGAATAACTCCACCTCAAGCAAATAAGCTCCTTAAATGCAGTGGTAAAATGACATGCCCTCCAATTTATCCTAAAATGACCTCTTTCAAGGACTGCTCTGTGGTGTGGGGCACAATGGCAAAACCTTACACTGGGTCCCAGGACATCTGATTTCTGGCTCTGCCCCTGATTTCCATGATGAAATAACCATAAGCATTGAGTCAGACTGATTTGAACTCTAACCACAGATCCACTCCAGATAAGCTGATGACTTCATAAATATATTAGACATTTTAGCTATGACTTATTATTTGTTAAAAGAATATGATAATATCACCTCACACAGTTGCTGTAAGAATCAAGTATTATGGTACATGTGAAGTGTCCAAAACACTATATATCTCTATTCCTCCATGTTCTACACTAGGAATGATTCCCAGGTTACTGATATAATTTGGATATGATATAATGCTAGGCCAGAAAATACCTAGAACTCATTTTATTTCTTTTTAGAGTGGAACTTCCCCTAATAGATTTATGAATTGCTAACTAGAACTCAGAACAGTGCCCGGCATATTTAAACGAAGTTGTGACAAGAACATAATTCTGAAGGTAGTTAAATGAGCAAAGGCATAATTCTAAGCTCTACTTTTTCTTCACAGTTAATATCGCTATTGATAGAAGACCTAAGATGAAGTGTAGAACAGAAAAGTCATTCATTCACCCATCCACAACTCCAAGTATCAGGTCTGGACTGCAGATCTGGGATCATCAACCAACAAGAGGTAGCAGAAGCTGCAGGTCCTAGGTGCATCCTAATTGCAACTCACACATTTCAGGTCCACTAGTGTTAAATGCTACTAATAGCTTAGGAACTTCCCCTAACAGATCTATGAATTGCTAACCAGAACTCAGAACAGTGCCTGGAATATAGAAGATACTTCTATTGGATCTTTATTTTTCCAGCACTGGGTTTATGGTTCAGATGAAGACCCTACTCTGGAAGTTTTAACCTATCTCAGTAGAACTAATGAAGGACCTGTGCTAATTCCAGGCCTTCCAGAGACCACAGAGAAGATGCCTTTGGATTTAATCCCGTGGGAACCACAACATAGCTTTTGGCTTTGCCCTCACATTTCTTACCATCCACTTAAACGCTGCCAGTAAGCCCTCACTTACTCAAAGCCACTTTGTGAAGACCTGTCCCTAGGAAGCCTTCTGAGACCTATGTCCCCTTACATCACAGAATTGCCAGGGTTCTAGAGTCACACCTAGTCCAAGTTAAACTCCTTCCACTTAGAGTTTAAGACTTCAGTCCTAGAATAGTTGCATGCTAAGGTATTTCTCTTAACACTGAGGGCATTATGGACTATAAGTACTGTAGTAGGCTGAAAAATAACCCCCAGAGGTAGCAAATCCTAATCCCAGGAACATTTAAATGTCACCTTATATGCAAAGTCTTTGCAGTCATGATTAAGTCAAATATCCTAACATGGGAATGTTATCCTGGATAATCCGGGTAGGTCCTTCATACTATGCTGTGTGTTTATAGCAGTCACAAGTACTAATATGTCCTCGGGCTTGTATTGCACACCCTTTTACTGAGCAACTACTACATGCCAATTACTACGTTGGAAGTGTGAAAGGTTTTATGAATACGTGAAGGTGAATGTGACTTTAATCAGTTCTGTAAGAATTTAGGAGGCTCTTAGCTACTTTAGAACATGCTTTAGCTACTAAAAGCAAAGATTTACCACCTAATCTTCTGCTACAGACATGCCAAGCATTTTATGATCTTTCCTAGACCTTTCCAAATAGTCCTAGTGATTAATTTTCCATTCCTTTTGTTCTGATTGTTGCTGTAAAACACCTCAATGGCTTCTCTTCTTAAGTCCCTCTACTCTCTGGATCTTGCTGGCCTCTCCATCTGTATTGCACATCACTCTCTCTTTTCCATTACAGCCATTGGAGCCTTCTTGAAATCCTTCCGTTCCTCTGTTACGCACCCATCACTCACCACTGAGCCTTTACACCTAGCATTCCTTCTTCCAGAAACACTCTTTTCTTTCCTCTCCTCCCTGACTTCTAGGCTAGATTACATACTATACTTCATGCCTCCATAAACACCCTATATCTGCCATTAACTTTATTATCATTATTATAATTACTGGTCTAACATGTTTTCCCCACTGGACTATAAGCTCTGTGAAGACAGAAAGAATGTCCATATTACTTATTACTGCATCCTTAATAACTGCCTGGCTTGCAAAACAGGGATTAAATAAATATTGATTGGTAAATAAATGATTGAGTGAGTGAATGGATGAACAGCCTTCTGCAGAGACTGAAGTCCCAGCTAGCATGTTTACTTTCTTTTCAAGATATATTTCAATTATTTCAAGTCACCATGATTTCATTTTAACCCTGAGCACATAGGCCTCAGACTGAAAAAATATTTCATTGCTGCAATAAAGTTTCTGTTTCTTAGATTGAAACTTGCCTGACTCCCTCAGCTCTATTTATTAAACTAAGTGCGTGTATAGATTACCTCTGCCAACATGACCCCGCCTACCCGTGAAGGGAGTTGATTACGATTCACATGAAATGAGATCTGTAGTCACAAACACCTAAGACATGTGTCCACTTCTTTCCTGAGAACATTCCTGAAGCAGTATTATTGATTCACCTCCACATGCTCTTTAAGGAGCTACACAGGATGACTCACGTTCCTTATATGACACCCTGTGCCCTGCATGTCATGTGTTAGCCCATTATTGGAGTCCATGCCAATTTGATAGTGATCAAAATTTGCTCTCATCAAATGCCAACTCTTTGGACCTTCTGGAATTAGTTAGTGACCATAGCCCGTTCCTGGTGGAAAAGGCTATACACAACAGCCAGCTGTCTTAGCAGGAAGGAAAATGATTTCCTTTTCAAATTGGCTTTAAAATGTGTGGATGCTGCCAGACGGCCTCTGGGCATGTGTATGAAACATCGAAAACAGACACAACAATACACACGGAAAAGAAATGAATTTCCAAAGCAGACTTGCCATGAAATAGCCAAGTGGGCTCTACGCATGGAACTGAATGAGCTTCAGAACCATCACTGTCCTCCTCTGTAAATGGCTTTTCTCCATGAAAGTTGAAATTATGGAGGAGAAGAAAGGGTATACACTGGAATCATTCTATGAATTATGATTTCAAACAACCAGTGCCTCACCTGAACCACTTTATTATTACTACCTAAACTGTTACTATTTTTAAGTGTTTTCTATTTCAGAAAAACATTACACCTCTGAATTGCTATCATTTATTTTTAAAGACCCACAAAGAATAAAATCTGCAAGCTCTCTTAAAGTTTAGAAATGTTCATTAAGTTACCATTTTACTGTTATAACTCTTTTTAAAAAAGAGGTCTTTAACTTGTTTCTTTATACAAATAAAATATTATTTACTCATTTGCTCATGGGGGAACCTACAATCCATATTTAATGTCCTGATTAATGATTATAAACAATGCTTTCAAAAAAAATTTTACTTGTATATAATCAAGCCATCTAGTTACCAATAACTGCAAATGTCGCAGATCCCAATGGCCTCTTTGGGACTTTTAATTTGTATGCTTTTAGAAAGTAGGTGATTTGATTTTTACATTAAGGAAGCATTAACATCATTAAATGGGCTCCCACTTTATGATAACTGCAAATGTCACATTGATCCAGAAAGATAAGAAAATGTGCTTATCTTTGGAACAAATATCCAAGGCAGGAGCAGGCAACCCACACTATTTGCATTAAAAAACAAATTGTATAAATGCAGAAGATTGATGTACCATCTGTTCATGTCCTTCACTTTTCTGGCTCTTCTGTGTTGAGATATTTTTATGGAATAGTTACGTTTATTATTTTGAAAATGAGCCACAGGTTAAAGAAGTTTACGATGGGTAATATAACTCAAAGTTACTGGCCTACTGTACTCCAGGTATTAAAGCTTGCATTATGTTACATTTCGTGCTGCTAAATGCTTAGATAGTCTGATGGACAGCCCAAGATAAAATGTATACAAAACTGGAAAGGATGTTTAGGACCAAATCCAAAATATCTCACTAAGATGTCTCTTGGCAAGGAGAAGGAAAATGTGCTAAAAAAATTAATGACTTTTAAAGCCACTGGCAATAGGCAACAACTTGCTCTGTCACTCCTAAGGAAACGAGGGAGTAAAACAGAGTAAATAAATGTCTCCTTGTGGGGGGAAGTCCACTGGAGTTCCAATCACCAGCCACAGCACTCCTTTCTTCTTGCAGTGGGTCACAGAAAAATCTACTAGCAAAATCTGCTCACAAGAAATTTCAGCTTTCTCGTGCCCTTCTTTTCTCTCTAACACCAACAATATTTACTTTCCCTTTGAAGCTGAAAATGAACTCACAATCACCATAAATGTGAAGGTGAGTATGTTTCATTTGTTGTTTAACTGGACAACCAGTGCAAAATAAATACATGAGTAAGGAAACCAACTGTGTGGAATGAAGCTTAGTTACAATAACCGCCCCCTGGTGGCAGCTGCCACAAACACCAGAGACCAGATAGCTTTCTAAGGTAGCTTTCCAAACTGTGCAAGCCTCCTCTTTTGCTGCGAAAATTGTACATTGTACGATGTATGTGGTTAAATACTGTTTTCTGCATGAACATCATTATCTGTGCCTATAAATGATTTACTGAAGTGGATGCCCCTCCCCCCTGGGTGTAACTGTACGCTTTTGTTGTCTTGAGTTTCCGATTAGAAAAAGGACTGCCAAAATATAAAAGATACAACTTTTCTGGATTTCTGAAATATTTCCAAGCACGTTTTGGAACTGAAATGAAAAGCCTCAAAAGAACTTTGCACCATAAACTCTCCCCATGCGTTCTAAAGGCCACCTGACTTCCTACATCTCAAACCCCGAGGAGGTCGCTGCAGTTGGAAACGGTACATGATGATAGGAATAATGCATTCTTTTCTCATTCTCTTGTGACTGAACCCATGACATATCCACCCTGAAAAACTTGCCACACCATCAATAATGAACTTCTCTTATGAAATTTGACTGTACCATGTGCAATTTCGTTAACTTCTCAAAAAAATCCTCCCCCCCATTTTTTTTTACAAGTGATACAGTGAAGTATATGAAAGAACAGAATGTTATGTGCTGAGAAACTCGGCCATCTCAGACATATAACTTAGCACGTCGGGACTTGAGTGGGGAACATGCAACCTTGGAAGTCCTCTTCCATTCATCTAAAGCCTGAAGAATCAAAGAGAGTTTCAGAAAAAAGGGAAGAGGGATCAAAGACAGCAACGGAAAAGAGTAGAGAAACTACAGGAGTACAAAGAAGTGCCGGTGGTGATTCACTGGAAGGAGACGAACCAGTGTGAACACAGAAAAAGGCACTACAGAATAGCAAAGGCATAAGCTTTTTGATAGTCAACTCGGAAAACAATTATGAAAGGTTCACATAGTCCAATGCACACTACAGACAGGGAAAGGAAACTAAACACTTGATTTTTTATGTTAAAGTTAAATCATTCTCTTAATCCTTATTTTCCTCAACTGCAGCTTTTTCTTGAAATTGTTTTCATTTAATCCTAGACAATAAATTGGTTCACCCAATGACTTCCAGACTGTAAGGATGAAGCTGGGGATCAGGTTGGAAATGTGATATGGAAAACATTAGTAAAATAGAACCTTCACTCATTACAGAACATAAGTGACCTTCACATTGTATATAGAAGAATAAAATGTGGTAATATGATCTGCCATAGCATTTTATAAAGGTCAGAGAAAATTCCTATAAATCCATATTTAGTCGTGAAAGGAGTAGAGTTCCATTCTTAGAAGAAGCAATGTTTAAAACAATTTTGTGATTGCTGATGTTGGAAACATGCAGGAAAATATATGTACACATCTAGACATATTTTTGCCATTTTGAAAATCTAAAGGAGTATTTTTCTTTGCAACCATAAATTGATCAATGAAAAAGGCTGGAAGTGACTATTTTGGCTCATTCTCCCTTATCTACTTTCACGATTCCAAAACAAAAATTCACATTGCTTCTTTTTCTGACTGAATTTTTGTTTATCAGAAAATCCCAAAGGCATTCCATTTTGGTACCTCCACAGTGTCTGGTTCAGAATTCTTCATATTCACATGAGAAGGCACACACTGGATTTCAGGGACCTGTAACAAATGAATCTGGACACAGTTTCTGAATGTGCAGGAGCACAGGACAATCTTTTGCTTACCCATTGTCCAAACCACAGTGGGGTATTTTTATTTAATGTTAAACACACTAAAATCTCTGCTTATAGAATTCACATTGTTTTTTTTTTCAGGAACTAGTGCATATTTGACTCTTCTTTCTCATGTTTTATTTAAAAATAATAGTATAGACCTGCAACATCAGTATCCAGTAGACAATTGAATGTTGTATCTTCCTCAGTTCATTGTTCTGTTCTTAATGTTCAGTTTCTTAAATCATGTACATTTCTTTTAAAGCAAGATTAGAGATCTATTATGTTTTAAAGGACATCAGAGAGGGCTCTGTTGGTTATTGTATTTTCTTAATAGTACTTTTGACTGCAAATTATTCTTTTCGCAGTATTTTCAAAGAATGATTTACTGGGAAGTTTTAGGAACTATGATTTTCTTGGTTGGAAGAAGCTAGTCAGAATGGAGTCGGAGTGTGCAGTGTGAGTGTGAGCACAAGACTATGGTTCACATGACTACTGAAAGCCAAAGTAAAACAGTTAAACTATGGCAGAACTATTGTCTCGAGTCCCTTCTAAATGCAAGAGAGAATGCCCTTGAGTCCATCAGAAAAACTTTCTATTACCAGAGTGCAATGCAGCTCCTCTTTCAGACAACTGTGCTAGTACGTAGCTGGATTTTATCAGCATGAGATTTCCAAAGGGGATGCTACAGTGCGCCTTCAGAACAAGAGAGTTGACAATCCTTTCTGTTTTCTGTATTATTACCTTCATGTAATAATACAGCTTAAGCTTTGCTGAGATAATGCAAAAATGTGATTTTCTTTTTAAAAAATCTTGTCAGAAAAGCTATTTATGTTAACAAAACTATAGATCATGATACTTACTTTAAATATTAAAATCAGAAACATTGAGGGCTTTAAAAAAAAGTTTAGATATTAGTTATTTCTAAGCCTTTCCCTTGTTGTTTAGGCAATGGACAACATTTGATTTTTTTGGAAGAAGAAAGTGTGGAGAAATGAATGAATTGATATAACTATGAAAACATTAAAAATAAACAATAACAATTTGGTAAATTTTTAAATTATATACGTTGTGTTATGGTAAGTTTGTCATTTTCCCTATCAAAAATGTTTCATACATGTGCACCTTGGTTGGTATGGTAAGATAGTGAGCGAGCTCTGTCTACCCACACTCCATTGTGGGGTCACTCACAGTCTAAGAGAGATGACTCCAATGTGAAATGCCTTTAAAAATGCATATCCTTGAACTCTCAACACAGAGGAAACTCCTGTGCTTTGGGGAAAGAATAATATCACACTGCTTACCCCTAAACAATTGGCTTCTCAGAATCAGCATAAAACCCTCCTACGACATAGGTCTGGGTACCAGGTCCTGTGCACACCAGTCAAATAACCTTTTCCAACAACTAAGGGAAATAATCCATTTTAATTGACAACTAAAACAGAGACTTTAGAAATTCACACAGTGGCTACAAAATAAAGTGTGTATGGAGATGGTAGGGCAAAAATCAGCCAACTGCTTGTTTCAGTTGAAGAACCATAAGTAATTCCTTTGGGTAAAAAATTCTTCACTGAATCGGCCAGTTGATTCAGCACCTTCTACAACAGAAGTAACCATAGGGCTAAGACACATATTTTTTCCCTTTCTTAGGGCAATTAGCAATGATGCAAAAATACTTAAAAATACTATTGTTTTCTCCTAAGTCTTTTTACATCATTTTGAACTATAGCAGACTAATTCATACAAAATTAAAGTTTGAAGATGTGTATGTTTCCAAATGTGTGGAGGTGGAGCGAAAAACATGGATAGTAAAAGAGAAATTTCTTATTGTGCATACATATCACATTTATATAAATAAATAGGTCTAATTTGTTTCTTTTGCATGCATATTATATATGGGGGCATACTATTTTAAGTACTGGAAATATAAAAGCTAATACTTTACAATATCTATGGCTAATAGTATTTACAGCACTCATGAAGGAAAATAAATTCTTCGAAAGAACAAGATGAATTATTTGGGGGAAGTAATGTTCAAGCTGGCATGAAATTGTTTCCTAAATGCTTTCCAGTGAGATCTAGTTAAAAGTTGTTTTCAATTTATTACTGAACTCTTGCACTCTTTTAGAATGAAAACTTATAATAACTTGCCTTGAGTTTGAGAAAAAATAGAAATTTTGAGTTTTAATGATGGAAGAAACTTTCTGAGTACAATCTTCTCATGCTCACATAAAATATCATTCTCTTATTCTGTATTTGGCTTTGCTCTCTTTCTTCCCGTTCTTCCACACGGCCAGTGCACACAGAAACCTGAGTTATGTTCCCACAGACTTTTCACGCATTTCTCCTTTTGTAAGCACAGGGGGTACCTCCTCCTCTTACTGATTAAGCACCAAAGTTATGCTCAGAATTATATAGAATATAAAATTAGATATTGTCCCTGCCCAGTGGGCTCACAGTATCTCCAAATTTGCTGTAAAATATGTCTACATATTGTATAACAGATGCACTTCAAGTGCTAAATGTCTGGAGATAAATCTATTATTGACTTCGTCCTCTCAACCTTTCCAATTTCCTTTATCATTTGTCAGCTCTCTTTATGTACATGCCCAGGCAGATTGGTAATTGCAGAGTGCGTCCTTTACTTTTTAAGGAGTGCCACCATTCAAATGAACCCTGACAGATTTTGGTCCCATGCACTGGGACGCTGAGAACACTCTTGACCCTAACCCTTGGGCACAGGCCTCCCTACACTAGCAACAATAGTAAACACTCAAGTCCACTTTAAAATACCCTTTACCTAGTACTGGCATTTTTTCACCTCATTGGAAAACTCAAGATTCTGACCACTTTTAAATATTTTATAACTTGTCTTGAAAAATATCCCCCTTTCTTCTAAGCTGGGATATTACTGAACTGACCATAAAAATACTGGAAAAGACACAGGTGATTTTTAAACTATGCATTTTAGCACACACCTATAGTTTTGTTTGTGTGTGTGAATATGTCTTTCCACTGGCATGTTTATATTATGCATTTTGATATACATACATGTTTGATACACATATTTTATACTAAACATAAAAAAGCATTGCTTTTCTCAGACTTCAGTGTTATCACGCTTTATTTACACACTTTAATTAAGAGCTACTGCTTTTGCAGATATCTAGGTAGAAATCTTAACGTATAAGAAAGTAGTTCATAACGTTATATACATGTTAAAAATCACATCATTCATTCTCCTGCTAACTTCACATCTCCAGATCAATAGTTACAGTTAAAAATTCCTTCAGACTTTGGAGTTGAAATGTGAGTTTTCAGTCTACCTCAATGCAACTTTTGCTATTTTTAAATAAAAGAACAATTTTATTTCTCATCTTAAAAATAAAGCAAGAAAAATGGAAAAGTAAAATATCCATTTTCTCCTTCTTTTTTTTTGTTTATTTCTGAGTCTTTCTTCATTCAAATGAGTTTTTAAACACATTTGGCAGCCAGTACCCTAGTCATTCAAAGAGTTGTGTGATGAGGGGGGAGCTGGCTAGATACCATCAGTTCTTTTAAAATGTATTAGTCTTTAACCACCTGTCTTCTCCCTTAAAATTTCAACAGAAAAAAATATATATTTTGATGAGGAAATCAGCTTAATGATTCCGTAACGAAGTTTTGGGATACATGCTTTAGCATATCTCTTGACTTAATACATTGTCAACATAATGGAAATGAGCTCATTTGTTCAAGGTTTGTCTTTTGGTTAAAAAAAAATTCCTCTTTTACCACAATGGTCCCACATAAGAAAAATAAAACTGATTAAGAATGAATCTTTTCTGTGGCTGGCTGTGTCTTTATGGCCCCAGGTAAAGCTATATTTCAGTTTCCATATTAGCGTTCTGTGTCTCTCTCCTGTGTAAAGAGAGCAAAATCTCATCGTTGTTACACTGTTGTCAATAATCTCTTCTAAGTTTATTGACTTTCCACCTCATAAAATATGGTTTGACCATTAAGATACTAGTTCCTGGTGACTATTTTATTCGTCCTTAGTCCAGTTACACCCTGCCGTGTCAATACATACATGCTGTATCCACTGAGTTGATGGCTTTAATTGGAAGGATGTGATTCTAGGACCTATTCTTTAAAGGCGGAAGGCCATCTCTGCTCTGAAAGTCATTTGTGGCTTGCATAGACATTAATAAATTTCCATCAGGGTGATCCGCAGCTATTTCATGTTAAAAGTGTAGAGTTTCTCAAGAAACAAAAACATTTTTTATCTAATGTTTTCTTGGCATTTCATAAGCGTTCCAAGCTCTCAAAATTGTGCTTCCTCTTCCAGGAATTTCGCCGCCTTCACTAAAGGTAGAAGAGAGGCTTCTGGTCGTGGAGTCAAGCTGGAGATAATGGCATGCAATGGAGTAGGGAAAAAGAAGTGAAACCACTGGGCGCTGTGTTGCCCACGGTGACGTTCATAGGCTGGGGAAAGAGGATAGGAAGCAGAGGAGGGAGAAACAAAACAGCCAGCCTGAGGCACAAGGTGCCATTTGCTGGTTTGGAACATTTCAAACAGATACAATTTGGAAAATACACCAAAAAAACCTAATGTTGATGGAAATGAATACATCAATGGTCATATTCTGGAAAATCTTAGAAATTACTCTGTGGCAATCAAATTTCATTTATTAGATAATATCTGTGAAGTGTCAATGAGGCCGTGAGCATCATACTAGATCCTAGGGATGAAATGGTAAATAAAAACCGCAGGCAATGTGTCGTGCAGCTTACAGACTTGTGAATAAAACAGGTGATAATCAAATAGGTAAAAATTCAAGTACTGCCAAGGAAAGATGCAAGAAGGTGTTAGGAGGGCAGGTGACAAGGAAAGCACCTGCCCTTGTTTGGGAAATCCTGAAAAGAGTTTTGAGTTCTGGATTGAAGAGAGGTGGGAGTGATATTATCATTCCACCCACATTGCAGGGTAGAAATAATACAATAAAGTAGACATTAATAACACAGGAAGGCTTTAGTGTTTTTGTTTATATGTTTAGTAAAAGGAAATTAAAAGCTTTATGTATCTGAAATTATCATTAATTCATAACCTCTCACAATGTGACATGCAGGCAGTAGTTTTATTATATATCTATAAACTTCAGTTTTCAGTTTAAAATCTCAGATGTTTCCATTTGCATTTAGCTAAAAGTTGGCAAGAGGATTATCATCTCTGATCCAATTTTTTTAATGGAAAACTAATTTTGATTTATGGAGTGGCAAAAATATAAACATTTTAGATAAATCTTTTGCCAATTTCTAGATAAAAAGTGGTTTTAACTGTTAACTTTGGCCTTTTGAAGGATTATTTTTAACTGAACATGTCAATGTTTTCACCCTATAATGTTTTTCTCTGTAAAATCACACAGTATCACCTTGTTCTCTTTCACAGTGCACGACCCTTTTACAAGCCATTGGCACTTGTCTCCTGCACAGTAAACTTCGCTGTCTAATGAAGCCGGAGTCTTTCTATCATTACCATCTTTTTAAGCAAGTATGTGATAGTTATTAGCACGTTATTTTAAATATGGAAACTCTTTTAAAATAAATGTAATAACTTATGTGGTTTTTTTCTATAACAAGGAACAAAAGCCCTAGTGAAAAATATGCATGATTATTAGTGCCAGTGTTAGTGGTCTGTTGGTATTCTGGAGATAACCAGTTAAAGAGATGTAGTAAAAAGGAAGCTTATTAAGAAAAAAATCTGAGTAACATCTTCATGGGAAATCAGTTATAAACAAGATTAGAACATTCAAGCCTTCTGAAGTTACCACAGAAAACCAATTTGATTATTTCTAAATCATCACTTTATAACTTTGTATTTTCCTTTCAGAACTTCTTTTTATTAAATAAATAGGCATTGATACTGAAAATACTTCTCTATTTTTAAAAATAAATTATCACATTCCTTTACTTCACTCTTTCATAGGACTCTGGTCTTTCCCTTTAAAATAATTTATCAAAATTTATAATTATGTTCTTATTGTTTGTTTTTCTTAACTTTGTTTAAATATTTTAATTAGTTATATTCCATGACAGCTCATCCTAATCAGTTTTCTAAGTCAGACTAGTTAACCTGCTTTAAATGATTTTAGTACTCAGTGCAAAAAAAATGTTAGTAATTGTTGCTTTTTTTCAAGAACAATACATTTGGGATTTATTGCTCTCATTAAACTTGTTTCTCAAGAGCGCCTAAATTCTAGCTTTACATTTCACTTGTTCAAAATGTGAAATACATATACATACACATGTATGTACATATATACAATTCTTTATATATAATTTTCAATAAATTAAAAATGTCCTCAAATATATACATGCATGTATAACTAACTACATATACATATTTTTATATTTTGTATATTTGTTTAAGATTACTTGCACAAGTTTATATAGCCACGTACATATGATAAATTTTTAAAAATTAGAAGTTTTAAATCTTTTTAATTTAAGAAAGTATTAAAATTACAAATGTGGTAGCAACATTTTGCCAGCTATATGGCAATATAATTTGTGTACAATAAAATTTAACTATTTTAAGTGTACATTTTTACATATTTTGACAAATTTATTTAGATTCTCATAACCACTACAAAAATCAGGGTATAGAACATTTTTTAAATTAAATTAAATTTTTATTTATTTATTTTTAGAGAGAGGAGAAGGGAGGGAGAAAGAGAAGGAAAGAAACATCAACGTGTGGTTGCTTCTTATGCTACCCCAACCGCGGACCTGGCCTGTGACCTGGGCATGTGCCCTGACTGGGAATCGAACTGGCAACCCTTTGGTTCACAATCTGCACTCAGTCCACAGAACCACACCAGCCAGGGCAGGGTATAGAATATTTATATCACCACAGTTTCATGCCCATTTGAAATTAACTTCCTTCCTCTGCCTTCACTGTAGTTTTGCCTTTTCTAGGATTTTGGGAATTTTACTTTTTTTGAACCATCTGCCTTCTTCCAAAGACTATAAGGTCTCTGAGGTCAGGGACTGGGTTTGTTCAAGAGGAGAATGTACTTTTACCTTGTTTTGTGTTTATTCTTCTAATGCACCATATTAAGTACCACTGTGTCAGGCACTGTGTTCTGAGAGCCCAGACAGCCCTCAGACAGAGAATTAGAACATTGAAGATCATCTGGTCCAACCCCTTAGTCATTCAGATGAGGTTAGTCGTACCCCAGGGCAGCTAGGGCAGGCCTGGTTCCTTTCATTTCTAGCCTCACTCTGCCTCTGTTCCACTTGTCAACTGGGTAAGCATAAAGTCCCCCAAAATTGCAATATGATTTGTCACTTATTTTTTTAATTGGAGGATATATTTCCTTTAGGCCCACTAAAAATAGTCTACGTTTGTATAGCTTCTACCACGTGTCAGCATCCTCTTCTAATTACTTGGTACTAACTAGACTGTTATCATCTGGTAAAGTCACCTGATTCAGGAAATGGCAGAGAGAAACTAAAATTTTATGCAGAATTTCCTCACCAATATTCAAATACAAATCAAACAAAAGTGGAAAAGTGAAGGAGAAAAGAGGACCAGTATTAAATATTGAATATTTCCCATGTCTATTCTCTGGTTTCTTTCAGACATTTTATTAAAAGGTGCCATGGGGCTAACGGGAACTTTTTTTTTAAGATTTTATTTATTTATTTTTTTTAGAGAGGGAAGGGAGATAGAGAGAGAGAGAGAAACATCAATGTGCAGTTGCTGGGGGTTATGGCCTGCAACCCAGGCATGTACCCTGGCTGGGAATCGAACCTGCGACACTTTGGTTCACAGCCCGTGCTCAATCCACTGAGCTATGCCAGCCAGGGCACTTCAGACATTTTTTAATAGATAGTTTCAAATACTTAAAAAGGTAAAAACATCAAAGTTGCTATACCTCTGTTAGGGTTCCCACCATATTTCATCTTTAACTAAACTATTGGTTACTCTGCTTTAGGGACAAAGTGGCACGCACAAGGATGATTCATAACCAGTTGACCTACGCTTTTGTCCAGGAAGTTCTATAAGGCAGTTAGTTGGGAATGCCTCCTGGAACATTATCCTGAGCAATTTATGTAATCCTAAATTGCATTAATAATACCCAGATAAATTTTACATATCAAGAAGAAATAGTTCTATAGTTGAAGGAGGCAATAGGAATGGATGGTAAAATTAAAAACACAATGTTTGTGTGGAATAGCAAAAAGGTTTAGAAATGAGATTGGCGAATTAAAGCTCAGGAAGAGACACAGTGTGCTGCCCTGGAATTTATGTTTATGGGACTTAGTGCTGTAACATGAGTGACAGACAGAAGATACTTCTCACAGTGGCAATAGCATTGGAAATATTACTTTCTCTTAGTTAAACTTCTTAATTATAAAAATGAAACATGTGCCAGGGTAAAAAAGAAAACAGTACAAATGAATAAATTGCATAATGAATAAATAACATAATGAAAATTAAGCATCTATTCACCTCAATGCCTACTTCCACTCCCCAGAAATAACCACTGGTGTTTCCCACACCTCCTTTTGTCTGCCTGCTGAATGGTCTCCAGCGCCCATTGAGGGCAAGTCACAAATGCTTGGGGAAGTGTGATAATTTCCATACGATGCCCATGAAGGCAGACTGATTCCTGCAAGCCCTTTATGGAAACCTATACATTTTTCACATTTCTAGGGCATCATTTCACAAACCTACACTAAAAATCATCCAAAATTGAACATATTGGAGGCAATCAGCCAAAAATCAAGACTACACCATGTTAAGCATTAAGAGCCAAGAAGAGTGACTGGATGTCATGTGCAGAGCTGTGAAAACCCAGCCCATCTTGACAAAAAATAGATTTACTGTATACGGTGTACTGTAAATGGCAGCATGTGGAGCGAGCAATCACAGAAGCTGAAAGAAACTCTGTGACAAGCCACGCCGTCAGCTCTGCCGGGCTGAGACGCAGTTGAACTTCCCGGTTACTTGATCTCACAAACAGTCTCGTGGGCACCCTGTGTGGGTCCGCTCGTGAAGGTGTGCCTTCTTCAGCTCAGGTCCGCTGCTCTAGGACTCAGGCAGACCAGTCTGAAGTGAAATTGTTTGGCTAATTGATCGCCAGTTCTCTTTGCCTATTGGTTCAGGACCTCCTGGGATGGGTCGGATGCAAAAGCTCTTT
This sequence comes from Phyllostomus hastatus, assembly GCF_019186645.2. Classification (NCBI taxonomy): domain Eukaryota; kingdom Metazoa; phylum Chordata; class Mammalia; order Chiroptera; family Phyllostomidae; genus Phyllostomus; species Phyllostomus hastatus. The sequence goes on along the minus strand of NW_025333912.1, from coordinate 1,376,612 downwards.
GCATTCCCGGGAAAGAGCGACATCAGCGTAAAACTGCCGTTTCAGTTTTAGAGGGTGGATACTTCAGATTTCAGTACTTCTGGCACTGGTACTGTCTATTATGCCTGCAAGTGGAGAGAATTATTTAGAGGGAGAGGACCTGGTTTTCAGGATCATATATTTCTAATCCATGACAAAAGCTGATAGAGAAATGCTCCTAGAAAGTTCAATAATTTTAGGCCATTTTTCTTTGCATAAAACACAAAAGGGTAAATATCATTCAAAGATATTTGCCTTTCGGCTGTCATAGATGTTTAGCACAAAGCCAGGAATTCCTGGCGCTATGAAATGCTAAGGGCTCCTAAAATCATTTGATGTACATTTCTTTCTCCTTTAATGGAAGGTGTCATTTTAACAGTAGTTTCCACTTGAGAATTAAGCAACACTTGATAATTGGATATATAATCACAACTGTGGTAGGCTGTTGTCATGGTGTAGTGTTATTAACACACTTGCTAAATATTCCAAGTATAATATCATATAACATTAATTCAATGGCATTTATAATTAATTATATGAACTATTAAACAATTTACATACACAGTATATAAATAAAAATACATTATATTGTAAATGAAATTTTATTCACATTAAATAAAATATACATTATATACTATATATCCTATCTTATTCCATATGCATTATACATAATATATTTAATATTATGACATGCATACATGTAGTTATACTGTGATTATATACATAGACAACATACTTATATTGTTATAAAATAATAACAGTACATTCACCTCTTAATTTGTTGATTTCAGGTTTACAGTTTCTTCCCCATATCAAAAGCACTTAAATATTGTCTGCGAACTTAATAAATTAATATTGACATTTCAATTTAAATATTTAATTTAAAAGCCTGGAAGAAGACGTAAATGATACATAGGAGGTTGTTTTTATTAGCAGTTGTTGAATACTCCATGCAGAATTATATTTTGTATTTTAGCATGAACAAAGGTAATGTTTTTAAGTAACCATAAAGTTATTTTTTGGTATATTTGTACAATTAAAAGTAGGAAGTTTCCAAGGACCATTATAACTTTATGGTATGCCAGCCTTCAAGGAAAAAAAAACAGTATTTATGATGAAATGTGACTTTAGTTTCAATAGTTATTCTCTTTTATTACTTAAAAATGTGTATATCTAGCCAGAGACACACCAACTTCAGTTCATTAGAGCTTCATTATCATCATATTTAAAATAAATCCCAAATAGCCTATAATTGACTAGATGTGTTGAATGATGAAATACATATCCTATTTTAACAGAAAATGTACAATTAAAAAGGTACGATCAATTATTTTTTAAAATGCAGTGTACTGAAATAGTATAGGAAAAATCCACATTGGTCTTCATTTTATCTGAAAACAAAAATTACTTGGAACAAGGGGTGAAAGGGGAGACACCCAACAATAACTTGTTCTTGGGAAAACATAGCTTTCCTAGCAGCTGTATTACATTGAAACCGACAGTAAATGTCTAACACAGCATTTCTTAACAAGGCAATGACACTTCAGACCAGTCCACATTTAAAACCACAAATGTAAAATGGACTTTATTTCATCAAGAGATTAAAGTTAAGCTTCCCTTTTCCTAACTCCTCCAAGGAAACACACTTAGAGGTAAGAAGCAAAGGGCTCCTTCTCCATTTCCTATTGAACAGGGTATTTTTGAAGTTCATCTAATCTGCATCTTAAAGGACCATGGATATGACATGTGCTTTGCAGAACACAGATGGGGCATCAACATCTTTTTCCTATTCTAATTCATTTGGAGGATAATGAGAAATCTTTCTGTGCCACTGCCTCAAATGGCTTCATAATAATTTGGTTGTTCTGCTATCACTTTATTATTAAACTCCGTAGTGCATATTGGACCAAATTAGTGATTTAAGAGTTCAAATCTGTTATTATACTAACACATTCTCTCATCTATTTTATTTTTGAGGACTCAGAGCAGTTACTTTGGGGCAGAGAATGTATTCTTGTATTTTTGTTTTTGTTTATAAAAACAGCCCTCTTTATATAAGAACTGCATCTGTCTTCCAAACTGTTGCTCAGAAAACAAAGAAGCAAGAGTCTGAGCTGAGTGCAACGCAGCTAGTTCATGGTTTCGCCTTCCATGTAAGGAGTAGAACAATAGCAAATGAGCTACCATTTCATGGTTGTTCAAGGTATGGACAGGAGGTGAGGGGGCGAGGGTGATGAGAAGCCAACTTTTTCCATTTTCATCAAGCAAAAGAAACTCCAGATCAAGCAGAAGGCCTTTGCCTGTCTCCCATTTCTTTCTTCCCTTTGGGATTTCTAGCATCCAAGCTAACAAGCATTGTCTGAAGCTAGTTTGGGCTCAGCTCACATTTCATCTTTTTCTTTGTCTGTTTGCTTTTAATGTTCCACCTAGACACAAACACAGTTGCAAAATGGCTTTCTGAATACAGATATATGATGTAAGGGTCCTATTTTCAACAGGAGCACGGATCCTGTTAGTTTAGGACTGTTACAGTTTTCTTGGTGTTTCTTGTTAATAAACTCATTTCTTCATTGTATATGTGTACCACAGCTTCTTTATCCAACCTATCAATGGACACTTACAGTTGCTTCCATAGCTTGGTCATTGTAAATAATGTTGCAGTGAACGTAGGAATATATGCATCTTTTTAAATCAGTGTTTTGGCTTTCTTCAGATTAAATACCCAGAAGTGGGTTTGCTGGGTCATATGGTAATTCTATTTTAACTATATATTATTTCCCGTAGTGGCCGCACCAATTTGCAATTCCACCAACAGAAAATGAGGGTTTTCTCCACATCCCTACCAACACATGTTTGTTGATTTTTTTATTATAGCCATTATGACAAGTTTTAATTTGCATTTTTCTGATGATTAGTGAAATTTTAGAATCTTGTCACATGTCTTTTGGCCATTTATATATCCTCTTTGGAGAAATGTCTTTTTCAGGTCCCCTGCCTATGTTTTCATTGGATTGTTGCCTTTTTGGTGTTGAGTTATATGAGTTCCTTATGTTTTGGATATTAACCATTATCAGATGCATCATTGGTGAATATCGTTTTCCATTCAGTAGGTTATCTTTTCATTTTGTTGATGGTTTCCTTTCTTCACTGTGAAGAAAATTTTAGTGTAATATAAACAAGACAGAAACAAACTTATGCATAAAGAAAATAAATTAACGATTGCTGGACGGGAAGAGGCTTGGGAGAGTGGATGAAAGGTGAATGGATTAAGAAGTACACATTGACAGTTACAAAACAGTCACAGCATATCAAGTACAGTGTAGAGAATATAGTCAGTAATATTATGATAATGATGTATGGTGTCAGGGGGTACCAGACTTATGGGGGATCACTTTGTAGGTTATATAAATGTCTAACCACTATGCCATACACTTGAAACTAATGTAATATTTAACATCAACTGTAACTAAAAATATCTTTTAAATAATCTCATATCTTTACAAGTGTGGTTCAGCAATTCATTTATTGGTCCCTTCTTTAGTCCTTGATGTTTTCTGTGCATCATTCTTTAAATGCGATGTTTGAGTTGGTAGGACTTATTGTAACAAACTTTGCCATTGCCACAATCTGCAGAGAGGTTTTATCATGTGAAGAAAGGCCATTTCCTTTTCAAAGGAATGGAAAACACTAATGTTCGTGTTCTCACTCTGTGTCATATATTGAGCAGGTGACTAACAGACCTTATCTGCTTTAATTTCTCCACACCTTAGGACACGTGGATATATTAATATATACATAAGTGCATAGGCTGAGGCAGAGAAGGATTAAGTAATTTGTATAAGGCCAGAGTTGTATGTGAAATCAAATTTATTCTCTATGATACAGGATTCCTGGTTTTCAATAGACAGATTGAGCTATTCTTTGATATAACTATCTTGGTGTGAATATCTTACTATATTGTTAACTAAGAAAAAATCCAGTTGATATTTATTTCATATCACTGTAATGTTTTGATTTATAATACTAAATACATATTTGGTCTTCATTGACAAAGAGCTCCTAAAAATCCTTGGAATTTCCAAAATGATGCGAGTAACAAAGGTGTCTTTGATTATGTTCATGAGGTTACAATTGGACTGCCCAGAAGGATGGGGCTCTTTGTCGGGAGAACAAAACATGTGATTAGAGGGTTGGAACTTTCAGTCTCACCCTACTGACCTCCAGTTTGAATCAACTACTAATAGCCAATGATTTATTCCGGGGGTGTCCAACCCTTTGGTGTCCCTGTGCTACACTGGAAGGAGAGTTGTGTTGGGCTACACATTAAATACACTTTGACATGTAATCACAAAAAGGCCTCAGAATGTTTTAAATAAATTTATGCCTTTGTGTTGGGCCTCATTCACAGTCATCTTGAGCTGTACGTGGCCCATGGGCCACAGGTTGTGCACCCCTGAATTGATTCAGTCATACTTATGTAATGAAGCTTCCATAAAAACCCAAATAGACAGGGTTAGAGAGGCTTCCAGGCTGGTGAGCACATGGAGATGCAAGGAGAGGGCATGGAAGCTCCAAGCCATTGCCTCATACTTGGTCCTATGCATCTCTTGCATCTGGCTGTCCCTGAGTTAGAAAGTTTTATCATACACTGGTGATACAGTCAGTAAAAAGTTTCCCTGAGTTCTGTGAGCCACTCTGGTAAAGTAACTGAACACAGGGAAAGAGTCCTTGGAACCTTCTATTCACAGCAGGTCATTGGAAGCACAGGTAACAACCCGGGACTTGCAATTGACAACTGAAGTGGGAAGGATAGGCAGCTTTGGGGACTGAGTCCTTAACCTGTGGTATTTACTGCTGCTTCTAGGTAGGCAGTATAAGAATTGAGTTGAACTGTAGTTGTCATAGAATTGTTTGATATGAGGAGAAAAACCACACATGCATCAGAATAGGGTGCAGAAATTTATTCCCTAGACTTGAACTTCAGTCCTTTAAAAATTCATCTTGGCCCCTGGCTGGCATAGCTCAGTGGATTGAGCGCAGGCTGCAAACCAGGCATCGCAGGTTCGATTCCCAGTCAGGGCACATGCCTGGGTTGCAGGCCATAACCCCCAGCAACCACACATTGATGCCTCTCTTTCTCTCTCTCTCTCTCTTTCTCTCTCTCTCCCCCTCTTCCCACTCTAAAAATAAAAGAAATAAAAACCTTTAAAATAAATAAATAAATAAATAAATAAATAAAATTTCATCTTGGCTAGTTCTAACTAATTAAATGTGTGAACATTTCTCTGTTTTGTTCTAAGGAGGATGAAAACCCCTTCAAATGACTTCTGAGTTTGTGCCTTAGGTTCTAGGCAAAGTTTACTGCAATTTTAAGTATATGAATACATATGATTTTATAACCAGGAAAGGCAGGGCCCATACATGTGGTGCCTTGATACACAACCCAATAAATAGTGTTGGAGGAAACAGGTTTTTATTTACAGGAGTGAAACCTCTGGGGGAGGGGGGTGGCTGAGATCACGCCTGCTCAGAGCTCTGTTCTCCCACAAGACCCAGCACTTCCCTTGCTTCTCACCAGGCTATAAGCCAGAATCAAGCCTGATAGTTCCCCAGCTCCTTATCTGTTCTTAAGCCAGCTGCACAAACAGTTCTCCATCCCTCTGGGAAGTACACTTGTGTTTCAAAGTTGCTATCCTCTCACAGCAGTTCTCTCCTTCAGGATCTGGGGTACATTGTCCTCAGCCTCCATGCAGTGGTCCAGGAAAGTATGTGCTGTGTTACACTGGCTCATGGTGGAGTACAGGAAAGCACACTTGCCAAAGTAGTGTCCTTTCCGTGTGTCCCAATTTCCAGGAGTCCAGATAGAATCCAGGCCTGTAAGGCAGCAGGTCATGTCCTTGGTGGCTTCGGAGTCAGCTAGAGCAGGCACGATCAGAGCAGCAGCATGTCATTCCCTCCCTCTTGGCTGCCCCGTCCTTACTGCACCAGGCCACACGATGGAATCCTGACTACAAACTGCGTAGCTGCTTGCTACTTCCTTACTCAGATCTCATGGCCACATCCCTTCTGGCTCATGGTTCCTTCCTCATGGCTACTCCACCTTCTTACTAGTCCAGGTGGCATGGCCGAATCCTCAGAGGAATACATATAGCTCCTCCCTCACTACAGGCAGCATGGCAGAATCTCCATCTCTTTCAGACCACCTTTATTTTAAATCCTGACCTGGAGCTTCCTACGTGACCTCTTATCCAGTTCCTCCCACCATGAGCTACGTTTGCCAGTTTCCCCATATTTTTACCTTCATTCGGCTGCTATCTTTAGTCAGGGCAGGAGTGACTCAGTGATACACAGGCCTCCACCTCCCTGCCTCTCTTGCACCTGCTGAATATTCTCTGTAAGTCACAAACCCCTTTTGCCCAGGGTGGTAGCCCACTTCTCCTCAGGAAAGACATGGCTATCACTTTGCCTTTGTTATGAACTGTATCTTAAGCCTTCTCATCTGCTTTTTCCTTTCCCCCAACCATGGGCTGTGGGGAATATCTCCTATTTTGAGGTCCCCTTCCCTTGCACTGTGTTTCAATTTGAAATTTAGCTAGCATGATTGTGATCATAGTGTTTAATCCGGTCTTAGATTCGTTTTGAAGGAATATAAGAATATACCAAAAAAAAGTCTCCCAAGGCTAAGAAAAGAGGATGAGACATAAGGTAGGGAATGGGTATTATAGTGTGTGGTGTGCCATAGATGCTTACAATTGTGATAGATGTTTTTGAAAAAAAATGCTTTAAGAAATATTAGACACTGACAGTTTTCTTAAATGATTATATCCCTGCATAAGACATAGCATCAGTATACACCTATGATGCTATGTATATCAATAAAACATAGCATCAAGTCTCAATATACACTAGAGACTTCAATAAATGTTCATTGAGTCAAAAAAAAAGAAGAAAGGGAATAAAGAGAGAGAAAGGGAGAGAGGAAAAGAGGGAAGGATTTGAAATTAAAAACTAAGCAGCATTAATTACACTAAATGCTTTAAATGAAAAAACTAGATAACACTATTTTCCTACCTTTCTGATATAAATTCATTTAAGAGTTTTGTTCCTGCTGAGAAATTATCAAAACTATAATTCAGAAAAATACTTTACATTAAAAATAACTTTTTCACTTTTTACTAGGAAATTAAAGACCTTAGTTTAAAGAGGAAAGCATGAATTATTTCAACAAAATTCACGAAATATATATTGGATGTCTAAAACTGGTGTTCTAAAAGAGACACAGAAAGATAAAATGTAATAGCTCCCCTCAAGGAGGTTGAAATTTGGAAGCAGAATTTAGTCAGTGACATAAATGACCATCACACAGAAGCCCACTGATGACTTTCCCAACTGCAGTGTAAACTCGGTGTGCAGGCTGATCTAGAATAACTCATAATGAGTGGAGAGCCAGGAGAAACCAGGATTAGAGGAGATCCACTGGATGACCTCAGACCTTCTGTTGTTCAGTCTCTCTGTAACACTGGAATATTAATGCATACTATACCCTAATTTTTATGGATGTATAAAGATGAATAAATGTGCATCAAAGCAGTTTGAGCTCTTACAATGAAAGTTATTACCCATATAAAATATTAGCACAAATATGTACCACTTCAAAAAGCATCCCAGGTACTCGTGGAATTTAGATTCAGTTTGGAAAAACTGTATGTGTTGGTCAACAAGTAACTATAGCCATTGACATAGAAAAGCAATCAAACCTTTAAAAATGTATTCTGAAAGGTTCACGATGTTTCTGATTATATGACTTTTCTGCTGATAGACATTTCCTACTGTGTTTGTCAAATGGTAGGTTCATGGCTTAGTCAGGGACAAAGTTATTAAGGACATAAAACGCCATCTGGATGGAGCTAATAAACATAAAACATAACCTTCAGATACACTGTTGCAGCGGCCAGATTGTGCCAGGCCAGATTACCCTTTGTTTGTGTTTAAATCTGAGCCATGTTCTAAGCCTCTGACAGTGCTTTCTGTGTCTCCTCTTGACCCAAGTGCAGAGAGTGCAGGTGGTGAGAAGATTTCCTTTACGTACTACAGCAGGTGTAGATTTGATGCCTGTATGGCCAGTGTGTCATTCCAAAACTGTCCTTCCACTGTTTTCTTCAGAAATTTCCACAAATAGTAATTTTATTGCCTTAAAAAAAGTAAGAACTCTAAAATTATACAGGGAAATATACCTCACACTGTAGAAACTCCTTTTAGTGCAGTCCAAGAAAATAAGCATTGTAAGCAGGAAACCCTGACCCAGTAAGTCCCTTGAAAAACATCATCTCTGATCAAAAAGGGTCATGCAAACACTAAGTGTCAATACTTAAGTTTGGTTGAAATAGAAAAATCAATGTATTTCTATATAAACTTGCAGTGTTAATCTGGTCCTTTCTCAGATGTGAGATGAATGAGCAAATTTGCAAAGATTCCCTTTAAATTATTCTAGTTACAGAATGTATCTCAATGATTCATGCTACATTGAATTACTAGGCACTGGCGAGCAGATTCTTGACTATTCCACAGAAGGACCTTCTCACAAGTCAGGGTCATACCCTGCTGCGTGGATGGTGTCTGATTGAGTCTGTTTTTCAAGAAATATGATGATTATGGGGGACACTAAGGTGTGCCACTCAAATCCACCCCCTTCAGGAAAGGACTTATTTCTTCAGCTGCTGGGGGTGTTCTTGGTAGAGAGCCCTCAGCAGACAGCCGTCTTTGAGGATTCCCTCAGCTGGCTGCAGCCCACAAGGTCATGCCCACTTCCTAGGGCATCTCACCCCCAGTGGCTGATCATTGCAGGGGCTATAAAAGCTCAAGCCTCTTGCCACAACTTGGGTCAACTCTGAGGCACTATCTCATCTTCAGAATTCCCTTGAGAGCTTGGTCTAGGTTTCTATGGAGACTGCACTGTAGACCAACTCCCCCCTGTCTAATTCTGCTTCCTTCTCTTCCACAGGTGTTGATCCATGAGCATTCCCCAATAAACCTCTGAACACTCATCTCCACCTCATGGGGTCTACTTCCTAAGGAGACCAGCCTACAGTGCTAATCTTCCTCCAGGACGTGGACAGCACCAGCTGGGATATGCTTTTCAAACTCCCTTGGCACCCACCAAGCAAGATGTACATGCCCTGGCTTTACAAACATGCCTCACATGTTCATCAGCACCAGAAGGGTTAAATAGATTTAGTGACTAACAAGTAGGATTATTTTTAAAAGAAAAATCATAAAACACTATGAGCCATGCTATGCAAATTACCCTGAAAGTGATGGCAGTAAAGGCTGACTACTCAGCAACATCCATCCCTACCCACAGGCCTCTGCAATCAGTCTACCACGGTGAAACTGCAGCGGCAGAGACATGTGTCAGCCCTCCTTTCTCTGTCGCCTCCACACTGGAAAATGTCTTCTCTTCCTAAGTAAGAGGCATTTCATTAGATCAGAATGACAGCTATATAGGAAGATTTTTCAATGCAAAAATGCAGATTACACGTGGGGATGCTACACAAAATGGTGATGAAATTAATTATGAGGTCTTTTTAAAATTTTCAAAGCCACATTATGGTAATATTCCCCAGTAGATTAGGGTCCAAACATTTTCCTTTCAAACTCTAGTGGCGTTAGGTAGGATTATGTTGGTGTCTATGGCTATCTGGTCATTAATATTTTTCTTACCCGTGTGTATTTTAGGAATCCTCTCTGTTGTTGATGGACTCAAGTTGACAGTACTCATGAAGACATACATGTGCTAATGAAGACAGATCTCCAGAAGTGCATTTTGTCACCTTACAGTGGCCTCATACTCTCCTTGAAAGCATTTTATTTACCTTTTGACACTGACGGTGTGGCACCTGATGGTCTTTTGCACTGGTGTTGTCCTCTTTTGTTATTTTTGTTTTTTGTTTTTTCTACTTGATGCCACTTTCACTGTTGGATTCTCCCTTGCAAGCCTTTTCAGAGCTGGTGGGTTTCTTAAACTTCTTGGTAAAAGTGGCTCAAATATGGGTAAGTCTTCATAAATATTTGGTGACAGGCTGTTTTATTTGTGGCTCAGAAATGGAATAGGTGACTGCAAAATTCAGTGAGATTTTCTCTGTCTTCCTTTAACTCTCTCCCTCATTCCCAATGAACCACTTTTCTCTGGGTCTTTGGGAGGCTGAATTATTCTAGTTCATGTTCTGCAAACCACCTCACATCTCCTGATTTCTCTTCAGCTCTCTTCCCTCGGTTCTCTCACTACATAAACCAGGCACTCTGCCAGGTGCTGGCATGCAAAGATTATTAGCCTTCACTACCTATTCTCAACAAGAGAAGAATCTTACTCTACAGGGGTGACTCTTACATTTGCAACTTCTCATATTTACATTGTACTCATTTAGCAAAATATTTATTGAGCTTCTACGACATGCCACACTTTATTCTAAGAGAAAGAGTAAAATAGAAAGAAAGCAAAATCCTACCTTCATGGAGCTTCCATTGTTGTGTGGGGACAAAGAAGAATATATAAATACAAGATACAGGGTGGCAGCATAACAGAGCAGTAAAAAGCAGGTTCTAAAGCCAGACATCCTATGTTCAAACACACTAATATTTCCCTTTTGGTGTTAGTAGAGGATTCAGTGGCTCAGCATTTAAAAGCCTCTAGAACAGTGCCTGGCACAATTGAGTACATTTGATGTTTAATAAGTAAATTAAAAATAATGATAAGTGCTATGAAGAGAAACGGAGCCAGCACAGGGCACAGAGAGGGTGAGTGGGGGCTGCAAACCTTCATCATGTCACTAGGAAAAGCCTTACAAAGAAGGCTATGCTGGAACAGAACCTTACAGGAAGCTGGGAGCGAGGTGTGCACATACCTTCGGGAGGAGCGTTCCGGGACAAATGAGCACGTGGTGTGGAGGCTGTCAAGCAGGAGCATGCTAGCTGTGTTCAGCGACAACCAAGAACCCAAAGTGCCTTCAAAGAGTGAGAAGAGTGAAGCAGAAAAGGAGGTGGGCCACCTCCTTGATGCCTCTATTATTACCTGACTTCTCATTTCTAAATAACTCCAAATCCAAATCATTTTTTTCTTAATTTCCAAAACATATTTGGAGTTATAATTATTTTAATTTTTGCCTAGGGATTGCTATCAGGCCAGTTGTCTGCATTTTCTAGAGATTTTCCATGCTGCTTTCTTTGAAAAAGAAAACTCCCTGGGTAGCCTCTTTTTGTTTCCTTGTATTTTTTTCCTTTTCGTTACACTCAAACAGTCCTACTTTGTTTGCTTTCAAAGATCATAAGAGATTGTATTGTCACAATATGTTTATTTAAGGTCTGGGATGTGATTGTCCATTTCCAGTCTTCCAGGTCCTCTCTCACTCCCTACTCTCCCTCCAGGGTTGTCCGCAGCAGTTCTGCAATCCGCATTTCTGAGAATCTGGGGATGTAATTTGTCTTGACTCTGTGGCTCTTACTTGCTGAAAGTGGAGCCAAAGTGGAGAAGCAGTCCCTCTAACCAGATGCAGATGTCTCTGGGGTCCTCTCTGGAGTGTCTTTTCCAGAACTTTCTCTCAGCATTAATGACTCCCTGAAGCAGGTAAGATTCCCTTTATGTCTTCCTGTTGTTCCAAGAAATCTTCAGCTTAGGGGATCTGGGACCCTCCCTGCATCATTATCACAGCTACATTTAACTTATCCATGTTTGTTCCTGATCTTATGTTTTTCCTTTTATCTTTATAAGAATTCTTTAAAACTTGAGGTTATCAGAAAACTCCCTGGGTAGCCTTTTTTTGTTTCCTTGTATTTTTTTCCTTTTCATTACACTCAAACAGTCCTACTTTGTTTGCTTTCAAAGATCATAAGAGATTGTATTGTCACAATATGTTTATTTAAGGTCTTCCAAACTTCCTGACCATTTTCCTTTGAGGTGGTATCAGGCATCATGGAGCAGGCAACTTACCGTATTTTTCAGACCATAAGACACACCTAGGTTTTAGAAGAGGAAAATAGGAAAAAAAATTGAAGCAAAAAATATGGTAAACTATTTTATAACATAATAACATAATATTTCACCAATGTAAATGTAAACACAACTCGACAGCAGCATTAACAACCATTATCTCTCCCAAATTTGTGGGAGGTGGAGGGTAGTGCTTCTTATACTCTGAAAAATGTGGTAAATTATTATCAGGAACTGGCTGGGGCTCTGCTGACCTGCAGACATTCCCAGGGGGCAAGGGCAGCTACCCCTCTGTTGCAGCCAATCAGCTGAGTGCTGCCAAATCTAGCTACTTTTCAAAGCTGAAAACCCAGAATTTCTATTATATGTAAGTCATGTTAGTTCCCTGGGGTTGCATGGCTGAGTGACTCAAACAAAAGATACTGAGTGTCTCACAGTCCTGGAGGCTGCAAGTCTGAGATCCAGGTGTCGGCAATGAGGGCACCTGCTGAGGACTGTGAGAAAGAATCTGTTCCGTGACTCTTACTGAGTCTCTGGTGGTTTCCTGGCCAAGCTGGCATCACCCCAGTCTCTGGCTTCGTCTTCACACTCTGTATATGTTGATGCCCCAATGTCCCCTTTTTATAATGTCATCCATCATAGTGGATCAGGGGCCCACTCTACTCAGGTATCTTAGTGATTTAATGAGCACAAAGATAAGACATCTGCATTTATTTCTCAATAAGATCACTTTCTAAGGTACTAGAAGCTAGAACTTCAGGACATGCATTTTGAGGAGATATAATTCAACCCACAACACAAGTTACAGATTTAAAAATGTTAGCAATCCTTTCTAACTGGGAGGGACAGAGATTTTCTGTGTACCCTCTGTCACCACGCAGGAATAGCCTCCCCTATTATCAGCATCCCCACTGGAGTGGGACATTTGTTACAACAGATGAACCTACACTGCCACATCATAATCACCCAAAGTCCATAAGTTTCTGTTAGGTTTCACTCTTGGTATTGTACATTCCCTGTGTCTGGACAAATGTATAATGATAAGTCTCCGTCATTATGGCATCCTACAGAGTATTTTCACTGTCTAACTTATTTTTACTCCCTGGGAAGTCCATGCAAAGTGCACCTACAAGGTAAACTCTGTAGGACACATGTTTGTAAGTCTGCTTCAGTCCTTACCCTGAGGGTATCAGCTGCTTTTGCTCTTAGGTAGTACGCAGTGCATTCCTGAAGCTTGTGCCACACATTGGACCAGGTTCAGGATAATTCACTCTAACAAATGATGGGTATGATGAGGTTATCTGCCACCAAGCTGCTATTGTGCCTGCTTTCCTGCCCTGCCCTGCCCTGCCCTGCCCTGCCACTTCCTGTGTATTGATACAAAGCACAGAGAAGCCCTCAAGGTTGTTCCCCACAGCGCAGGCTTGGGTGGGGGTGGGGCCCCTGAGTACGCAGTCATTGAATTGTAAAGGACAGTTTTTTTGTGCTTAAATATTTTGACTGCATTAGCAAATGAACCCAGATATTCCCAAACTGTGAATATTTAGTCAAACGTCATTTATTCATTTTATCCTGCATATTGTATTATAAATAATTAAGATGCAGATAAAATTATAAAATATTCAGGATGAGCTTTGTATACAAAATATTATTTTTCAACTTCCCTCTGAATAAAAAAGTGTGATAATATAATGTGTGTTTGAAAAAAAGGAGCAAAATAAAATTTCATTGGAAATTTGAAAAAATGTTGAACTAAACATTTTAGGTGAAGAGATTTTTTAAAATACTTAGTTGTTATTTTAAAAACATGCTCCTTTAATGAACTTAGGGATAAAAGAAAGCTTTGAAGGTAGCTAATCGTAAGTATTAAAATTGCATGAGGAGCTTTTTGTATTATCTATAAAAAGTCAGCTTGCAGATTTTCACGTATTTCTATCTCTAGAGTAAATAAAACGATGAATAGGAAATATCCCTCACTCTTCCTTTCTTTTGAAAGTTTGTTACATATTTTCACAGCTGACAGGTTATGCTTTGCTTAAGATGAAAATTTAAATTATTTCCAAAACACTACACACACACACCCTGCTTTGTTTAGGGTCTTATATTTTTTACGGGAGATGAATCACCTAGTTGTGTAGTTCTTGACTAGTTTTTGCTTTTACAGAATCAATAAGTCAAATCGGGTCTTTTTGAAAGTCATGGTTATAACTATGTCATACGATTTTTCCTCAAAATGGGTCTTCTTAAGGAATTCAGGTTTATGTGAACAACTTCCTCACACACGTAAAAGTAGTGTTGATGTTCACAAAGAGTTAAGGAAAGCAAAGCCTTTGGAAGGAGTGTGATGAGAGAAGGAAACATGCCTTTTTTGGATGCAAAACAAGGATGCACCGATGCAAACACATGGAGAGGGCCTGAGGTAACTATGTTTTTGTTCACGTGTTTGCTTTTCTTTCAGGAACTCTGGTGACAAACACAGAACCTGTTGGGAACCGCCCTGACTGGTATCAGAGGCTGAAACCCCCGCCTAGCTAAGGCTAAGGGAATGCCCTTGGAACCGTGAGCCAGCAAGGAGACAAAAGCTTATCTTCCTGGCAGGAATGCTGCTTCTGCTGCTTTATTCATGACTGAACCCCAAAAAGCTTGGTCGGTTAGCCAAAGATGGGTAAGATTCCCCACGGAGGGAGCGACTTAAGCCAGGCACGATCACTTTGGGAGGCCCCCCAAAAGAAGGACTTGGGGGGCTGCAGCAAAAGGGGGTGATGGACCCTCACTCCTTGGCTTTGACATAGCCTGAGTTCTCAGCGTCTGGGAGAAAATCTCCTTATCTCTTGGTTACCTAGTTCCCTTGCTCCACCTAAGCCTGAAACAATGACAGGGTGGTGCAGCTCGGTACTGAGAAGTGCGGATTCCCCAGGGTGATCAGGCCTAAGAAAGAATATGTAAATTACTGTGAAACCTTCTTTGTTTAGAATGCTCTCAGTTGAATGAGAAGGGTCTTAGGAGGAAGTTATTTTGTTCCTCAGTCTTACAGCTCTTTGACCCCCCAACTCAATAGACCGGCAGAGTTCTTTGTTTTCTATGGTTCCTTACTTCCCCTAATGAGTACTGTACTTTACCTGAATTATTATGCAGCATGAGCCCAATAAAAGCAGGTATGGACGGTAAATCAGCATGCTCCCCACTAGGGGGGGTGGCCATTCTGTCCCTACTTCCCCACAGAAACTAGTCTGTCTCTGTGCATGTGGTGTTTTTTCTCGCGTGTTTATCGTCGAGCCATCCACAGTGTTCCGTGGTCATTGCTGGCCGGTGACCCACGCGCAACAAGAACCCACTTCTATCGTTGCCTTCTGCCAGCTAGGTTCTGGATCCTGAGCCCTTTTCTACTCCTTGCTACACCCTGTGCTTAGCATTTGCATCAAACTCGATTCTCAGCTGCAAACAGGAAACACCAGCCCTGGCTCATAATGCATCGGAAGGATGTCAGGCAGCTTTCTGAATTGATAAGAAGGTTGGAGAACTGGGCTAAGAAAACCAGATAGCCAAGGGAGGCCGAGCAGCAAGAACGAGGTCAGTTCATCAGTTCATTCCACAGACACTGTCTAGTGAGTGCGATGAAATGGAATTGCAGCCGCTGAGCCCCTCACCAGAGATGTCACTGGCACTACAGTTAGAGCTGTCATGCTGCAGGTCCCACAGCTTCACTGTCTCCATAGTTACTGTGTTGGACAAACTGGTCAAATCCAACCCCAGCTTGCCAAACTCAAGAAGCAAACATTTTGTCAATAGGTAGTTATAACTAGGAGAGATGCCACTCTACCGGCATTCCTCTGGAGTTTGGGGAGAAACACAAACACACATTGGTTCGTATTACGCATTTGTTCAGAGCAATAGATAGAATAATCTTTTTATTTAAGCAGAGTTAGTATACAATATTTTATTAGTTATATTAGTTTTAGTGTATAACAACATTTTATACTGTATGATATGATCACCTCACTAATTCTAATAATCATCTGTCACTGTGAAATCTTACCACAATATTGTTGTGATATGTAGTTACTCATCTTCACCTTTTTCACCTGTCCTTCCACCCTCTCCCCTCTGGTAACCAGCCCTTTGGTCTTATTTCGATGAGTCTGTTTTTGTTTTGTTTTGTTTAGGCTCCACATGTAAGTGAAACAATACAGCATTTGTCTTTGTCTGCCTGACATATTTCATTTAACATAATATCCTCTAGGGTCATTCGAGTTGTTACATATAGCAAAATTTAAATCTTTTTTATCGCTGTGTAATATTACATTAGGTATATACGTATAACATCTTCTTTATTCATTTGTCTATTCATGGACACCTCGGTTAGTTCCGTCTCTTGGCTATTGTAATTAGTGCTGCAAGGAACGTGGGGGTGCGTATATCTTTTTGAATTAGTGTATTCAGAATGCCCAGCAGTGAAAATGCTGAATCACATGGTAGATCTATTCTCAGTTTTTTGAGGCATCTCCATGTTGTTTTATACAGTGGCTGCACAAATTTGCAGTCCCACCAACACTGTAGAAGGGTTCCCTTTTCTCCACATTCTTGACTTCTTGACAACGTGTTTTTTGTTGACTTTTTTGATAATTGCCATTCTGATTGGCATAAGGTGGTCTCTCACCGTGTTTTGATTGGCATTTATAAGAGAACATTCCAAATTGACAGGGTGATTATTCATCTGACACCTTAGCAGAGTCTTGAATGGCCATTTTACTAATCAATGAGGGTAGTTATTTCAGAAGATGGGTACATAAATGCAGTCAAGTCCCATGGAAATTGAATAATGGCCTTACTTTTCTGTGGGAAAACAATTTTTTGGTCAGAAGAATTTACATGTGTGTGAAATACCTTATTAGTGCTTAAAACATTTAGTAAGTCTTTGGATGGTAGATTGAGACAAGTATGGCAGGCAGGAGAAGCAAAATTGACTCCATAGGTGTCTATTCCCATAAGAAAATAATATCTCAGTCTCACAGATAGCTAACCCATCCTTTGAAGATTCAGAGTCAACTGCTAAATATTAACTACTTCTGCTGACAAGGTGGGCGCTGTGCAAGGGGAGAAGGCTTTGTGTGCTGCACGGCAGGGTAGCAGTGGGAAGGCGCCCTGCTTGCTCAGACAAGGAACGCCCTTGAAGATCCGACACTGGAGGCTGGAGTGTGCAAGGGCAGCAACACAGCTTTGGGTCCTGAAGATCCGCCTCCAGTGAGCAGAGGCATAGCAAAATTCGTCGTGCTCTTCTTATTAACAAACTTGGGGTACTAAACACAGTTTTATCTTCCAATGTTCTAAGGAAATATGCTGTTTTGGTATCATCGAAAGCCTAAAAAGTTTCTGTCTAGGTGCCATAACCTTCAAAATTAAATAATTGAGAAGGGAATGAAAAAGAGAAATTCCCTTAGTACTAAAAATTAAGGCTGGTAAGCAACTGTGTGCCAGAATCAGGCACAGATTTCAACTAAATGACAGCAATGCTGCTGGATTCTGGGGAAGAAACGATACATATTTAACATGTTGGATAACACGTTTAGCTTTCCTTCCTTCACAGTTTACCTGAAAAGGAGACAGAGAAGCTCCCACCCCCTGCAAACACCATCACCTGTGAAATCTGGCTTCTTGGTTTAAAGAACTATGTTCTTATTAAAATTTTCCAGATGTTTTCCTATCAAACATGTAAAAGTTGAGGCTTTTGGCCCACATGTATTCTCCTTACAACTCTCTTATTTTTTCTATGTTGTCTAAAGAGTCAGGAACTTGCACGAAATAGGACAGAAGGGAAGAGTGGGGGCAGAAGAGTGAAAAGCTGTCGCCGAGAGTAAGGTTCTGTGTTCGGGGGGGAGCCCTGGCTGCCACATATTTAGGGAACTGTGGTCTGACGTGCCTTGCTGTGTATCAAGGCCTCAGAGAGCCAGGCCTGAGAGGAGGAGAGGATCCTAACTTAGTTCATTAGAAGCATGCAAGCATTTCCAACAGACACCTAGAGTTGTACTTGAAGTTGTAGAGTGTACAGCAGCTTTCTCTCTAGACACAGTGCGGGTCATCTCAGCAGACAGTGAGTTGTGCAAGAGACAGCTATGTGCTCTGTTTCAAAATGCATCTGGCTGTGACCCACCTCATTTGTAGATTCATCAGGAGGAAAGAATGTATTTTCTGAAAAAATATTGTAGAACAAGAAAAAGAAAACATCATTTTGCATACTCAGAGGGTGAGTATATGTTTGGAAAATAGTTTATTGTTCAAATTAATTGATTCAACAAGTACTTAGTATGTACCAAGTATGTCCAGGCATTCATGGTGTCTGGGAGATAGAATAAAACAACAGAGTCCACATAATGTCTGCCTCCATAAACATTCAGGCTAGGGGGAAATGCTGCCAAATAATAGGCATTTATGTAACATGTAGTGAATTTCATGAAAGGGGCATTGCAGAGTACTGCAGAAACACACAGAAAAAACACAGTGTAAATGGAGGAGGTCTGATGATTTGGTCAGTGATAAAGCCCTAGATAAAGTGACATCTAAATTGAAACCTAATGAGTAAGTAGGGGTTAATTTGGCAAGTGGAAAAAGAGGATAAATATCCAAGAAGATAATGACTGGACATGTGAAAACATGGGAATCCCGTAGTTCAGGCTGGCTGGACAATAGGATTTCTGGAGTGTGAGTGGACAGGGCTGGTGGCAGTGAGTGGGCACGACAAGGGAGCAGTGCTGGAGGTAGACGGGGACCGGAACATGAGGGGCCTCATGAGACACATTAAGAAACAGAGAATTTATCTTGAGCTCAATTTAAAGCCGCAGATATTTGTTAGGAGAGCAGCAGGATTTTGGCACTTTAGCACCATCATTCTACTGCAGTGTGAAGAAATATTTAGAGGCAGGTAAGATGGGAACAAAGAGACCAAATAAAGAAAAGTAGTCACAATCAGGAATGGCAATGACCTGAAACGATGCCTGAAAGATACAAAGATGGAGAGAAATAGATGGAATTTATTGACAATTAGGAAGTGCGAGCAAAACTGTTTTTTATTGTGTAACATACATGATGAGGAAGATGGATGAGTCAGGGACAACCTGGGCTTTTCTGTCTGGGAAACTCAGTGGTGGTGGTGCCATCTACTCTGAAGATCAGATGAGTGCTGAGAAGGGGCTGAGTTACATTTATGATGTGAGCAAATTAAATATTCCGTGAAATGTCTAACAGGTATTTGGAGACATGAATCTGAAGCTCCGGAGAGATAGCTGGGCAGGGACTCCAAATTCCACAATTGCCGACAGGACACGGACCGTAAGTGGAGGCACCCGTGGTGCGTGTAGTTAGGCAAAAAGAAGGTGTGGGCTGAGAAGGGACGAAAGGAGCAGCTGCCACTGGGAGGAAGTGGAACTCCTCTGCCGTAGAGGTGCGAAGAAGCAAAGAGGAGGGCCTCTGCAATCAGGTTGCTGTATGTAAGTCAGGAATTTCATAGGGCGGTTTGTATTGTCTGTGGGAACTGGGAGGTCGGGTCATCCCTGGGAATGTACATTAAGGGAGAGAAATGACCAGAAAATGGAAAAAGTTTTAGACAGTTGTGCTTGGAACCCAGGAATTTATAGCAATTCCAGACTGGAGAGCACAAGAAAACTACCCTCTCCTTCCTGGCCAGTATTCTCAGCAGCCCTGCTGTGGAATCAGAGGGAACACAAAGGCAGGGACTGAGGGATGACTAGGGATGCTGGAAATGAAGACTGGTGTAAGCCAATTTACCCATAAAGAACAAACGAAAACAATAGGTGTTTGAATGGACAAAAAGCGTCCCGGCCTCTCTATCATTTTTGAAAGACCTCCTTGCAAGAAAGATCACTTGTATCTCAAGACAGGCCATGATAATGCTGTGTTGTTGGTGTTTAAAGAAACTCAATTTAAAAAGATTCAAGCATTCAGGAAGAAGACAAGAGCAAAGGGAAAGAAAAAAAAAGTTTATATAGAGGGTAAATAAATCAGGTTATTTTCAGACATTTCTGTAACACTAAATGTAAGAAAACAGGTTTAATAGGGAAAAAAGGTTACCAAAGGGAATTATATAACGTATTTTCATTTAATCCGTATTTTTTAAAAAACTGCATTTAACCTGTTAAGGCTAAATAAAGGCAATGTAAGATAAATTCAAGGCCAACAAATTTAATACCCATGCCCTCTTTTGCAAAAAATCTTGGAAGACTATTTAATACCCTCAGAGTTAAAGGGAAATTAAGAGTTTAAGAATTGTATGCTTGAAAGATTCTGTGAATACTGAAGCCAATTAAACAGAGAAATAAATTTAAAAAATAGTAAATCTAACACAAATGCTAATACAAATGCTAAAACATTTTTAAAGGAATGCTATGTAATGTTTTTAAGTAAAGTATAATACATATAAATTGTATGTTTAATACATCCAATAGTTCATATGAACAAAGAAACAAAATACTGATAATGCTAGTCATTAAAAATTTAGTGAGAGCACAATTACACACAATTTGCCTCAAGAGAGTTTACCACTGACATATTTTTTGGAAATTTAATAGAATACTATTCATATCCATTAAGCTAACATTTTAATAAGGTAAAAAATTTCCAAAACTGATATAAAAAAGCAGACTTTTAAATAATCTAATGATTATGAAAAAGTTTACAGTTAGCAAGTATACTAGGAAATACAATGTAATGATTCTAGTGATTTCTTGGAGAAATTATTTCCAATTTTTTATGCCAAAGGTAATATCTGTGCTTTTTAAATATTGCAAAAAATTGTAAACTTCTCAATTGACAAAGCCAGTACAATCTTGATGCTGAAATTTGACAAGGATACCACACAAACAAAAACTACAGACCCATTTCATTTTTAATAAAGCAATAAGTTATTCTTTATATGCTACCCTATATATAATGCATATTAAAACATGCACTATTCTAGTGTATTCTATATTAATTATTTTGGGCTAATGTATCTTTAAAAAATTAAAAGTTTTCTAGCAACTAGTATCCTAAGGAGTGTTAAAAGAATAATCTACCCAGACTAAATAGGGTTCACTTCAGTAATATCCAGACACTTCAATGTTATAAAATGAGTACCTAAGAAGTGCTTTATTTCAGGGTCATAGGAGCTGATCTTTAGAAGTAAATTCAGTTAAAACAGGAACCATAATTTTATAGTAAGTTGTTTTTAAAAACTGAAAAATTTTATTGGGAATTTATCTAAACAGAAATAAATTTGTGGAATGTCTTTTTTATATATTTAACAATACATAGCTTGGAATTGAACTTATGAACTAGTTTCTAGAATAAAATAAAAATAAGTCAAATGCTAAAGAAATTTTAAAGTATTTCTCCAATAAAATTACATAATCACATTCTTATAATTACAATTAAAAGCTTTGGCAATATCTCGGCAGCACGCCATTCGTTTTCCAAGGGCCTTTTGATCCACGCAGAGTCAAAATGTTCTCTCTTAAATGCATTTAATGTCATCAGCCTTTTTTTGATGTTTTCTTCTTCAAACACTGTTCTGTTTCAATTTCTCAGACCCTCTTGTATCAATGAATTTGAGTATGATTTTAGCAACTGTTTAACATTATTTTTCTTCATTTCAAAAAATCATATATATTTTATAACATTTGCTATCTCATTTTATGATTTGCATTGTCTGATGCTTACTGTCTAAATTTAACATTATAATATATAAAGTTAATACTATTATGTGATATGTTATTGAGAAGGAGACTAAATTTAAAACTGTTCACTATGTTAGTGAATATTTTTGGATTCTAATGACATTTACACCCCTTTGTTAATCTTATGAGCTCTGGGGGCTTAAACAATAAATAATATACAGGTGAGACCACATGTTTCCTCCTACTTTCTCCCTTATACACATCATAAATCTTTATTTCACCATGTGAAAGGGAAAAAAAAACAGAGATAAATATCTCCAAAGTTACCAAAACAAGTATTCAGAAAAAAATCACTTCATTAAAAAAATCATGCAAACTAAAATTAGATAGATTATTATTTAACAAAATTTTTAAAAATATCAAACTAACAATTAATTGCTTAATGGGGAAATACTAGATATATTATCATTGAACAACAGTCCAAAACAAAGAGTTCTGGCACCAAATTTATTTAACATCATTTTGGAAGTTCTGGTCAGTTCGAAAAGGAATGAGGCAAATTTCTTTAAAATAAATAAAATTATTGGTATTTAAAATTGTTATAATTGTATAATTAGAAATGCTAGGAAATGAAATAAAATATTATTGTAATAATACAGGGAATTTCTTTCCTATGTAGTAGCAAAAATCTGGTCAAAAATGTTTATCTCTCACTATTCATACTGGCAGAAAAACACACACAATGTCAGAATATTTAGCCACATGAAGAGCTCACATGAAGAAAAGTGCACAACCTTTCTGAAAGACATAAAGAAAACTTAAATAAATGCAGAAATAAAAATGTTACTGGAAAGAAAAATTTGATATTGTCAGGATGTTATTTGCCCTCAAATTAATTTATATAAGTAATGCAATCATGATCCCTTCATGGGAAACCTGACAAAGTAATTCTAATTTTCCTCTGTAAGAATACACTGACAAAGTCAGCCAAGGGAAGAAATGGAATAAATGAATAACAAGAGAAACTTGCTTTACAGGAAATAAAAGTATATTCTAACATCCCCATGGTAAGAAACACAGAGGAAACAACAACACAGGAAATGACAAATCATGGGAACAGAATGGAAGCAATAGAAACAAGGTGTTTACACACATGGTATAATGTGATACCACATAAATGTGAACTGTGATACATAAAATCATTAAGAAAATACTGACTTAACACTAAATAATTCTGGGACATTTTTAGTTGAAAATTATTTAGCTGTTACCCATCATCTGACTTTGGACTTCGTGGAAACAGGTACCTAGGGCATCTTTTGAAAGTCACCCATGGTTAAAATTGTAGGGAAGCAGGTATGAATGAAAAGAAAGACAAAGAAATGAACAAGATACACAATATTGATGAATTAATATATTTATGGGAACAAAAAGAAAGAGAGCCTATGAGTAGACCCTAGGTCCCCAAAGTCTAGAAAGCAAAAGGTGTCAAAAAGGAGACACTGTAGGACACTGCAAAAACATCGGCGAGGTAGAAGGAAACATTGGATTAGACAGTATAACAGTCATTGGTGTTTTTTGAAAGAGCAGAAATCAGTTTACAAGAGTTAAAGGAGAAAATAGATAATAAAGAGTTGCATTCAAAGGTAGACTCTGAATTTAAAATATTTGGCTACAAAACAAAGAGAAGAGGTGACAAAAGCGTGCTCAAAGGCAATTATACTAGGTACTTCTCATTTTTAACCTTTGTTTTAAAACTTTCTATACATTATTTGGGGGAGCAGTTACACTTATCAGCATACAGTTTACATAGTAAAGTTCACCCATTTTAGTTATGCTGTTCTGTGGATTGACAAATGGATACAGTCACATGACTACCACCACAACTCAGGTACAGGCTGTTCCCATCTCTCCTGCTTCACTGCAGTGAGTACTCATTTCCACCCTGACCACTGACATCCACTGTTCCACATTCTGTCCCCAAAGCTTTGCCTTTTCCAGAGGGTAAGATAAAGGAATCTGGCTTCTTTCACTAGTATAATACTGCTTAGATTCATCCGTTTGTTACCTGTGTCTTCATTTCTAAAGAGTACTCTATTTCATGAGTATGACACAATCCATTGCCATCAGAAGTAAGCCCCACAACTAACTATTGAAGGAGATGGTATAATCTCTGTTTTACTGAAGACAGAACTAAGAATTCATGAGTGTAATCAGCTTTCTGAAACTCAGAGCTAATGGGAACTGAAGGTGGGGTTCATACCCAGACCTAACCCCAAAGCACAGGGACATGGTACACCCTAGAGACTGAAAAGGAAAAGAAGGAATTACAGGTCTAAGAGGTAAAGCAAAAGATTTTTGTTTTAATTTTATTTATAATTTGTTTAATTGAAAAATCAAATAAAATGTTTTTGATAAAAACAAACTTGTGCTTTTTCAACTTTTACATTTCCCCCAACCCCTTTTGTATATTTCAACCTTTTAAAAGATAATATACAAATTTGGGGAACTCAGTCCACTTTGCACCCCTGGAACGTTTTATAGAGCTTGGAGCAAATTGAACTTCTGATTTGGATCTGTTCCTGGGGGACATTTGCCACAGCCACATGCTTCCATCAAATGTACAGTACATGATCAGAAGGATTCATACTATAGATAGAAAAAGGACAAACTGCATTTGAATCTGTTCATTTCTAAATTTAACAGTTCATTTTTTGTGTTTATGTAGAGCAGCATCAAAGCTCTGCTTTGCCAATACTGTATTTTATTTAATTCTTAGATTTGTACTAATTCATCCATTGCCTGACTTTTGAATCTCTCGTGTCCTTGCAGGAATGATTCTGTGCATATTTAGAAAACAACTTGATCAGAATTCCTGCTGCCTTTGGTCCCACAGCAAGTCCCCCTCCTTTTTTGAAGATAATAAAGGCACCCTGCAAGGGCCACCACAAGGGAATGTGTTTCACATCACAACACAGATGGCTTGTTTACACCATTTCCCCTTCTTGTAGAAAGTTTAAGGGATGAATTCAAATTTCCCTTCTCATTGCATTATGTGTCTTATCATTCCATTCTAGTGAAAACTGGGCATTGTCCTGGAGTACAGAGAGAAACTATTCTGCTTTTGCTCCCTTTCATGTATAAAGACACACCACTACCTCCTCCCAGCTGTCTACCAAATTTTAAGCAACTCTTTACTATTTGGGATCAACCCGTGCTCAGCCTGATGCTAACGAAGTGACATCTTAAACCTCTCTCTTAAAACTGGAGCATTATCTCATTAATACATAAAGATTTCAGATCAGCCTTTTTTTTAAGCAAGTCACATTGACATGATTAGTACATGGCACTCAGCATTTATTATAACTTAAATTAGCTGGGGAGCTTTTAAAATACAGTGATGGAGGAGGGCAAAGGGGAAATATGGAGACAACTGTAATAGAATAACAATGATTTAAAAATAAAATAAAATAAAATAAAATAAAATAAAATAAAATAAAGATATAGTGGTGTCTGGGGTCCAGCACCATAATTGCTCACTGATTTGGGAGAAGGAGAGCCCAAGCATTAGAATTTGTAAAGTTTCCTCAAGTGATCTCCTTGAAGAGCCTGGGCTGAGAAACACTGGTCTAGAATCTCCAACCAAACATTCAATAGGAGGCCAATATAGGACTTTATTTGCTCCCCCCATCCTTATAAAATATGTGCTGCCATTTAAGGTCACAGGAGTGCATAGATGTGGGAAGGTTTCCATAGTGATGAATATTTATAGAGAGAGTGGTAGCTCTCCTATTGTGCATTCCACAGGTTGGTGAGAATGTTTCATAACCCTCTACAGCAATGGATCTAGCTCCTGGAGCACTTTTTATTCTAATATCTTACTCAGAAGGACATTGAGTTAGCTCTATCCCCCAAATTAATGACAGGTCTATTTTCTGATGCTGAAGAACTCACTGAGAAAATTTTACTTCC
The DNA here is from genome assembly GCF_019186645.2 of Phyllostomus hastatus. Classification (NCBI taxonomy): domain Eukaryota; kingdom Metazoa; phylum Chordata; class Mammalia; order Chiroptera; family Phyllostomidae; genus Phyllostomus; species Phyllostomus hastatus. The sequence continues at coordinate 1,350,974 of NW_025333912.1, read as the reverse complement.
ATTAGAAATTCTAAGCCATGGTACCTTGACCTCAGCATTATTTACATTATCTTTGGTAATTTTTTAACCAAAAAGTACAAATAAATTATGGAAATGGCTTAGCTGGAAAACTGGGTTCCAGTGTCATTACTTGGGTTCTTGCATTTCTTGCCAACGCATATCAATCAATATGAAAATTGTCAAAATTATATCAACTTTATATCAACTAGGAGAATAGCAAGGCAAGATAATCTACTATAAGACATAATAAAGAAGGAAATGTAATAAAGAAAAATTTTTTTAAATCATTAAGAACAATGGAAAAAATATATGAATTACACCAGGTTTCATCTGGACTCCTAGAGGATAAATGAGGAGTCCCAAATACATTTCATTTTTAAATAGATTCCATTAACAAGTAACTTGATCTAAATGGTGTACTGTGTAGTTTATATTGGAGTTTAATGAAGAAGACTATTATCAAGAACAAGGGAGACTTCACAGAAGATCTTGGAATGGATTTGGACTTCATAGGAAAATTCAGTTTTATGTAAGTATAGGCATATGAGGAAGGCACCCAAACAGAGACAGCCCTGGGATCGTGTCAGAGGGGAGCAGGGAGGGAGGGAAGGGCAGAGAGACAGGAAGAGAGAGAGGAGAGGGAGAGAACCTGGCAAATCAGTGTTTTGATCTTTGAAAAGATTAAACCTGCATAGAGTGTATTACAGTGGGAGGAGAACTATTGGAATAAGCCAAGAGTGAAACTGCAGAGGGAAGCCAAACACAAAATAATGGCCGACAAGCAGTGCTGGAAACTTTGCAGGTACATGAGTAAAAGATAAATTAGTGTTCATGGATCATGGGGCAAGGTTTTGTGTGTGTGTGTGTGTGTGTGTGTGTGTGTATTCACACAAGACTCTACTGCTTGTATTTGAATGAGATAATTTAAGCTATGTTATGCTATTATCTTTCATATAGTTAGCAAGAACAATGCTTGGGCTTCAGAATTCCATCCAACTATAATGCATTTTTAATTGCCTGGTAGCATGTAGAATTCTGCTGAAAACTTAAACCAAAAGAATAGAATGAAAAATACACATATAATTTCATACACAATTCATTTGCAAATGTATATGGAAGTAAATACAACTGCACATGCACATGCATGCACAGATTTAGCATGTACATGGTTCACACGAGATTTCTAACAAATATCTGATTGTGTTAATACAGCACTCTGTTTCAGAGTATTTGAATTATGAAAAGTGGACATATTTTATTTTTATTTTTTATCATTTATCACTATTTAATCAGAAAACAGATCAATATTAATTGATACTTACTGAACATTTTGTTTGAGTCATGCACTATGTTGAATACTTCACATAGCTTATCTCATTAGATTATTAAAGCAGTCCTTCGTGGTAGATCGTACATTATCCTCCTAGTGCAGATGAGGAAATGGGATAAGAAAGGTTAAAAATATCTATAGTTCCTGAAAATATCTGTAGTTTTTAAGTGGAAAAGTTAAGGCTGAACTCTGGTCATTGTAACTCAGGAGCCTGAACTCTTAACCATAGAGTATACCTTGTCCCTTAAAAATAAGAGGATGGAAATTTGAGGATATATGGTTAAACCTCACAAGAGTTCATAGGCTCCTCTAAAAATTCAAATGGTCTCCCATTTCTCCACATTTTTGCCAAATTTTATTTTCATTGAATCCCATGGGAATTTCTTCTATAAATATGTGGTTTTGTCTTTTTTTGTAGTTGTCTCAGTTGAGATAGCTCCACTATAGGCAGAGTTCGTAAGATGCTGTCTCTTCCTGAAGGTTAAACTGATACGGATTTGTAATGGTTGATGTTTCTTTTATTCACAGGCCACAGACACGAGATGAAGAAATATTCTTATATGTAATGACTAGATGTTCTTGAAGAGACCAGTTACATTTTAGTCTAAATCTCACTTTTAATGAATTTCAGGAACAGAATTTAGCTGTAACTGACTCAAAACTAATAATAAAGCAAAAGCTATACATTTACTTTCAGACATCATATTTTAAGCAAAAGTACACTATTTTTTATTTTATAAAAATAACTTGAATGTTTTCCATTTCACTTCCAGTGTTTTCCCAAAGTGAAATCTGACTCATATTTTACATGTAGTAAAATTTCTGAAAGTCTTTATTTAAACAATTAAAGCATTATGGTGCAAGAAAGACTGTGTTTTATGTAGAAGATACAGAAGCAATGTGTGTTATCATTTCCATTTGAGTTTTATTACATATCACAAGGGTATAAGAAAAATGTTGAGGATCACATGCTATCCACTAGACCATTTAATCCACCTAATTGAGGATAAAATCAAATGTAATTTAAGATTATAGGATAGCCCTTTGTATCTACAATCCTTGACCACAAAGTAGAGAAATATTTTTGAATTTTTTGTACACAGGATATTGACTCAAAAATATAGTTAGTTTGACATGTGTATAAAAAGTAAATTTTCAGAAAAGATAAAAAGACCATGAAAATTATTTACAACTTTGACATTTGTATCTACTTTGAAACAAAACATCCAATAGATATTTTTCATTCCTTTTTTTTGAAATGATAATGTTCTCATTGGTGTATTACATAAAAACAAACAATTCAAACATGCTGCAAGTGAAAGGTTATGTAGGTTTTTAATATTCTCAGGATGATGAAAAGATGAGCTCTGCTCATTCTCAAATGTAGAATACATTATCTGCAATGGCTTGTGTGATTCTAGTGACAAATAGAAAACAGATTCAACTTTTGGCTTAGAATAGATTATATTAATGGATGAGAACGTCTGTTGTCATTTTCCCTATTTAGATAAATGGCATTCGTTGTACCACTCTGACTGAAGCATATTCTTCATGATGGCTGTTTAATTTCTCCCAAAACTACTTGAAACAGTTTTGTCATTCGGTGAAAGTTTTTAACCCACAATCACTGTCTGCAGACCCTTCCAACACTTTTAAAGCTTTTAACTTTGAAGGACAGGGCAAGGCTCATCAGCGGCTAGTGCAGTGACATTGAAATGTCTTCACTGCAGCTCACCATAAGACACATATTTCATTCTGTGATTCAATACAAACATATGTTTGGGTGTATGTGAAGACAACATTTATCCTTGAAACTAAAGTTTTGAAAATCATCAATTACCTTTACTGACTGCTACTCACTCTAATAATTTCAATTCTACAGTGTTCTACATTATTGTATTATGTTTCTTTCAAAAATAAAGCTGTTGGTATGACCAACTTAATTGATTTTAAAATATGTAATGGGTTGCCGAACAATTTTAAAAATATCATACTTCTTTGTTTAAAGTAACCAGATTTTACCAATCATCAGGAACTATTCCTACTAGCTACAAAACTTTGTAGAAGATTTTAATCCATATTCATCAAACATACCTTCATGATGGATTTAAGCTTGACTTTCCATCTTGGTCCTATTATCATTGACTGAGTTAGCCACTGCATTTTTGCTACCTGGTAAAAATGCATAATCTTATGACATTTGTAGATAGATTTATACAGGATAGAGATGTATTTTCTGCATTTATCTACTGAAGCAAACAGAAAAAATGAACTTTGAAATTTTGGCTTTCTTGATGTCATTGTTAATGACAACATCTTGATCTATATTTACCCAAATCAAACCAGTATCAATATTCTGGATGTTTTACTTACATGAAAAAATTGTTCCAGAAGTCACATCCCAACTTAAAGCCCCTGATTTTAAACTCTGTCAGTGGCTCTACATGACTTTGTTTTTCTACTCTCATGCCCCTGTACCTTTATAGAGACCTCGCCTGAAAAAAACCTATCAAACTACTTTAATGGGAAATTTTTCTCTATTGATGAAATATTTACTTTATTTCTCAATTTTAAGTTATTGACTTATTACTTGTAAAGGTAATGCTACTATTAATTGTAATGACATATTATACTTTAACAACAACAACAAATCCCTAAATAAATTGTCATGTAGCAATCCCTGAACCAAATTCTTAAAAATTGCATGTGTGGGAGAATAATATTAGTTAATGGAAACAGGAAGGTAGACGAAGGAGGAGGCAGGAGGAAGAAGAAAGGCTAAGAAGAGTAGACTGTTTCCAGCAGCTTGGATTTAATTTAAAATTGTGCGAGATGGTTGGAGAGCTGATTAAAGGAATTAATTACTGTCTGTTGATCATCAGAGTCCTAGCTCATACCAAGGAAAGAAGAAAACATTTTATAAAATAACTGGAAGCCGCTTAGAATGAAATGGGTTCAAGGCTAGATCCTTACACTTGTGCAAAGTCATATGGGGTAGCTGAAAAGCAGCATCTTGGTTACTATACACAACTCTATGTTGACTTTACCTTAAGTTACAGATGGAATCAAATATTCTTCCACCTCACCCTGTGCTGATGTTAGCACTATGTCCCAAGTTTTAATGCATATTTGTGAATTAGAAAATAATAACAATAACATAAACCACGTTCTTAGACATTATGCCTAAGATCTATAATCTATTTAGATTCTGTTTATAATTATTTTAATAAAACATATTTATAACTGACTTAAATCCTCTCAAATAAGGTAGAATGTTGAGAATAAAGTATCTATTTAATTTTATGCTTCTAGTTACCGTTACAACTCATATTCAGTGTTTTAACTGTCAACTCTGTGTTGATCTAATTTCTTAAAAGAGTAGAGATGATGAGCATTAAAATCAGAGATAAAGTCTCTTTCATTAATAAGGTTGTGATAGGAAACACATTCTCAAAGCCAAATATCTTATACCCTCATTGTAAAACCAAGAGCAAACAAACTGAACTTTACTCCCCCAATACATTATTGGAGAACACTAGTTAGTACTTCCTTTTATGCAATCAAACTTTAGTCTTTTTTCACTTAGCCATGAAGATCTCATGATCATAAATCAAGAAATTCTTGTGGGAGAGGAACAGAGCCAGCCCCCAAAGCACTATGAATATTATCAGCAAGGGGTTTGGAGAAAACAAAGCCAGCTCCAAAGCTACTGGTTTTCATTTAGAAGACAAGGCTATTCCACAGAACATCATCTTTCAAGTAACATCCCAGCAGGACATATCCATTTGTAACTGTGACAATTAATAGTTTCTCTTTCCCACTTGAAAATTGTGAAGAAGATGGTCATGATTGTGGTGATTATTTGTTCAGGCTATTTCTGCCATGAGACTGCTCTTAGATCTCTACATTGCCTCTACAGTATTATGCTGGGTACTTTGCAGAGGGAAAACCAGAATTACTTTATTAGGTGACCCTTGAAAATTTCCCCAAATCCCCATTTGGTTTGGATTTCCCTTAATCTATTCTAGGATGATAATATAGCAGAGGAAAGCATATGGTCCTAATAGATATTCAGACCAGATGTTAGTAGTCTAATACGTATCCTATTCCTGAATGGCTGAGCAGAGGAGTCAATGAGAGAAGATGGAGAAGTCATTAAGGAGAGACCTTGTGCATTCCACTATTCTCACCAGTTTACAAAAGCTAAGAGTTCCAGATTGCAGTACCTCCGGTTCTGTCACTTTGAATTTCTGGTCAATGTTAATAGCATTAAATCTGTTGCATATACACACAGAGGGGGAGGGGGAAAGACACACCTGAGATCAGATCTCAGGCACTCATTGGAAACAGGACCGGGCTGAGCACCGGCTTCAACATCTCTCCACACCTCTGTGGTCCGCCTCAAGGAACACAGAAAGCCTCTTCCAGGGGTTAAGCCTTCCCTCCGAACTCTAAATTAAGGGCTTTCCCAGGGTATGTTGGTCTTAACCATTGTCTTTATTTCCTGGGATGTAACCCAGAGCTCGGTGTACATTAGGAGCACAACATGTATCAACTGAATAAACGAATAGAAGTGAATTCATGCTGGCATTTTTGGGGCCCAGTGCTCTGAAGGGAATTGGATACCTTGAGCCTGAGCAAAGTAAGCATAATTAAAGTCAGAGTGTGTGTTATTTTGAATAATTAAAATCAGTTATAGATCTAATTTTATAAGAGTGATTGTATCTCCTTCGTTTCTTCAAGTGGTGATGAATGCTTTTACTGCATAGAATATAGTTTACCAAAAGATAACATGCCCAGAGACATACATTTGTCAATGGTCATACTAAAGAGCCTTTTAAAAAATGAGTCACAGGAAGATGTCTATACCAATTGCCATCACAGGGGTAGAATAGCTAGACTAGAGAACCAAGTATTAGATTCAGAGATTATGATCTTTTTAGTTGTTGAGTATCACAAAAAAAACCCCACGAACATGAAATAAAACATTTTACCCATGGATAATTGTGAAGAGAGACACAAATGTGCAAAATTGAAAGTTTTCTCTTTCCACGCAGAGAAAGACAACATCACCCTTTATAGGCCAAATGGGAAGACTTTGTAATGAGAAGTATGGTTTGGAGGGTAAATACTGTATTAAACAACAGTTTCAATCCTTAAAATCTGTTTTCACTAATTGATAATCACTGGCAAATAAAGGCTGTTAGTGACAAATATAGTTGTGATGCTTCCATCTTCATTTGCAATGAAAATCTGCTTTAAAAAACAATTTTTAATCAACATGAACTAGAAAGAAAGAATTGAGGTCATGCACTGCCTACAGATTGTCAGCATAACTCTAAAACCGAAAGCACTGGCATTTTTACACAGACTCATAATGAGCTCATCTGAAATGACGACCCTTCCTCTAAACACAAAAGGGTTTGGGGCCTTGCATTTGACACCAATGCAAAAAGAAGAATAAATCAACAAAAAAGTATAACATAACATACCAGTCCGCCTGGGTGTAATCAGCAGAAACTTACTGTGGTTTTATTGGAAGGCTCCAGGGAGTCATGGCATTGACAGAAACCAGGAGGGTGCTGCTTGCAAAAGCCTGCAAGTGAGAGAAGTGTACGTGTCCAATGGGGAAACATGGCAGCCATTCCAGGCTTGAACACTAGTGTCCTTGTCAAGACACATCTGCTGGGATAAAGAACTGAGGATTCCCAGTTCTTGTATCTCTCCAACAAGTTTAAGTCCCTGGAGAGAACTTAGCGTGGGTGAGTTTAGTTATCTGCCTGCTCTGGTACTATCAGAGGGTGGGAAGAAAAGGACTGGGCTCACTTGGCTTTCTTAGTGGGAGGCCAGGGTCTGGAATTACCTTCTCACAAAAGCTACATACTGGGCAGGGCCGAAGTAGGTTTATAGTTGTGAATATGCAAAACAGAGTTTATCCTTATGTTATTATTTATTAACGACTGTATTATTTTCCACACGAACAATTGCAAGCCTACCTTGGCCACACCCTGCATAACGGGTGACAGCTAGCATGCCATAAGGACAGGGAATGATGGTAACTAAGTATCAAACAGCGTCCGATACCAAATAGAGTGTTTATAATCCAACATGGCATAGCTCAAGTTTTAGGTAAAGAAACCAGTCTACTTGGCAGCACTTACAGACCACAGCAGCCTGGAAAGATGGGGAGAGGAGAGAAAAGAAGAAAAAGGCCATGTGTGGCTCACTTGCTCTAGAGAAAACCTTGGAGTGGACATAATAGAAGTATTTGCTTATTTGATATTCATGGTTATACAATCAAAAATTATTAATTGGATTATATTAGAGATAAAGAAACAGAAGCATAGGAAGATGAAATAATTTTCCCAGGGATCAAAGAGCCATTAAAGAGGAAAGCTGAGGGGTGAATCTAGGTGTGCCCCACTCCAAAGCCCCCACTCTCCCCGCACTCACATGCCAGACCTGTGTGTCAGAGGCACGGCTCTGCCCTGTGGGAATTGCTACTCTATATGAAGCCTGGGAGACACCATCGTTGTAAGGAGGGACATCTGGAGAGGACAAAGAACAGCTGAGGGGAAACTTGGCATGAGTGGCAAAAGGCATAATTTTATTCTCCAGCCAGTCCTGATGGAGTGCTTACTTCATGCTAAGGACTCTAGACTCTGCACAGTAGCAGACAGATGGGTAGGGAAGAATCTTTAAAATGGAAATAAATGGTCAGATTTTTAAATCCCCATTCTCATGACCTTGGAAAGAAGGAATTAGATGATGGTCACTAAAGCCAGTGGCAATGATATCAGGGAACTATTGCAACAGTCTGTTTGAGCATTTGTGGCCACAGTGACCATGGACATGGAAAGTAGATAAAATGACAGAAGTAATTAGTTTGGGGCACTAGATGACCAGTTGAATTTGGCTCTTATGTGAGAAAGAAAAAGAGAAGATTTTCCAGATTTCTGGTTCAGACATATGAATAAATGATAACATCATTGTCTTCAGTCTGTGGCACTTTAGCATACATGAGGATCACCAGAGGCTTGTCAAAGCAGATTGCAAGTCCCTGCCCCCAGAGTCTCTGAAACAGTAGTTCTAGAATAGGTCCCTAGAATTTGCATTTATAACAAGTTCCCTGATGCTGCTGATACATCATAAAAAAACCTATAAAGCAGGATCTATTTTTATCTCCATGTTATAGAAGAGAAAATCAGCATCTAAGAGATATTAAATAATTTGCCTAGTATCCAGCAAGAGTTTCAAACCACAGACTATGCACATAAACACTATGCATACTGTCTCCCACTGTAAGGGGGATAAGAGATGCAGGAGGAATAACTCTGATTCTGAGTGGAGGGTTAGGGAATAGACCAGTGTGGGGCTGGGATGGGAGTAAAAGATAGAAAATTGTACTTGAACAACAATTGAAATAAAATTTTTTAAAAAAGAAGACGATTTTGTAGAAATGTAAATTTCTCAGTCCTCCTTCCAGTCTGACTGAATGAGAAATTCTAGAGCTGGGACCCAGTGATACGCCTTGTAACGAGCCTTCTAGATGATTCTGATGCTCCCTAAGATTTGAGAACAATGATTTAGAACATTTGGAATACCCACTGGTAGTAGTAAGTGAGATGGAGAGACCAAGAGCAGACCATGGAAGAGTTCTGGAATAATTTACTACACACTGTGAGGGAGGACTTAGAGTTGAGAGCAGGCCCTCGCACTATATCAAGGCTCCACATCTACATTTGTGTCTCAGGGTTCTCTCTTCTACTTTTATGTCCTTGTGCAAATCCCACACCATCTGAATTACTATAGCTTTATAGTAAGTCTATAGTAAGTGAATACCTTGCTCTTCTTTGTAGTAATATTTTTACATTGTTCACCTGCTCTTTCATATACACTGTAGAATTAAAACTTAAAATAACATTGAATTTATAGATTAAATTGAGAGAATTAACATCTTCGACTATGTTATAGGTCTATTTTGGGTTGTTTTTTTTTTAGTATTTTCATAAAATTTTATATTTCCCTAAAAGTGACACAAGCGGTTTGCTAGATTTATTTCTAGGATTCACAGTTTTAAAAATTATATTGTAACATATATTTTTAAAATTACCTTAATTAACTTTGACTTCTGATATAGAAGAATGTAATTACCAAATTTCTCAGACTGTAAGATATACCAGACCATAAGATGCACCTAGGTTTTAGAGGAGAAAAATAGGGACAAAATTTTGAAGCAAAAAATGTGGTAAAATATTTAATAATATAAATAACATAGGCTGCCTCCCCTCCCACACACACACAGCAAGCCAGGTAAGCTACATTCGAACTATCTGATGAGCCCCCCTTTTCCTCCCAAATTTGGGGGCAGGAGTGCATCTTATACTCCAAAAAACATGGTAATTTTTTAAGTTGAAAGCATTTACAACACTTTTGCTGAACTCTCCAGTTAATTCTAACAATCATTCCAGAGAATCATAGAGTCACTGAATTTTATCTAGTGACTTTAATTTCCAAAACCAATGTAAAACAGAATAGAACTTAATGCCAAGTCCAACCGAACTTTGCTAGTTCCTTTGTCACCCACCACTGTCATGTTTTTACTATTAATATTATTTTTGGAAAAGGTCAGTTTTTAAATTTCTAAAGCTGATGGCTCAGCCAAAAATTAACCTTAATGCATTCAAGTTTTGATAAACATTGTGTTAACTGCTTTACTGGAACTGTAATATACATGATGTCTCTCTTCCTTTTTTCATTTTCATCATATCAGGAAAAACTTGGTTCTCAGACATTAGTGACACAATTGTGTCCACAAAAATTTCTGTTCTTTGCAGATTAAGAATTTAATTTTTCCCATTTTTTATTGCCTCTGGGGCAGCATAGTCTCGGTTAGGTGATAGGGTATAGTTTAAGAGGACTGTAGAGTATCACAGGGTTTTTAAAACTGTTTTGAGGTGTGGGGAAAGAGTTGGTGAGACACCTTCTAACAGAGGTCTTTAAAATTTGACTTGGAAAATTTCCAGTCCACTGTTGGTATGTCCAAAGCAAAATATCCATACCCCTACTGTTGTGTGAGTCTCACTCTATCACCATTATTTTTACATATTTATTTTTATCACTAGACTGGAACCTCTTCAAAGTCAGAATCATCTTTTTCAATGTTTTGATTCTATAAATCTAATAAAATATCTACACAGAGTCTGGGCTCAAGAAACATTCAATGAACTCATTCCTCACCCCTTCCCACAGGAAGGAGTCAATGATGCTCTTTGAGTGAGCGCCTGTACCTCCAGAACAATCCAACGGGGGTTTGGGAGTCATGGTCTGCACCCAAGCACTAGTTGGGAACAGTCTAACTAGGAAAGCAACTGGGAATTGAATTCAGACTGTCCCCATGATTTTTTTTTTTTTTTTGCCAGAGGTCAACTTCTCACAACAGCTTTTAGATTTAAAAATCAAGGCAGCCTCTCATGAGCTCTTTCAGTTGCTGAAAGACTCTCTTGTCAAGCACTTCACATGTTTCTGTGTAAGACTGCATCAGATATTCTTATTCAGTACATACAAAAAAACTTTAATTAAGATACGATTTCTAAAGGCCATCATACTGCATGCCTTAAAGTGTGGTGATTTGAAATTGTTTAAAATAAAACCCTCAGAGTTTTTTTTTTCCAAAATACTGTTTTGAGTCACTTTCTGTCTCTAAGCTTCTATTTAACCTAGGGATTGCCCCTCATTTGGGTTTATGTGAATATTAAACTAAATGATATATATTGACAATGTTGAATTTTCCCTGAGACTTTTGCTTTCAGAAAACAGCCAGAGTTAAGAAATCCTCCCCTCAGTGTGTTCTAGGAAATGGCTGACCTCAAAGCACAACTAAGGTCTTGCCTATTCCAGGATAAGGCCCCTCTCCATCCTTCCTCATGACTCCTATAATCTCATGGATGAGTTCCTTGTCTACCTGCCTCTATAAAATCTTAGGTCCCTTCCTTTTTTCTTTTTTGAGATATTTCTTGTTAATGAATGTTCTACCTATGGCAACAACGTAAATAAAATCGTCTTTATTATCTAATGCATTTTGTCCTCACAATACAAATGATTTAGCATGGTGTTGATGCACAGTGGGTTCTCAATAAATAGTAGTTCTTTTCTCAATTTCCCATCACCCTGACCCATCCTGCAAAATTCTTCTGATTCACACCTTGAAAAAGTCTACAGTTTCTTGGAGGTCTGTCAATCGTTGACTGATAGCATACACCTCTTCCATTTTGCCTCTAAAATATTTGTGTTTTGCATGTTTTCACTGCTGGATATAAATAGCTACATTACAGGTGAGAAATTCCAACCCAATGTATCATTTAGCAGACTTTACCATGAAAGGACTCTCTTTCTTGTAAACATAGTTTTTAAAATATGACCCACATGCAGAAATTGCACAGAAGTTGATCATGTGTCCTCAGCCTGATACAATTTCAGTGAACACACCTCAAAAGCCACTATTCTGATCAGTAAATGAAATATAACCAGGACTCAACCAGACTTGTAGCCCTTCCAATTCACCACTATCTTTATTCCTCCTCAACGGCAACACCACAGGTTACTTTTGCTGGTTTTAAATTTTTATAACTGGAATTACTCAATGTGTATTTTTTGTCTGGCTTCTTTCATTCAGTAATCCTTAGTATAGTTATGTAAAATTTTAACCATAAGAATATCAACTGATATTTTATTTGCTAAACTGGCTTGCTCTTATGAATAATGCTGCTATGTATATCCCTTTTGCTATGCATGTATGTGCATTTCTATTGTGTATACATTTAGGAGAATGGTTTCACTAGGATCAGCCTCAGTAATTACTAAAGAGTTTTCCACATTGGTTTACATTTTAATTGGTAATGTTTGAAATTTTGTTTTTCCACATTGTTACCACTGATTTATTCTCCATTCCTTTATTTTTTTGGAAAATATCATTTAAATGGAATCATACAATATGTACCTTCTTGAGACTTGTTCTTTTTACTTAGTGGAATGCCTTTGAAATCCATCCAAGTAATTGTGTGAGTGTAAAATAGTTCATTCCTTTATATTCCTGAGTAGTATTCCACTATATGAATGTATCTGGGAGGGGGTGTCCTTTATTTATTTTGTTTATTTATTTAGTTTGTCTTGTTTATATCCATTAACCCATTGAACTAATACATTTGAGTTTACAATTTTTGGTGATTGTAAACAGAGCTTATATAAACATTTGTGTAAAATTTTTGCATGGACATAAGTAGGGTAAATGCGAGGAGTATGACTGCTGGTTCATACAAGTAAGCACATGTTTAACTTTAGAAGAAACCACCGAAGTATTTTCCTGCATGGCTGTACTACTTTTCATTCCTGCTAGCAATACATAGGAATTCCACTTGCTGCATATCCTTGTAATTACTTGGTACAGACAGATATTTTATTTTAGCCATTCTAGTAGGTATGTAGTGGTATCTCATTAGAGTTTGAATTTAAATTTCTTTTAATTTCTAACAATGTTTCACTTTTTAAAAATTTTATTATTTACCATTGTTTTTGGCAAAGTGTCTGGTCAAGCAAGCATTTTGCTGATTTTCAATTGAATTATTTGTTTCTTACTGTTGAATTAAAGAGTTCTTTAAATATTCTAGTTACAAGTGTCTGTTGAATATGTACTTTGAAAATAATTTTTTCCAATTTTTAGACTGTCTTTTTATTCTTTTACTTGCCCTTCATTTAGCAAAGCAAACATTTTATTCTGATAACTTCCAAAATATTATTTTTTTCTTTTTTGTATCATGTTATTCTTGTCATGTATAAGAACATTTTTTTCTAACACTAGGTCATAAAAATTTTCAGATGTGTTTTCTTCTGAAAGCTACATATTTTTACATTTTACATTTAGGTCTGTGATCCATTTTGTATTAATTTGCATGTAAAATGTGAGGTTTGCATCACATTTTTAATATAAATGTCCAATTTTTATAATACTATTTGTTGAAAGGCAATTTTTTCTTATTGAATTGTTTGTACATTTTTATTAAAAATTAATTCCCACATTTATGTACCTTTATACCTAGCCTTTTCATTCTGTGTCTATTCCTTCATCAATGCAACACTGTCTTGTCCTGGCCAGGTAGCTCAATTGGTTAGAGCCTCATCTGGACAAACCAAGATTGCAGGTCCAATCCCTGGTCAGGGCACGCACACCAAACGACCAGTGAATGCATAAATATGTGGAACAGCAAATTGATCTCAATCTCTCGCTCACGCGCTCTCTCTCTCTCTCCCCCTCCCTCCTTCCCTCCCTTCTTCACTTTTTCTAAAAATAAATAAATAAAATTTTAAAAACACTACACTGTCTCGATTACTATATATTCATGTTTTCAAATCACATGGTGTGATTCCTTCAGCTATGTTCTTCCTTTCCGAACTATTTTGGCTATTCTGTTCCATTAATTTTCCATAAAAATTTATAAATCAGCTTGCCTACAAACAAAGCAAATACTGCTGGGGTTTTAACTGAAAACGTGTTATAACTACACATCAATTTGGGGAGAATTTTGTCAGGAGCAAAATGAACAGGGTAGGGATCTACTTTGCGCAGTGATCAGCGCAAAGACAGCTTCCTCTCCATCAATACCTCATTCATCCCAAGAGTACTACTAACGCCCTGTAGGCTCTGAGGGCACAGTGGGGATCCACGCAAGCCAACTGCCATCCTCACTGGAGCCCCCGTTCTCTGTGGGAGATGTGGATTTTAATCAAATATCACAAAAGTGAATGTCAAATTACAGAATTGATTAAACTCAATGAAGTCTTTTGTTGGCCTGACTGCTTGCAATGGCATTTCAGAAAAAAAAAAAAATCACCCTCAGGATCTCAGTTTCCCTGTTTGTAAAAGTTGTAGCTTGAACTACAATTCTGTATTGTACAATATAGTTGCCATTTGCCACTCACATATAATTACGGTTTAGGGCCATAGAGCTTCCCCCAGAAAGGCCCAGGAGGGAGTCCAGGACAATTCATGAACAACTCAAGAGGTTATTTTCCTGAGCTCCTTCTTCTCCACCGTATCCTTGTACTTTCCAGTCTCCTGGGCTCCCTTTTTCTTATTGTCCATCAGGACATCTGGGACTTTAATCACTCCACTTTGCCTTGACAGCATTTGTATCCAGAGCTAAGTGGTGAGAGGAGACGGGAAAGGAAAAACCAAAACAGACATTCTCCCCACACTCCGGGGAACACACATCAACATTTGTTGAGTTTGTTTCTTGATACTTTTTACATCAGTTATTAGTTCTTCAAAGAGTGTTTCTTTCTCCTCTTCCTGTTCTTCTCTGGGACTCCAATTACACATATGTTATGTTGTTTATATGATGCCATATGTGTCTCTTACATTATTTGGTGAAATGAGCATATTTTTCTCCCTATTCTTCACTTTGAACAATTTTTACTGACTTATCTTTTAGTGTACTAATATTTCGTTTAGTTTAGCTCATCATCAAATAAAAACCTCTATAGTGTTCCTAATTTCAGTTATTTAATTGGGCCTAGACCAGCCATTTGATTCTTTTTAATAGTAAAAATTATTGAGTAAGATGTTATGATTTATTTTTAATATTTTATTACAGTTATTTTAACACTCTGTAGTAATTCCAATATCTATATTTCTAATGGATTATTCTTTTGTTTATTTTTTCTCATAATTTCTGGTCATTTACTCTTATATTTTTCCATGCTTTATTTTTAATTTGTGGAGATAACTTAAGGGTCTGAGTGATGTCATCTATCTCCAGAAAGGATTAACTTTTCTTCTAGCAGACAGATAATTTTAGTTAATTCAAACTGGGGTTAAGCTTGGCTTTGAACTCTGATTTCAAAGTGAGGACTTATCTATTTCAGGTTTTATCTCACCTTTAAAATAGGTATCCAAACTGAAAGCATCAGTGGGCTCTGAACTCCAGTGATTTCTTTCCCCATTACACTGAAGACATAGTTCAGCTACTTTGCTTGTTTGGCATTATCTATGAAACAGCAAATATCTCAAAGGTAAAAGCAGAGCTGAATATGAAAATCACCTCTCTGACCTTTTCTTCTCCCTACCATTTAGTCCCCTTAAGTTCTCAATGCCTCATCATTTCTCCTTCAAAGTGATTTTCTACTGCTCTTCAGTGGGACGGTTGCTCTGACATAATCTGTAACTCATACCTGGAAGCAAAAGTTTAGGCTTCATTTTACAGTTCTATTTTTTGGAAAGAATGATTAGGAAAATGCTAGATTCAAATAAGTAAGTTAGAGAATTCTCAAATGTTACAATATAGGAATAATATCTTCATGCTTTAAAACATTTTTCATGAAAAACACTATATTTTCCAACAGTTTTATCAGGCATCGGAAACAGGAAGTTAGTTAAAAGACTATGGCTATATTTTTATTAACAATTAGGACAATTTCATGTTGAAATAATCTGTGGGAGCACTAACATGACTATTGTTTACAATAAAAGAGCCAATATCCCCTAGGGGCTGCTGTGTACTGGAAGCAATGTGAGCCGTGTGATCAGTGCTCAGCTGAGTAACATCAACTATAAAATAAAAGACGCTTCTATTTTATCAGTGGCAATTAACCAGAATGAATTTCCCAAATTAATATAAGTTTCATGTCCTGTTTTACTGTTTCAGAAGTAAAATGTATTCAAAGAGACACAACTTTCCTCCCTATTTCCTTATTGGAATGCCTGTCTCTGAAGGCACAAACATGTTCTCCCCATGAATACTCTCTGTATGTTGTTACATTCAATAGCCTGACTCGGCCGCTTCACCTGTGGTGAGTGCCCTGTCCACTCACTGTCTTACATGTTCCCAAACTTCTGAGTTAGAACTCTGGGGAGCGTTTCTGTTTGGCTCAGCTGTGTACAGCTTGGCACAGTCCCTAGCATCCTGGGCAAAAGTTCCAGGCTGAGAGATACACAGCTTGAAACTAACTCACTATCTGCTCATAAAGTGACTGGATAGTCTACTTTGCTAGAAAGGTCTGCATCACTGACAAGCAAGAGAAGGGACAGGTGCAAGTATTAAGCAGGTTCTAATTCAGGTTCTAATTCAGACCAAAACCTCCTAAAAATTGACTCACTGAGAAGTGCATCAATTATCATGTAAATGACAGCCACTCCAGTGAATATTGGAGCAAACAGGACACCCATCACTTTCATTTTGATACTGTTCTTTCTCTCTGCTTAGTCTTTTTCTCTAAACAAATAGCATGCATGCACACACACACAACTGGTGTCAATCCTAGAAGGCAGGATAAAAGAAAGAAAACTGATGATAGATGCTTTTTGTATTCACTAGTTTATCTCCCCTTCCTTAGGACAGGAAGTTATAAACTAAAACTTTCCCCCATTTTCTGGCTTTTTAATAAACGCAATGAAAATAAAATGATCTTCAACTCAAATCACAATCTTTCAGGTAAGATCAAGGTATTTATGGCTGCTACTCCAAAAAAAAAAACTAATACCAAATTCTGAAAATTCAGCCCATGTTTCCTGCAAAAATATTCTAGCATTAAAAAGCAAGTATAGAAAGCATCTAAATAGCCAAGCTAATTTTTTAAATGTAGTTTCCTTAAACTCATTGAGGGATTCTTGTCAGTTATGTAATGTATTTAAAGTTTACTAGATTTCTATCAGAACTACTCTACCTACTTCCCAATATTTTATGCAGAAACTTTCTAAAAGTTCTTTTGAATGGTAAATAAAACATTCTGGATGGCAGTGAGACTAAATTACACTGGGCAAAAACTATTAGTATATTAAAAATAAGCATTAGCGTTTGGGGAGGAAAAAAGCATAGGGAGCCACATTCTTCATGTGGCTACAACGAAGTAAGGGATTTGAAGGCAAAAGTGAATCTGGCAAATTATGAGTTAGGGTAGTAATTCAAGGAAGTCATAAAACAGAAGACTTTTATTGCACCATGGAGACAGTTTGGTGCTATTAGTGGATTAAAAAGCATGTGGGACCTCGAGGCTGAAAAAGATGGAAGCTTGAAAGAGTTGGTGGGTTAAATATTAACAAAGAAAAGATGTTTACTGACAGTTTCTGCAAACACACTCTAATAAATAAGATTCTCCAAGCACTCAAAAATAGAACTGTGCAAAGCCACAAAAATCCATGCTATTGATCTTCCCCCCAACTTGGTCTCCTTCAGTAATGCATGGCTTCGAAGTCACCAGAATTTCTGTAAGGGCATGTCCTTTTGCAGAATATTGCCAGTGTAGTCAAAAGCTAGTAAAAATAGCAAAAAAAAAATAGACAACGATTTTTTCACTCAACTTTAAAAGCTGGCTACAGTGCACCAAAAGCAGGAAAAGTGTGGTAGAAATGTGAGAATGTGAGCTTCAAACAGACCCAAGCCCAAGTTTTCAAATTGTGCCGTTTCCCCTTCTTGGAGCCTCACTTACATATCTGTAGAATGAAGATCATCTTACATACATCTCAGGGTTGCTTTTCAGTGCTTCTTAAATGTTAATGTACATATTGATCACCTTGAGCATCGTGCTAAAAAGCAAATCCAGTCCAGTAAGGCTGGGGCGGGCCCTGATTCTGAGTTCCTCACAAGCTCCCCAGGTGATGCCCTCTTGCACACACAGAGAAAGTGAGATTTTCAAAGTCTGGAAGCATTTAGTGTGCACTAAACTAAGCTGCCACTTAATTATAAAGACATTTTTGTGTCTTTCTACATTGTATTTTTCTAGAATATTTTACATTGTTTGAGCATATAAATAGCCCTTGAAAAAAATAGATTGGGTATTACTATCCCAAGAGTAAGCCCAGATGATTTATGAACAAAGAGCACAGTATTTTTTTAAGAACTTTCAATTTTATTTTAAACAACAGTTTACAGTCAATATTATTTTGTATTAGTTTCAGACATATGCCATAATGGTTAGATAATCATATACTCCACAACGTATTACCCCCAGTATTTCTAGTACCCACCTGGCACCATATGCAGTATATCACAATATTATTGACTATATTGCCAATGCTGTACGTTACATCCTCATGGCTATTTTGTAACTGCCAATTTGCACTCCTTAACCCCTTCACCTAGTCCCCCAAACCCTCTCTCTCTAGCAACAAACAGCCCCCTCTCTGTGTCTATGAGTCTGTTTCAATTTTGTTTGTTCATTTATATTGTTTGTTAGATTCCACATATAAGTGAAATCACATGGTATTTTTCTTTCTCTGATTGACTTATTTCACATAGCGTAATACCACCTAGGTCCATCCATGCTGTTGCCAATAGCAAGATATTTTTTATGTCTGAGGAATACTCTATTGTGTATATATATGTACCACAACATTTTTTGTCTACTCATTTATACTGCAGTGTTCCTTACAATAGCCAAGACACGGGAGCAACCCAAGAGCATAGTCACAGCAGAGGAGAAGGCTGGTCCTGTGAGAGTCAATTACAGGGTCTTCAATACACCTGACTAGAATTTCTTGATTTATTCCAGTATTCAGCTGTTTATGCAGCCCAAGGGAGGACTTTTTATAATTCTCCCTTGAGAATATGTTTATTGATTTTCGATAGAGAGGAAGGAGGGAATGAGAGACAGAGACAGAGACAGAGAGAAACAGTGAGAGAGAGAGAAACATTGATGTAAGAAAGAAGTTGCCTCCCATACATGCCTCAACCTTGGATTTTGGTGTATGGCATGACACTCCAACCGGGCCACCCCACCAAAACTAGTAGTCTTGCATTTGATGACTTAATCGTCAATGCATTACAAAAAATGAAGCCTGTTTAAAATGTACAACAGTTCTAATTTGGGGATAACCACATTTCTAGACATTAGGGAGAATTTAAGAAAACATTTGAAGGCCCACTCACCAAATATAAATTCATTAGACCTTATTTAAGAGTCATGGGAAAGATTAAAACAATCTAACATTAAATAATGCAAAAGGGTGTGTGTGTGTGTGTGTGTGTGTGTGTGTGTGTGTGTAGTCTTTTAAGAAAAGGTAAGCTTATCTTTTAAGAAAAGATAAATGACTGGCAATTATTTGAGCTGAAGCAGACTTCAAATTGTCATATTTCCCCCTGTAAAGGTTTCACCAAAGCAAAAGGACTATCAGTTACTGATTTACAGCCTTAGTCTAGCATTGTTTTATGAGTTCTCTTTATCTTATTAATTTCATTAACACATTTTATTTCTAAGATTAAACAGACACTGCATAGAATGTCCTTTGTACTTTTCATTTTAACTTTTTATAAACATAATAAAAGAAATAACTAAAAATTTATTTTACTTAAATTTTGTACTTATTCAAATCAAATATGTTTAATAAATATATCTTGTGTCTTCTCTAAGATGCTACTAAAGTTAAAGAGTACCCAGTGCGGTGGCCAATACTGTGAAAGAATGAAGAGTAAACACCCAGGTGTACAACAGATCTTGAAGGCAGGCGGCAATGGCTGTGGGCTGACAGTGAGGCTGAGATAGACCCTTAGACCTGTATGCTGTATATTTTTTTTTGCTAAAATTAAACAAGATAAATTCTCCAAAAGTTTATCTTCCACTGTAAGATTAAAAATAATAGCATCCTTTCTATCAAAACCTAAAACTGCTTTTGCATGGGGGAAATATGCATTTGTAAACATCACTTAAAATTTGTTTCAAGTGTCAAGACCCATAGTTTCTCTATTTGTACTTCTGGAAAGGTTGGTGAGGCAAGGAAAGAAAGTGAACTATTTATATACGCCACGGATCAAGCCATACCTGGAAAGAAACAATGTTATTACCATGCTCATAGTGTTTGGTAAACCTGAAGAATCTGTAGGTCACATGGGCAGGAATAAGCTGCCATCTGCTTCTACCAGCAGGTGGATGAGAAAACATACAGTTTTTTTCACTAATTACCTACAACAGCATCTAACTCCAAATATTTTGCATGTAGAGACTTCCATTCTATGTTTATAAATACACATACATGACAAAGAGACACTTATTTTAAAGATCTTAATATCTTGTTTGTTAAGCAATTAGTATTTAGGAGAGGGGCTCTGTTGACAGCTCTGCAAACAGAAGTTTCCAATTCATCTGCTGAAAGGGACTCACATACCTTGGCAGGGTTCCTCCCTCTGTTTTGTTTAGTGATTTACCCACATTCCAGGTAAAACCATCTTGTTTTTCCCAAACCACTTTGGATATCCATCCCAGTAATTAACCTGTTAAGAATCAGAATACAGAGTACACTCTGTTCAAGGTTCTTCAAATTTGGGGAAATGTCAATGTAATGTCAAAATCTGTTATTTAATTATTCTCCTGTAGGCACCTGTGCTATTTAATCCCATCAACAAATAATTATAAATACAGGAAAAATTGTATGGACCCCAGGAAAATAAAATATTTCTCAACCACTATCTATGTAATTTCTTCTGTAGTTCTTTAAAATAACCATGCTTCACTTTAAACAATGCTTATGTGATAGCAAATTCTAGTGTCTCACTTAAAGCTATCCTCTCTTTCTTGCTGAGAAGAGCTAATTAAATTTTGCAGACTCCCTTGCTATTAGGCATGGCTGTGTAAGTGAATTCCAACCAATGGAATGTGAGGAAATATGACATGTATCATTTTCAAGCTCATCCAATAGGAAATCCCACACATGTCTTTCCATACTTGTTTCCCTTTTTTGGATAGCAGGATGGAGGTGATCATGGTGGCCATAAAATATAGGTGTGAAAAAAGCCAAGAGCCTGGCTACTTAAAATACCAGATTTCTTAGCCACTCAGGATTGTCATGTTAACATGAGATAAAATTCTATTGTTTTTGAGATATTATATATTTAGAGATCCATTTGATATAGCAGCTGGTGTTTTCCTACATAATGCAAACAGAATTCCTAAAAAGCCTAAAAACCAACCCAACATGTTTATGAATAGTGTAATGTTTAATTGACCCAAGATACTGTCCATTCTAGTTTAAACACATCAGGAATCTATATCAAGTTTTTCTTGCAAGTTCATATTACTGATTTAGATCATGCATTCTTTAACAGAATATTATTAACACTAAGACATGGAATTTCTAGAGATAAGTTTATTGATCATGAAAGCTCCAAAGAAGAACTGGTATTCAGTTTGTAGAAAGAGACAAAATAGATTTAGCAAATGTGGAACCTAAAGAACAATATAAACAAACGAAGAAAACAGAAACAGACTCATAGACACAGAGGACAGACTGATGGTTGTGGGGTTGGTATGGGGCCTGGGTGAAAAGAGGTGAAGGAATTGAGAAGTGCAGACTGGTAGTTACAAAATGTCATGGGAATGTAAAGTACAGCATGGGAAATATAGTCAATACTACTGCAATGACCACGTATGGTGCCATTTGGGTGCTGGAAATATCAGGGGGGCACTTTGTAAAGTGTATGACTATCTAACAACCGTGCTGTACACCTGAAACTAACACAAAATCATACTGGACATAAAAGTAATTGAAGAACTTTTTAAATTTTAAAAAGTAAAGTTTAACAATATAAACTTTACAAGCATAAAATTATCAATTTTACCAATATAAAATTCCTTCTTGGTTTGCAGGAACAAGTACAAAGGACACATGGACAATAATGGAGGAGGGGTGGAAACGGGAGGGAGGTGAGGAGGGCTGGGGGGTTGGGCTGGGGTGGGGGAAAAAGGCAGAAAACTGTACTTGAACAACAATTAAAATAAATAAATTACTTTTAAAAATAAATTAAAAATTCCCTCTTAAATGTAAATTTCAGATAAATCATGACTACTTTTTAAAGTATAAATATGTTCAAAATAGTGTGAACAGTAAAGTGGGACATACTTACATTAAACATTTTTCACCATTTATCATACATTCAAATCTAACTGAGTGTTCTATATTTTATCTGGCAACTCTAATCAGTATATATATAGTCAGAGCACAAATTATTATCCTGAAAAATCAGGTTCATTTGGAACATTAGAAAGAAAGAAAGAGAAGAAAGATGTTCAAATAAGTGATACAGTGGATAAAAATGAAGTCACACAGATGGTAAGATGAGAGAACACTTAAAAATAATAAAAAGGATATAAATTAATAAACACATTCTAGTACAATACAACATCAAAGAAAAAGATCTTCTAAGAGCTAAGACCTAATTCTAAGAGTAAATTCTAAAAATAATAAAATCTAACAGAAATTCTAAAATGTCCTCGTGTAGGAAAAAAGTAGATCACACAAAACGGCAAAACAGCCCGATTTTCAAAAGACAATTGATATGAGGTGACCATTCAACATCATCCTCAAGACTGATACAGAGCCCTGGGTTCACCATCAACTGGTGAGCCACCGGTTAGCTTGCCAGCCCCTCATTTATTAGTCAGATAGCCTGATCTCTAGAATGCATTTATTTTCCACAAATGTTCAGGAAAGTTTTATAATATGCCCTCAGCTAGGCACTGATCTCACTAACTGCCCAGAGGTTAGATGACAAAGCTTTGCTTAAATCCCAGTATAGTAAATGCATTACGTTCTTCCAAGCCAGCATTTCCTGCACTGTGTCCACAGAACACTGCTGTTCCACAGACACAAATAGATTTGTTAAAAGAAAAACAAAAAGCCAGATATGTTGGGAAATGACACATTTTTGGAGATTAACATTGAATGTTGCATATAAAAGACTAAGAGGTTTAAAAATAAATCTAACTATGTTTAACACACCATTTCTGACTAAACACATTTGACCATTTCCCTATCCCCCACAAAATACAAGTTACTTCTCTAGGAATCCCAGTGATCTGGGGACCCAGTTTAAGAAAGTTGTTATTTTCATTTTTAAAAACCTGAAATGTTTTGTAATATTCACTTATTGAATGAAGTACTTCAACTTTGTCAGCTATGATATTTAAGCATGTAAATTAAGGGGATTTACCAATTTCCTTCTAATTGTCATTTGTTTAAGAATTTCTCTTCTTTCCAGTTATTGGTTATGCTTTTGCAAAAACAGCCACAAGGAAAAAAACACAGTGAAGCAACAAAAAGTTGGTGCTGAAATTGATACCCCACAGCACTCAATATGACTGAAGTATCAAAATCACTGTGGCACACACACACAGGGGCCCATCAGCCCAGGGTCTACTGTCACTGCAATCACCTCTGTGTAGCTGAGCACATTGCAAACACAACACTATAAAGAAGAGAGCAATGTGGGAACAATCAGCTGGGACAGCAACCCAGTAAACAAACACTCAGTGCACTTTATGGCTTTTTGTAGCACTTGTCACTTAATACAGTTTATAAAGATTTGCTCATGAAATTTTGCAGGGCAGACGAACATATCTGCCCATTTCTAGTGGTGATGTTGACATGGGTTTCAAAGACCTGCAGCTGCAGCTTTCCCGGCCCTCCCTCCCCACTTTATTACAATACGTGTTGTTCTGAAATTTCCAATTCAGCTATAAATGGTCTACTCTATCAACAACATGCTTTTGCACTTTTTGAAATGGTGCTTTGAGGCAGAAAAGTGAAAATAAGTATGGCAGAGTGCCAATAGCAATGCTGCAAACTGAATCTTCAGTGGAGTACAGACCAAAGCAGCAGAGCATGTATTTATTTATTTATTTACTTACTTACTTACTTACTTAATTATTTCTGGTTCTGAAATCCATGTCTAGCCACACAGTAGCTGCTTTATTTTGTTGGCTGTTTGTTCTAATCTCAGCTGACACTTTAAGATAATGATAGTTTACACACTTTGAAAAACACACTTTAATCATTACAAAAAGAGATTTTCAGGAGATATCTGACATCTTTCAAATTGGTATATATGTTCATAGAGTAAATAAAGGTTGAACTCTGTAGTTTAGGACATATTAAAAGTACTATCTATTGACCCAGCAATTCTGTGGCTGGGATTATACCCTAAGAGCCCTGAAACACCAATCAAAAAGAACCTATGCACCCCAATGTTCATAGCAGCACAATTTACAATAGCCAAGTGCTGGAAGCAACTGAAGTGCCCATCAGCAAATGAGTGGATCAAAAAACTATGGTACATTTACACAATGGAATTCTACACAGCAGAGAGAAAGAAGGAGCTCGTACCCTTTGCGACAGCATGGATGGAACTGGAGAGCATTATGCTAAATGAAATAAGCCAGGTGGTGAGGGACAAATACCATATGATCTCACCTTTAACTGGAACATAATCAACAAAAGAAAAAAGCAAGCAAAATATAACCAGAGTCATTGAAATTAATAACAATCTAACAATAGCCAGAGGGGAGGTAGGAGGGGACAGTTGGGAGAAGGGTTTTCAGGAAATACTAGAAAGGACACATGGACAAAACCAAGGGGGAGGGTGGAAACAAGGGAGGAAAGTGGGTTTGGCTGGGGTGGGGGGAGGTAGGGAGAAAATGCAGACAACTGTAACTGTACTATCTATTGCCCAGACTCAACTTATTTGAATGTGTAGGGCACCAGGTTCTAAACTCCTGTCTTCAGCTCTAACATGTCTTAACATTATATATATTCTCCTTTTAACTTGGTAGTTCTTTTGATAGATTTGTTTCATGGGCTCTCCTCATGCTTTTTGGATTCTTCAGAAACTTTGTTTTAAAAAGATCTGCACAATGGAATAACAATACAAAATGAAAGTCATTATATGCTGCAAAAGAAAAGAGACTGTGCAATTATATTTCTCAGCTTCATATTGGCTTGAATTATAAGAACTTCAAATTCCAGTTTAAAGTTTAATTCTTCTCTGTAAGTAAATTTTAATTTTATGCACATTAATTAAAGATTTGCTATTTGGTATTAGTTTGGAAATACCCAATGACAAAGTACATTTGAACATCACAGACTTTCAATTCTGAAAGGAAGTCCTTGGAGATCCCATCTTAGTAATTAATAATTTTATTGAGCTTGGGGTCAAATCAAATATGTCCATGATCCAGAGTCCTCCACAAACCTAGCATTATTTTATTCTGTCTTTTCAATGATAATTAAAGTTGCTTGTTTAACAAGCTGAGAAGAAAAATTGAAATTGAGGCAGATCATAAAGTTTTAACAGTAAAATATAGATTTTTATATGGGGTCTATGTAAATACTTGCATACAATTAAAAATGGTAAATTCTGTTTAATTTGTGTTCATCTTTAGTTTAAAATACCTGAAATATGAAGGCTGTTAAATGTCAAAACTTTGAAAATTTAGCAGTCTAAAATTTACTGGTCATTTATTTTTTTGTCACAAATCCAACTCCAAAGATATTTGATATTATATGGCATAGCTAAATTTATTTGATACAAAATTGTGAAAAGAAAGCCTTTAACATATTTTCTTTATCCCTAAAACAAGAAATAAATGCTCTTCATACCATGGGGAATTTCTGGAAATTAAAATATTCTTGAGTATTGATTTAGTGGCTGTGATAGTTTTATGTCATCGCTATTAATATATATTTTTATTTTAAATTGCAAGTTTAGAAATTAGTATAAATTAAAGAATATAGATTTAGGGAATTATATATTAATAAAGTTGACCTATCTGCACATTTTTCCATTAAGACCCACAAATTAAGAAATGGAATCACAAAATACTCCTGTGGAAAAATCAATACCAGTGACAAATAATTCTAAGTGGCATAGTCACGACATTTCAAAAAGAAGGTAAATTTGGACACATCGCTGAGACATCTACACTCCCATCATGCTGGGCTTCCAAATCAAAAATGGGTCAGAGCCATTCTACTTTGCACTTGAACACAGAGCAAATAAGAGAATTCTGGGAAAGCACAAACAGGGAGATGAATTTCTCATCCACACCAAGAGTAGAATTAAGGTTCGTTTCTACCCACACAGACACACCACAAAAGGATTAACTAAAGGAAATATAAATGGTTTTTTATGGATAACAAAGTTGCCTCCAGATTCCATAGCCTGTCTGTTATCCCTCATTCTTTAAATTCCCCCACTTTCTTATTGTCGCTGCCTTGTACCCACCTCTGAGGCTTTCGCCACAACTTTCACACCACTTTGTGCTTTGGCCTCTTCCCTGGCTGCTGGAACCACCACAGTGGACAATGTAACAAACACTCCCCAAGTAAAAGTATTCAGTAGATTCTAGCAAGTAGGTTATAGCAACAGTTTGATAGGACAGGAGTGTGATGTTCACCATGAAACTCTGTGTTCCCAAACCCACTTCTCACCGTTCCCTGAACATGCTGTTTCTTGACTCGACCCTCTTGCATATGAGCTCACTGGTTATCCTGAACAACCTTCCGCTGGAGTCAATTTGGGTAAAACTCCTGTTTATTCAAGGCCCAGATGCTCATTGCCTTCCCAGTAAAGCCTTTCCCAGCTTCAAGTGGCAGAACAACCACATTCGATTCAGTTCTGTAATTATCTGTCTACATAGCTAATTCCTCCCTCAACTTTAAACACTTTCAGGACAGGGGCTATGCTTTATTCATCTTTCAGCAGTACAGTCTACTGGATATTGTTGAATAAGTAAAGGGAAAAAAATGAGAATTCAACTACAATTTAGCAAATTATTTACTGAACACACACACACAATACAAGAAAGACATTACATTAGGGTGATAGAAGAAGACACAAGTTAAACAAGATTTAGAATTGGTCTTCCAGGAGCTCACAGGGAGAGGCAAGGAGACAAGTTCTGGGACAAGTAATCAGAACCACTCTGCTCGATGTGCAGAGTGATTTACGTGATTTTACATCAGGCACGGAGAAAAATAAAAGCCATCATCATCATCACTTTTTATTGAGAGCTTACACTGTGCTAAGTGCATTGAAATCATCTTTTAATCATCAGAAAAACAATATGATGTAGGAAATATTGTTATCTTCACTTTACAGGTAAGGAAATGGGACTGATAGGAGTGAACCTACTTGCCTGTAAATTATATACTCAAGACTTAAACACAGACTCTTCATCTCACACACTCCAAATCAATCTCTCTGAGGTCAAAGCACTTCCTACAAAATACACTTGGCCTCCCAGATACTTTCTAAAGTACTTCTTAGTAGGAAACTTTTCAGGACAATTTTTGTCTGAGTAGCCTTCAGTCCTTCAGACTGACACTGCGTGAAACAGGCTAACAAATTCTACACGGCGCTCCTCAGCACAAACGTTCATGGACTGAATGTGCTCCCTCTTCTAGGGCTTGTCCACACTCTGTTTAAATAGCCCAACTGGCAATTTGAACATCTGGTGTGTTTATTTAATCTCTCAGCATTTTAGCCTCAGCTTCTAAAATAGGGAATTATCAGTTCCTACTTCCTCAATCTTACGCTTTTTAACACTGAGAAACTGATGTGACATGCTGAAAAAAAAAATCCTATAAATAGCCCACAGTGGCAGCTTTGCTAGAAGTAGCCAGAGTAGTGGCACTATTACACAGATGTGCACATTTGTTAAGTTTTTAGAAAAGCTAACACATGATTGTTTTTAAACACAGGCACTTTTTGAGAAGGCAACAACATGGACGTGTACAAATTAATACGGAATTTAATTTTCTGTGATTTTCACATGAGAAATAATATTTGAGGGATAAAAGACCAGTGAACACAGCTATGAGTTGAAGAGTGCCTATAATTGATAGATGAACTAGGCAAAAAAAAGTCTTAATATATAAGATGTAACTGATAGTATTGTCTCAGTCAAAGACATTCATCCAGGGACACTTTTAACCTGACCAACACCTTGTCTAGTTTGGACCTTGGACCTCTGCCCTCTTGCCCTATATGTCTACCTTTGTTTCTTCTATTACGTACCCTCTCTCTCCTAGACACATAAAACATTCTAGGAAAAAGGGAAAAAGTAAACCCGGACTTTGCATCTCGCCTATAAGCTCACTCTGGAGGAGCTACTTAATGCAAATGAAGTATAACCAGCTAAGCCAGGCCCAGGAAAGCTGAGCAGAGCCGAGCCTGGGAGGCCCCCTTTCTCTGGCCACCTGAGGCACCCACCTGCACCAACAGGGCTCAGGCATTCATAAGGAGGTGTTGCAAACCCCTGGGCAGAGACATGCTGCATACACACTAGATATGGAAAATGTATGAGGAAAAGAAAGATTAACTGACAAAAAGTTAATTAAAACTGGTCTAATTATGAGGTAGAATTTAACAATTACTTCAAAAAATGCCGGGTAACACAGGGCAGCACTGTCACTGAATTAATCATGAATGAAGAGACCAATGTGTAATTTCTGTGTGCATGAGGAAAACACTCACCAGACTCAACAAAGAGATCAGGGGAACAACATTGCACGGCCCTGCGCAAGGTGGGTTTTCCCAGTGGTGTTTTGGGAGGGAGCTAAGCAGATGTGCTCAAATATTTACAAATGCACAATATTCACATGCTCTTCAGCTGCCTGCCCTGCTGATTTCACAAGAAGTCACCTCCAATCTGGAGGCTGCTGGGGGGACCACCCAGGCTGCTTCTCCCCACTGAAGGAGCAGCTCAGTCAAGGTCTCCATAGCCTCTGACTTGTGCACTTGCTCAAGGTGCAAAGAAGACCAGCTGGTGATAAATGGGCAGAGCTCTTTCCAACCCTCAACTTCCAGGAGTCACTTTGCTCCATAGATTGTACAATGCAACAATCATCATGCGTGAGGCAAGGGCTTCCCACCTGTTTAGTAACTGCTCTCAACCAGCATTTCCACAGCCCAGTGCCATCCCTGCTTTAGGAACTTCACACCTCTCACTGGGGTAGCCTTGAAGGACCACAAGACACCTGCCAGCAAGGGCCTGTAGGAATGCTTTGTTTCCTGAATTCCAGGTTGTCAGCCTGGATATTTATACATAAGAAGTCTCCATTACTACAACTATTACCACTACTAGCCCGGGCTTTCTTTTCTTTTCTTTTTTTTTTTGGCAATTTTACTGACATAGAGTTCACATACTACACAATTCATTTATTTGACGTGTATAATTCAAGGGTTTTTAGTACATTCACAGCATTGCACAACCATCAGTACAATCAAATTTAGAATATTTTTATCACCCCAAAAAGAAACTTCATACCTGTTAGCTGTCACCATTCAAGTCTCCTGTTCCCAATGCGGCAGCTCAAGGTGACCACTAGTCTACTTTCTGTCTCCACAGATACCCCTGTTATGAATATTTAATATCAATAAAATCATACAATATGTGGTCTTTCATGTCTGGCTTGTTTCATCTAGCATAATGTTTCCAAGATTCAACCACTGTCTTAGTCCATTTGGGATGCTATAACAAAAACACCACAGACTAGGTACCTTATAAAAAACAAATGTATTTCTCACAGTTCTGGAAGCTGGAAGTCTGAAAACAGAGTACCTACCTACAAGGTCAGGTGAGGGCCCTCTTCTGGGTCTAGTTCATGACTTATTTTGCATTGAATTAAAAAATTTTTACTATTGTTCCAATATATGTTTCCATCTTGAGTGACCTTTTGGGAAGACTTTGAAGTTGAGGGTTTCTTCTACTCTATGTAATGCAATATTCTAAAGTGAACCCAGTTTGAGGCAGTGACTGTGATGATCTAATAAGTAAACAAATATGTTAACATTAATCAGTCCATGTGTCTACTAATGCTTGATATTATCAATTGTGTCTCAGAGAAGGATGGTATATAAGATCTCTGAATGAATGTGTATCCTAATTCAGACCAGGCATCCCATAACTTGAAAGGAAAATTTTCATTGAACGGAATACACAGGGATGAGCAAAAGTAGGTTTACAGTTTTGAGTCCATGGAACAGAGAGGTTATTCTTATATTATTATTTATTTATTTATTTATTTATTTATTTATTATTTATTATAATGCCAACCTACTTTTATGGACTCAATTCATCTCATATTTAGTCTTCTTCTTTTTTAGTTACCTTCTATTGCCTCTTCCAAAGGAGCCTGTCTTCCCATGAGGTGTCCAAAGTAGGGCATCTTCAGTTTTGTCATTTTTGCCTCCAGTGATATTTCAGGCTTAATTTGCCTCAAACTCACTTTTCCTCTCCCTGGTTATCCAGCAAATCTATTGAGCTCTCTTTCAACATTGAATTGCAAATGAATCCATTATTCTTCCTACCAGCATTCTTGACTGTCCAATTTGTGCATCCATACATAGTAACTGGGAATACGAGGGTATGAATGATCTCAGCCTTGGTCTCTAGTGACATACACATCTTTGCTCCTAGTGATCTTTCCTAATTATCCCATTGCTGTCCTTCTAAGTCTCAGCCTTCTCTTGATTTCTTGGCTGCAGTCCCAGTGTGAACTGATGTCTGAACCAAAATAAGCAAAATCTTTAACAATGTTGATGTCTTCATTGTCTACATTCAAGTTGGTTATTTCTTCTGCAGTCATAACTTTTGTCTTCATTTTAAAAGGCAGTCCTGAGTATTCAAGTGGACTTCTGGCCAAGATGGAGGTGTAGGTACACACACTATGCCTTCTCAAACAACCAAAATGAGGACAACATCAATTTAGAAAGAAAATAACAACCAGAACTGACAGAAAATTGAACTGCATGGAAGTTTGATAACCCAGGAGTTAAAATAGACACATTCATCCAGACCAGTAGGAGGGGCACAGTCTGGCAGCTGGGCAGAGAGGGGTTGCAGCAAAAACAAAAAAAAAAAGCAGTGGCACTGGGCATGCAGGAGGCGGCTGGCAGACCCCAGGTGTGGGGTGGCAATAGGCAGACCCACCTAGGCGGCAATTGTGAAGCAGGTCATGGCATGCAAGGTGGCTGGCCAACCCAGCAGTCCCACATTGGCATGCAGATAATCTATGCAAAACTAGGGAGCGAGACAGACCATGCAACCCAGGGTTCCAGTGCTGGGAAATAAAGCTTCAAAACATTGATTGAAAACACCTGCGGGGGTTGAGTTGCCAGGAGAGAATGCCAGCCTCACAGGAGAGTTCATTGGAGAGACCCACTGGGTCTTAGAACATGCACAAGCCCACCCACATGGGAATCAGCACCAGAAAGGCCCAGTTTGCTTGGGAGAAGCGGCGGAATGGACTGAAAACCAACAGAGAGTGGAGCAAGCACTGTTCCCTCTCGGACTCCATCCACCCCCACATACAGCATCACAACCCAGCAACTGGGTTGCCCCACCCTGGTGAACACCTAAGGCTCTGCCCCTCACTAGGTAACAAGTGTGACAAGACAAAAAAAATGGCCCAAACAGAAGAATAGGTCAAAGCTCCACAGCAAATACAACTAAGCAACCAAGAGACAACCAACCTATCAGATGCACAGTTCAATGCACTGGTGATCAGGATGCTCACAGAATTGGTTGAATTTGCTTACAAATTAGATGAAAAAATGAAGGCTACACCAAGTGAAATTAGGGAAAATGCACAGGGAGCCAATAGTGATGGGAAGAAAACTGGGACTCAAATCAATGGAGTGGACCAGAAGGAAGAAAGAAACAATCAAACAGAAAAGAATGAAGCAACAAGAATTAAAAAAAAATGAGGAGAGGCTTAGGAACCTCCAGGACATCTTCAAACGTTACAACATCTGAATTATAGGGGTACCAGGAGGGGAAGAGGAAGAGCAACAAGTGGAAAACATATTTAAACAAATAATAAAGGAGAACTTCCCCAATCTGGCAAAGAAAATAGACTTCCAGGAAGTCCAGGAAGCCCAGAGAGTCCCAAAGAAGTTGGATCCAAAAAGGAACACACCAAGGCACACCATAATTACATTAGCCAAAATAAAAATGAAGGAGAGAATCCTAGAAGCAGCAAGAGATAAGGAGACAGTCACCTACAAAGGAATTCCCATCAGACTGTCAGCTGATTTCTCAAAAGAGACCTTGCAGGCAAGAAGGGGCTGGAAAGAAGTATTTCAAGTCATGAAAGGCAAGGACCTACATCCAAGATTGCTCTATCCAGCAAAGCTTTCATTTAGAATGGAAGGGCAGATAAAGTGCTTCTCAGATAAGGTCAAGTTAAAGGAGTTCATCATCACCAAGCTCTTATTATATGAAATATTAAAGGGACTTATCTAAGAAAAAGAAGATAAAAAACATGTATAGTAAAATGACAACAAACTCACAATTATTAACAACCACACCTAAAACAAAAGCAAACTAAGCAAACAACTAGAACAGGAACAGAACCATAGAAATGGAGATCACATGGAGGATTAGCAACAGGGGAGTGGGAGAAGGAGAGAGGGGGAAAAGGTACAGAGAATAAGTAGCATAGATGGTAGGTAGAAAATAGACAGAAGGAAGGCAAGAATAGTATGGGAAATGTAGAAGCTAAAGAACTTATGACACATGGACATGAACTAAAGGGGGGAATGTGGGTGGGAGAGGGTGTGCAGGGTGGAGGGGAATGAAGGGGGAAAAATGGGACAACTGTAATAGCATAATCAATAAAATATATTTAAAAAATAATAATAAGAGGCAGTTCTCCATTGACCCTTTCTTCTTTCATTTTCATTAAAAGGTGTTTCAAATCTTTGCTCTTTTCTGCCAGTAAGATAATGTTATCTATATATCTTAAGTTATTGATATTTCTTCCACCAGTGTTCACCCTTCCTTCCTCTGAGTCTAATCCAAAGTTTCTGCATGATATATTCTACACACAGAGCTAACAAACAGCGAGCTAAGATGCACTCTTGCCTGGCACCTTTGCCTGGGGGAAATTAATCTGTCTCTCCATACTTTGTCTCGACAGTGACTTTGGGTCCACAACACAGATTATGCATCAGGACAATCAAGGGTTGAGGAAAGGCCATTTCATTCAGAGCAACCCATTAAAAGTTGTTTTAAATAATTTTTGGGATTGAAATTAATTATAAATTAACCAGGTATTTGTATTAGTAATATTTTTAACCTTTACAACTGCAGCAAATACTTTTTTTCCATGAAAAGTTATGTCTTAAAGTTGATCTGTAGAGCCAGAGAATGCATCTTTCTCTTTTATCAGAATTTACACATTTTTTCCTGGGTTCATGGTCACCTTCCTTGCAATGAGTGTTTTGTTGCAGCAAAAATATTTAACTATTCTAAAAAAACTTAGCTGTTCTCACTTTGATTTATTCTTTTTGTTATGATATTTAAAATGCAAAAATGCAACAGGTTGTTTTCATAGTGTTGGATAACAAATTTCTTAAAGATTTCCAGAAAACAAAAGTTTTATCAAAATGAGGGGAAAAAAACAACTAAGCAAAACTCCAAAACAGTTTACTTCGAGCACTAACATAAGCTGGCTTAGTGGTGTTTACAAAGTGCCAAACCAACCTGGTAGAGAGAAAAAAATCATGAACTTGCCTGGTTGCTTTGGCTACATATTGCTAGTTTTATTTTTTCACTAAAGAGTTTTGGCATTAGGGTGAAACAAACAAGGTCTGTCCAGAAGGTATCCAGGCATGCAGTATGAAAAACAGAGACATCTATTGAAGAAGGTACACGACACAAGAAACACTGTATATAGGACAATGACACTGTAGTCCCCTTCAAGGTAGGCACCTTGAGACCTCACACAGTTCTCCCAGTCATCATCAGCTGCCCTGTCGTATTTTCCTTAATTTCATTGACAGTGTGAAATCTCTTCCCTTTCAAAGGTGATTTTAGGTTTGGGAAAAGGTAGAAGTCACAGGGTGCCAAATTTGGGCTGTAATGGAGGCTGAGTCACCTGGGTGATTTGATATTTCACCAAAAAGCTCTGCACTAGACACAATGTGTGAGTAGGCCCATTGTCATGATGAAGCTTCCATGACCAGTTGCCCATAGGTGCAGGTTTCTAAACCATCCGGATAGTTTCCATGGAGGAATGTTCAAGAAGCTAAATGCAGAATTTGTTACAGATTCATTGCTTTACTCATTGAGTCATTTTGAGGGTGATGGCCACACAGTACACATGCTCACTCAAGTGTGTCTACTGCCCCCACTGACTAGTACAATGAAGTTGTCATTGTTCATGCATGTGCATTCCAGTCCACTCTCCTTGACTGCCAAGGAGGTTACATCAATGTTTCACAAACCATTCTTGTTATATTAACAATGGTTGGACATTTTCCAGACAGACCTCGTACATACATATAGCTTTATTCAATTGCATAGATTTTTTTAAAAATGTAATTTGAAGAGTTAGACTTTTCCAAAGTTTTGATTAAAGACTAAGTTAGAAGAAAATAATGGCATTTTTCTTTTAAATCAGAGAGTTTCAGATATTGGGACATCACTTCTCTCTTTGAAACATGTTTATTTAATAGTATGATTTTGTCCTTTTTCTTAAGCATATGTTCCTTTTAAAAATGAAATCTCTTGTGTACATCAAAAGAAAAAAACAAAATTTAAGCAATTACTGAGGAACATAGTAACTTTGCAAAAACTAGTAGGTTTTCTTACAGTTGACTTTATAACTTTCAAAGGACTGAAAGTCCTTAAAGTTGACTTTATAATTTTCAAAGGACTGAAGGAGAGGAGAGTTTCAGTTTATCAGGTATTGCATCATAATTTTACAATTTTATTGAATATATCCAAAGAGCTGATATGGACAAAAGTTCAGAATAAAACCAGAAGTTTATGATAATTAATTCATTTGAAATAAAAGAGCATATCTTAAAACACTGGAAATTAGAAAATCAAATATTAGGTTAGATATTTTACAAGTGCATATTTATATCATTTTATTTGTTATTAAGGTACAATGTCTATATTGGTGGCTTCAGTTAAGTAAGTGGTCATTTTACCTATTACATGAAAATTGTGTTTTAAATTAATGCAATGAAATGTAACTTTTACTTTTATTTTTTTGTGAGAGGACAAGTACATGATCACTTGTTTCCCTTGATACATCCTAATCATTACTAATAAAATAATATCCATTTAAAAATTAAAATTTGATGTTTCTTCTTGACTCCATGTTGAATGTTTATAAAGATACAAGCAACATAATCAAGCGGCACAATATGATTATTTGCCATTTTTAGAATTTTAGTCCAACCCCTGGACAGATCATTTTCAATTCACCATCTTTTGTTTGTGTTGCAACATTCTGCATCTCTTGACACTTCTGCAGAGTACCTGTTACAACGTTTGTCTCTTCACCTCTTCCATACCCTAGTGTTCACACCTCGAGGAATTATCATGTTACAAGTAAACAAATATGTTCTATCTACCAGTTTGCAAAAGTGGGCAAAACAAGTTTTTTTTACCACTACTCAACATACACTGTAAATACATCTCATGCATGCTTATTAAGTTTTAATTGAAACATTAAATCTGAGGCTAAATTACCACTGAATGATATAGCCCCTGTTCATTCTTTCATATTTTGTTAAGCAAGCAATCTACAGTTGCTTTTTGCATTTGATAGGCATTGATGGCTCAGTTAAATGACCTGGAGATTTTACCTGCCTAGAAAAAAGAAACGAGGAAAGTGAACATTTCCATTTGAACTGAAGACCAGATACAGGGTAATAGAAATATTTTCCCAACAAAATGCCATCTTTTGAATTGTTATGTTGTATTTCTTTGGGAAAAGGTAAGGAATCTGCCTGCTCTTGCACCAGATTCCAGGTATGGAACGATCACATGTGATTATTCTTTCTATGCCAGCATCTGATTTTAGAGAGCTGATGAGAAGCCAGCTCACCAAGGCTGTCCATACTAACTTCCAGTTGGGTTACAAATTCCACACTTTCAGGGCAGACTAAATGATTCATCAGAAGCAGATTCAGGCAGTGAGTCCTGGCAAAAACCCATTGGGTGAAGTAGAGCAACAAGATAAGCTGGAGCGTATTTACCAGTCTAAAAAATAAATACAGCCCTAAAAATGTGTTTCCAGGTTTATTTAGAGATAATATTTCTTTCCATAGAGCCATCCATAATCATGAGGTGTTGTGGTACTTCAGCAGACAATTTAATATTGAATTTCAATTCCTTAAGGCAGTGAGGAGGAGGGAGAAAGTTTTGAGTGGAATCTTTATATAGTAATGTCAGTGATGTCATCAGTTACACAACTGCCACCTCCCTGGTTAAATTTCTTAATCATTATGTTAATCGAAGAAAAAGTACATGTGGCTAATTTTTTAAACCAAGGCACTATGTGGGAATACTCACCATTTTATTGAATGTCACATGGCAGGTATTGTACTAGGCTGTAATTGTACTAGGTATACTATATTTAAGATATAAATTTATAGTTATTATATTAGGCTATACTCACTCATATAAATATATATGTGTGTGCAAATATATATGAAAGAAAATGGCAGAAAAAGTCTTCAGAGTAGTGTTAAGTTTCAAGATGAGCCTTTCTTAAATGTTACAACGTGTAAAAACCTCCATTAGGGGAGGTTTGTTCTCCTAGAAAGAAATGGAGTATCATAGTTCAGTTTCTAAGTTATCTACATTTTTCTTTTAGGGACATGAAACTTCAAAAACATGATGAAAATTTTAAAGTAATGAAGTTATTCTCTTGTTCTGATGCTAGTGTATACATATCCTTATAAATTAATGGGAAATTAATGATTGTGCATCAGTTCTTGAAATTTGGGAGGACTTGGAATGTATTCAGTCTTTAGCATATTGGATATAGTGGACAAAAGTATCCAACTTCTTAAAGACTTAACCGCCTGTCTTGTAAGCATCTGCTTTCAAGAAAAGCTGTTCCAGGGATCTTATGAACTGCTTCTTGTTTTCCTGAACACCATATTCAGGTTCCACTCAAGGACTGTTGTTTTAGAATATCTGGTAAGAAGTTGACTTTGTGAGGTCTTCCCAGGGAGCTAACATCTTTGTGTCTGTCAGCCAAAAAAAAATTCACAGAAAATAAAGTATTTATGTCAGCTAGTATTCTGCTAACTTAAAATTATAATTCCCACTCAGAAAAAAATAACTTATGTGGACTAAATAAGTTCACATTGGTGGTTATACATTCTTGAAAAAAATGTATATTATTGAAAAAATCGTATTAGTAACATTTTTTAAACATGTGATCATTCACTAGGTCCTTGTAAGAATACATTTCCCGTGAATACTAGCCATGAACAGCACACAGCCTCCCACCATGGAAAACACCCATTCCTTTTCAATGCTCAGCACCCTCTGCCCCCTCCTCGGAAGCCACGGTCGGCTCCCAGCCAATTAAAACATGCTTCAAGTATGCGGTGAAATATGAGCAGACCTTCCCAACCACGACAGAGGGGTCCATAAAGCTAAGTGAAGTAGGAGGAAAGATAATTACTATCAATATGCCTCCCACATGGGAAACTGTTAAACTTATCATTCCTCTCAGTGGTATGTTTGATGTAATATGTTCATTTTTGTACTTATTGTTATGTTTCAGGATGTTGTCTAGGAAAAGGTGTCTAGACAGAATGGAAAAGAACCTTTTCAGTAAGACTTGTAATGATTGTAAAGTGACAAAAAAGTAACAACTCTGGTCATTCTATGATGGAAACTTCTAGAAAGATTGTTTTCTGTAGTAGGGTATTTTGAATTTTTCTAAAATAGGTCTTGATAAAGGAACATTCCCATAAAACTGGAGTATCCCAAAATCTTAGAGAAAATGCATTCTTGCTGTTCAGGATACTTGGAGAAATATACTGAATGAAAACCAAAGAAACAACACACAAAAATCAACTGTGATTTTAAAGAAATTGCCTGATTACTAGCTCCCCCAAATATAAGAATATGACCACTGAGCCTGGTGAGGGTTAATCAGAACTGTGACTCCACTGACCAGAGCTTTACATGAGACTATTCACTTACGCCTTTGGGTAGCACAGGACTGCTGTTACAAATAATAATGGTAACTAACATTACAGGAAGATTTAGCATTATATTCAACACCTCCTACAGATTCTGAATTTAATCATCCTTATAGACTTTGGGAGCATGTTAGGTTGTGAGAAAGCAATGAGTATGAAGATATAATCTCTAATGATTATATGTCTATCAATTACTGGGCATCTACTAAATGTCAGGTATTAATATTCATTACCTAGTCTAATCTTTATATACTCATTAGAAATGTATCATTATCACCATGTTTACAATTCAGGAAAATAAGCCTAAGACATTGTAAGCAATTGTCCTGAAGTCACACAAAAGATACAGAATTTAAACATATATTCAACTACCAAAATCAGTGTTCTTGCCAATTTACAAAAGATATTAAGTTTCCCGATTTCACAGGGAATCTACAGTAGAGGTTCAGTACGTATGAAGTGCTTTAGGCCCAGGTGATAGGTCCAGGCACTGAACTCATCTTTCTGAATTAGCAAGTGTATTTTTATTTTATGGTTTATATTACACAGTTTATAATTCAAAGTAACTATTACCCAGAATTTTCTACAGCTTATAATAAGAACTCAGCTCAAATAAACCAAATGCTGGGTGTCTCCGATGGCTTTTATGTGTCACATCGGCAAATATGGATTCTTTTAAAGCAGGTTCACAAATCAGTAACCAACAGGCTAGGCCAGATTTGGCCTATAGTTCTGTTTTACTCAGCCAGCAAAGTATTTAAAAATATTAAGCCCATATTTTAAAATCAGGAGATTTTACACTCAATCTGAATTTGAAACTTCTCTTAAACACTCAGATGGCTAGAGCAACACCGCCCACATTCTCTCAGGCCAGCACTTGGCGAGGGATGCTCAGCGGCTGCCCCGTTGGATGGGGCCTGGATCCCATTTGCCTCAATTTCCAGTATTTCCTGAGGCTCTTAAAAATCCCACTTACATTACTGTCTCTGCTACCATAGCACCATCAAAAGTTATGTAATAAAGAATGAAATTGGAAGATCATGTTTTTTATGAGCTTAGAAGAAAGTATATTTCTGTGTGAAATGAAGGACATGACCACATATTTAATATAAAAGACCTAGTCCCCTTCCTGAACTTACTTGAGTTTTCTCCCTCTGTCTCTCCCTCCCTCTCTCTCTCTCCCTCTCACCCTCTTCCTTTCTCTCTCTCTCTCTCTCCCCCCTCTCTCTCTCTCTCTCTCTCTCTCTCTCTCTCTCTCAGTCTAGCTAAAGGTTTGCCAAAATTTTTTTTAAAATATACCTCTTGGTTTTAAAATTTTTCTATTGTTTTTCTACTCTATTTACTTCTGCTTCAATATTTATTTCCTTAATTTCCTTACCTTTGAGTTCACCTTGGTCTTCCTTTTCTAGTTCCATACAGGGCAAAGGTTGCTACATCCTGCAAGCTGTGGTACGCTGTGTTTTTGTTTTCATTTGTCCTGAGATACTCTTTACTTCCTTTTTTATTTCCTTTTTGATCCAGTGGTGGTTTGAGTGTGTTTTGGTTCCCATTTATTTGTGCATTCTCCCATTTTGTTGCTGTTATTTATTTGTTTCATTCCATTGTGGTTGGAAAAGGCATCTGGTCTGATTTCAGTCTTCTTAAATTTTTAAGACTTGTTTTGTGCCCTAACAAGTGATCTAACCTGAAGAATGATTCAGGATACTCTTGAGAAAAGTGTATATTCTTCTGTGTCCACCCTATTGTACAGTGGAAAATTCTGTTTCTTTCTTTAAGGTTTAGTTGGTCTACAGTGTATGTTAAGTCTGCTGTTTCTTTATTGATTTTTTCTTTTGCCTGGTCAGAGTGGTGTATCAAGGTGTCCTATTATTATTGTATTGCTGTAAATTCTTCCTTTTAAATCTATGAATATTTATGCTATATACTTAGGTGTTCTGATTTGGGGGCATATATATTTACAACTGTTATATCTTCCTTCTAAATGGACTCTTTATCGTTATGTGATGACCTTTTTTTTATCTCTAGAGACCATTTTTGACTTATAGTCTACTTTGGTCTCAGTATATCCATTCCTGATTTCTTTTGCTTATCATTTGCATGGAATATTTTGTATCCCTTCCCTTTCAGTCTGTGAGTCTTCGAATCCAAAGTGAACTTCTTGCAGACTACCATTAGATCTTGGTTTTGTTGTGGTGGTGGGTGTTCTGCTTTTTATTCATTTAGCTATTCTGTGTCCTTTAATTGGGGGGTTTAATTAATTTACATTTAAAGTGATCACTGAAAGAGAATGATTTATTATTGTAATTTTGTTCATTGTTTTCTGTTTTTCTTGTAGTTACTTCGACGTTTTTTCTCTTTCTATCTTCCTTTGTATTTTATTATTTTTTTTGTATTGACAGGTTTTGATTGCTCTCTCTCTCAACTTCTATAGATATTTTCTTTGTGGCTACCAAGGGGCTTACATAAAATATATATGTAAAAGTTGTAACAGTCTATTTAAAGTTGATAACAACACATCCAAGAAAAAAATCTTTTACTTTTTCTCCCCCTATACGCTATTGGTGTCACCATTCACACCTATTTATATTATGTATCCATTAACCTAACTTCGTTATAATTGTTTTTAATACTTTTGTCTTTTAACTTTTATAGCAGAATTAAAAGCAATTTATGACCCACCACTATAGTAACGCAATATTGTTTTCCCCTTTCCTAACTTATTTACCTGAAAGTCCCTGTAAGTGTTTTAGCTTGTCACTCATTCAAAAGCTATTTCAAACCACATTTTCCAACTATGCTGTTAAACACATTTTTTAACCTCACTTCCTGAAACCTTCAGAAAGGCTTCTGCTGTCAGGAGTAGGCGACTGGGAGACAACAGTTGTGGGGCCTCGGTCAACCCTCCATTCTCACAGTCTTTCACCTTTCTTAGAGGAGCCCCCCCACACACACACAGCAATCTGATCTGTTTATATATTTGCCAACATTTTTGTTTTAACACCTGGTGCTACAATTAGAATAAGGCTTAGAAATTACCTTTGCAATGATGAGTATTAGACCAGCTCTATGTACCTTCACCCTGTTACAAAAATATGAGATTGCAAAGATTGCATATTGACACCCCAAATCCCAGAGTACTTAAACCCTTGAAGCTCCATTCAGGAAGAGCTGGGGTTACATAATAAAAGCACAGTTTGTAACAGGGCAGGGGGTAAAAGCACAGAGTTCTTCTCCTCTTCACATAATGTCTGTTTGTTAATGCCTCCCAAGCTGGATCCCAGCTCCCGGAGACTAGAATTGGTCACAGGTAGTTAGTAGGATGGTGGGTGCTTGGGCCAAACTATGCAAGTTTGATTCCCAGTTCCTCCATTTGCTAACTGTACATGTGACATTGTACATGTTTTTTATTTTTTATTTTTGTAACCTCTCTGAGCCTCAATATGCTCATGGGACAAGAAAAACAGCAGTAGTCTTTCACCTCTTAGGGAAGTTTTAGGACTAATGATTTATGACATACATTTAGAAAAGTGGATGGCACAGTGACTTCTCAGTAAATATTAGCTCTTATTATTTGTATTTCTTCTGGGATTGAATGGAGGCACTGGGATTCTCCCAATGATTGAAACGTAACCTCTTTAAAACTGATCTCTTGATTTTGCTGCAAACCTGGTCTTTCCCAGTCTCTTCCATCTCAGGGAAATGCACCATTATTTAGAATTGTATGAGCCAGAAAGCTGAACACCACCCCACCCAATTTCTCTCTTCCTTGATGAAGAAATAGTTATTAATATGTTCACTACTTCCCACATGTTCATTGAATACAACTGTTTCTCTCTAAGACACCATTATATTTTACTTGGTTTCCTACAATAGCCTTCTTACTCTGGTCTCCCAGATTTTACTCTTGCCTCCTTCCAACCTACTTTCTAGGCAGCACTGGAATGATCATGGTAAAACAAAACAAATAGTTGGATCCTGTCACATCCGGCTTAACCCCTTCAGTGGCTTCCCACTATACTTGGAATAAAGTCTAGATTTCTTAACAAATTGAGCTGGTTTCCAACTCTAGCTTCATTTCTTGTTACTCCCCCACCTTTATAAGTGACTACAGGCAACCTGACCCTTCTTTAGCTCCATAAACACAAGAAAGTCTTTCCTGCCTGTGAATCCCACCCCCCTGCTTGGGCTGCCCATTTCTCTCTATGTGGCTCTAGGTACTGTCCTACTGTCAGGTCTTTGAAGACTTGATTTGACCTAGGGAGATCTTTTTGCCCATAATTCCCTGTTATTGCATCCTGATTATCTCCTTTATGATTATAATTTGTAACTATGCACAGTAATTACAAGAACAAATGAATGAATAAGAATGAACAAATGAAGATATGTATACATACACACATAGAGAATATGTTTGTTTTCTCACTTGTTTGTTCTTCTTACAGAAGATAAGCCTCATAAGTGAAGGACTGTATTTGTTTTGTTCTCACAAAAATATAAATATTGGTGGAATAAACACACAAGTAAAAAGTTTTTCAGACTTAAACCACAAAAATATTTACAAAGAATAAAATGTTCAAGAAGAGTAAAAAATTGTAGATCAAAAGTCATTCCAAAACAACATTTTGACTGCCTGGGAGTCTAGCACTGTGCCACAGAAATGAAATATGTTACCAAGAAACTGAGTCAACCTGAGTCAATGAGATGAAGGGAATCTCTGCTCTCCCACCAAATGTCTCATGATGCCACCACGGGAGAGTCAGTGTGCTGAATGTCACTCAGGTTGACCAACATAACAATTATTAAATTATCACAAGAAAAATGATGAAATTGAGCAAAATTTCAACTCTTTATCAGTGTCAACATAAATCATAAAATAACTCTAGGATTGTTCTTGCTGTTTATCCAAAAGGACCAGTTAATTTGAGGCAAAATATAGCTTTCACCTTAAGGTAAATATATGATTACTTTGTTTTATTTTTATTGACTGCTAAAAAGTATAAT
Source organism: Phyllostomus hastatus (assembly GCF_019186645.2). Classification (NCBI taxonomy): domain Eukaryota; kingdom Metazoa; phylum Chordata; class Mammalia; order Chiroptera; family Phyllostomidae; genus Phyllostomus; species Phyllostomus hastatus. The sequence goes on along the minus strand of NW_025333912.1, from coordinate 1,307,858 downwards.
ATCATCTCCTACCCAATAATACTCTCTATAATACAATATTATTTTCACTCTTCACTAGATAGAAGCATCGGTAAAATATACAATGAAAGAGCAGTGGGCTATCTCTATGATGTGTTGACATAATTTGATAATATAATCTGAGAGGTAGCTATGAATATTACCTTTCTGGATACTTTTTACCTCATGAAATATAAACATTCATTATCTAGAAGCACTAACTATTGTACCATTTCAAGTAAGAACACTTTATTAGTAGGTCAGTAACTCCACCCACTGTTTTCACACAGATTGGCACATTGCTTACAAAAGTCCACACTTCTCAGCAAGGCACAAGAGGATTATCCTTGAGAACTGTCTTGAATAAAAACAGAGCATGCCTCTCATGAATCCACCTTCTGAGTTACATATAATTACTTCAATGAAACCTAAAGCACACTCTTTGGAGGAAAAGCTACCACACACTTCCCGCAGGGGGCTCTTGGGGCCACTCCATCGATGGGCTGCTTAAGGCAACTCACAAGTTCCACTGGACACGGAGGCAATGCTCAGAAGTGGGTTTGACCAAGAACACAGAATCCGGCGCTTCTCCAACTCATCCTTTCTAAGATGATGCAATTTCATGTCAATGTTTTAGAGTAGAATATGAAGCAGATTTTCTCCTGAACGATTAAGGCCTGACAAGTGCCTCCTCTTAGCCCTGGCACCTTGTTCCTATATATGTTTGCTAGTTTTGCTGCACAAAGAAACACATTTGGGGGAGGAAAAAAAAAGATAAATAGATTTTGCCAGGTTGGCGTTGAACCTATCTTTCACACCACTGTGAAGTGCACTGCCAGGATGTGTGATATGTAGTTAGAAGAAGCAGATGGAAAAGCGTTTTTGAGGGGCTTTTTGATGGTTCTGAATCTATGCAGCATTTACACACCAAAGCATGCTTGTTCATCTGTTATATATTTAGGGATATTTAAACTGTGAACATTTGTCTTCCTTAAAGACTACAAAAGTATCTGGAGACTGACTGACTTACTAAATAGACATGGTAAATTGATCAATAATTAGTTTGACATCCCTTTTCCCTCGGCCCCCTCACTCCCAACCAGCTCCTGACCCCCATTCCATATTGCCTGACAGTAGCCTTATGTGGAGCCTCAAGCATCCTATGTCATGGAAAATGCCAAAGCACCTGAAGAAAAATATCCTCCCTGTGCGTGAGTGTGTGTGTGTGTGTGTGTGTGTGTGTGTGTGTGTGTGTGTAGAGACTGAGAGAGGAAAAGGACACTTTTAAGAAGCCCTATTGAAAATGTGGGGCAATTGAAAGATATTGAATATTAAATCTAACTCAACAAAAGGTAGAAGTTTCCACAGTCAGGGACTTTCTGCTGAGAATTTTCTCCTAATGTTTCTAAATATGATAGTGGAGGTGAGTCCCACCAAAACAAAATACAATTGAATGAGTCATAGGTTATTCATCTTCCCCAATTTTATCTGTCTTACCCACTAGAAACCAATGAAAATAAAACTGAATTCTGAACATTGAACCCTGGTGCTATGGACTTAATGTTTGCATCTCCCCAGAATTCATATGTTAAAACCCTAATCCCGAAGGTGACAGTATTTGGACATCAGACTCTAAGAGGTAATTAGGTTTAAATGAAGTCATGAGGATAGGGTCTCATGATAAGATCTGTGCCATTGCAAGAGGAGGCAGAGAGCTTACTGCCCCACCCCACTTGCCCTTCAAGTCCGAATACAGCCAGAAGCCCTCTGCAAATCGGGAAGAGGGCCTTACCAGAGAGCAGATCTGCTGGCAGCTTGATCTTGGGCTCCCATTGCCTAGAACTATGTTTGTTGTTTAAGCCACCCAGTCTATGATATTTGTCATAGCAGCCTGAGCTGACAGAGAGACCTGGAGTAAATTCATAGTCACTTTAAAGAGCTGACACCCACATAGGCCCTAAGACCATAGTGTTTTAATTAAATGACTCATATTCTCTGAAACAGCCTAGATCAGTCATCTGTGTTTAACATACACTCCCCCATGCATTCCTCACCTTGGGTGTCCAAACGAGCCATTTCAGAGGAAGGTATCAGGGAAAGAACAGATAAGTAGGTAGTTACAGCCACAATGTCACTGCTGTAATATGATACCTGGAAGAAAAATAGAATTACTGACTCTAGATTGTTCTGTAAATTCTTAAACCCAAAGGGTATTTAAGAGCTAGCCTCGGCTCCTCTTCAGGCACCATGCTCTGCTCCCCATTGTATGGCAGCTACAAGGCATTCAAAAGAAAAGAAGGAAGGGCCACAGAACTCTGAAGACAAGCACACCCAATTTCCACAGAAGTTGGCATAGCAAACCACAACTTTCTTCCAGAAAAAAAAAGTATAATTTTTTAACTTAAAGGCAAAGTTTATTTTCTCACTACTTCAGTTATTGCTTGGGTTCACCACGATTAATATTCAGTTAATATGTTAAAAATCAATTGTTGGAAACCCAAGGATCTCCAATATTTTATGGGCTCAGTTGCAGAGAGTTGGAAACACTGACCATCTACTTAATAGCCCAAGCTCCAAAACTCCCTATATTAATTAACATATGCAAAGTATTGAGCTCAGCATGGGCGCCAGAAGAGGCAATCAATAGATACCAGTCCGAATCCTCCTTACAGGGTTGTTTAGAGGATTTATTATGAAGCACTATTTCCTGGCACATATTAGGGGCTCAATAAATGTTAATTTCCTCTCCCCACCCCTTTCCTTTGTAGTTAAACAAAAACAAAACCTATGACATTTTTAAAATGTGAAATTCTGATAAATTTGAGAGAACATTCTGTGGACCCAAGAATAAAAAATGATATCTTCTAACTAAAAATAATGTTTGTGAAACTGATTTGCATTTCAAATTTTGGCAGTACACCTATGAAGGGTGTCTCTGGCTCAGAATTCTGGCAAGAGGTGATGAGGACTTGAACTAAGGTGGTGGCAGGAGGTTGGAGGCAAACGGTTGTTAAGAGGCGGGATAGCAAAATTGTCAGGACTTGAGCGCTGCGGAGAGACAACCTGGGTTCCATCTCAGCACCAGCCCTTACTAATTTCAGCACTTCTCTTACTTTCCAATCTGTGAAATAAAGAAAAAATTATCCTGACTTTACTGAATGATGCAAGGATTCAATGGGACAATACATGTAAAGTCCTGAGCATAGTTCCTCTGATGTTAATGCAATAAATGTTGGCTATTATTAATAGATGTTGTTTACTATTGTGTATCTACTCACAATGAAATACCTATCCTCTGCTACTTAGTCCTCACTGGGTCCCTGATCACATTAAAAACCTTCACTGAAAAAAAAAAATGAGCCCTCTATGTGGAAATGGGACTTTGTTCTGGAAAAAGAATAAAAATCAAAATCTTTAATTGTTACAACAGAATTAACTTGGGACCTAAAAATCTGGCATTTGGTTTTTGAGTCCTACTTCAACTAGTAACACAGAATTCTAGTGTTCCAGGTACTGGCCCAAAAAGCTCAGACTTAAACTGGGTGCCATTCAATTCCTGCCAATATTCAGTTGAAAAACTGCATTTGAGAACTAGAGTCTAAAAGAGAGTGTGCCCATCTATTCCCAAAGTGTACTGAGTAGTAGTCTCCGTTCACCATAAAAGTAGTGGCTAGGCTTGGGTCAGTCAGCTTTCCACTGGAACATTTTGGATAAATTAATTTTTTAATGCAGTGTCAATAAATGATGTATTTGTATAAAAACATTTTTTATTGCCAGGAAAACTAGAACTATTACCCAGTAAGTTATTTAACTATTCATATATAAGACTCCATATAAAAAAATTTCTCTCAGATATTCAGGTTATAAAAAGTCACTCCTGAAGAAATAATATGTGTGTTTATTTTTGTTGTTGTTATTAATCAATAACTATATTGTTTTGTTATGCTTTCAGGGATCTCACTATTAAATTTCATGTTCAGTATAATGCAATTTGTAATTAAAGTTAATGAAATTGGTGGAATTGTTTCCCATCTTTTTCTACCACTGTTTTCCTTTCATTATGGAAGGATATAGCTAATGGACCTTGTAAGGGGTTGATAAAATAGATGGTCAAGACATATTGAGTCTTCACCACCATGAAGTACTTTAATATACTAAATTTTCATGCTCTTAGATATTTTTAACTGTTATACATAAAATATTAGTAAAAGCTGTCTCAAAATTTTTTCAAGTAGAGTGCACATGATTTGTTAATAAATAAAATAATATATCTCAACATATATCGCTCTGTTTGAGGTGTTAAATAAATATCTATAGGATAGCTATTGTGTGCCAAATATAAAATTGTATGATGTTGATGTTGATCAATTAAATAAATTTAGCTCAATAAATGAACCAAAATATTGAGGAGAGATCATATATTCATTTGGCCTTTTTTAACTTTATTTTTATTGTCGACACTATTACAGACGTCCCCATTTACCCCCTCTTTGCCCACCTCCACCCAACCCCCTTCCCTCTGGCCATCACCACACTGTTGATTGTGTCTATGTGTCATATATACATGGCCTTTTAAAGTAAGTTTTACATTACACAAGTATGCAACATCTTTTTTAATTTAAAAATATAAATAATCAAAATAAAGGAATTAATATTAAAATAACTTGAAATCCCACCAACAAAGATAGCCTTTACTACTTTGTTAAATATCTGTTCATACTATTGAATATTTCCATGCAAATTTATTTATATAAATACATATTTGTACTTAATTATAGAATCAAATCACTTAATTATACTTTAATATATTATAAATGATATTTCATGTAAGTGAATGTAGAGGAATGCTTCTTGATGGTTGCATAGTATTTTATTGTATAACTAATTGATTAAACCAATTCTACATTATTTGCTGTTTAATTATTGGTTCATCTCACCAATTTTTTTAAGATTGTATTTAAAGAACCAGCAGATAACAACCAACCTACGGAGAGAGAGAAAATTAAAGCTGAACTAGTACGTTAAACTAGTGACAGGAGTTTGAGCCTCCAGGAGGGCAGGCAATGGGCACTGCCTTACCTGCCAATGGGTGTGTGGATTGTACAGCCATTCAGGAAGAAAATTCACAAGATTCTTCAACATGCTTAATGAGTTGCAGATCCTTTAAACTAACAATTCTACTTCCAAAAAGTTATCCTACAAAAGTAACCAAATAGTGGCATATATATTTATCCAAGTTAGCACTTCTCAGCAGTGTTACTATAAGGCAATACAGACTCAGGGAGAACTTCCCTAGCTCTATATTTTCTTCTCAGTACTTAAAATTTTTTATCTATTTTCACATTTACAAAATTAAATCCTCTAGAATCTATTTTACTTTACTGTGCAATGATCTAACTTTATCGTGTCTCCTGATTGTTAGTCATATCTCCTACACCATTACTGAATAATCTATCTTATCTACAATGATCTCAATAAAATCTTAAACATTAAAAACTTTTTAAAAGCATAGTTAGTTGAGTTTCAATATTCTTCATTTTGGTCCTTATGTTTGCTTTCTATCCTGATGACAACGTCAAACCGATTCTTTGTTACAATTTGATAATTATTTATCCTTTACCTATTTAACAAATATGTATCTATTGAAGATCTATTATTTGTAAGTTGTTGAGTTGACACAATGAGCAGAAGAGACACACCTATTGCTATCACAAGACTAATAGTTTAATGAAGAAGATGGAAAATAAGAAAATCATTCCACATGTAAATTTATACTTACAAAATATGACAAGTACTGAGAAGGAAAAGGACAGGGTATAAAGAAAGCATATATTCACTCCATGGCATAAGAGAAGCTTCATTCCTTCCAATTAATATTTTCTTCCAGAATTTTCTTCTAGATATATTTCACAAATGTCAGATATATCTTCAAGTTTTTAAATAAATTCCATCTGGGTGTCAATCAGGGTTGAATTAAATTTGCAGTTGACTATAAGAAGATTTTATACATTTATAGTATTGAAATTTGATAGCAAAGAACAAGGTGAGTTTTTCATTTAATGTCTTTTTTTGAGGAGCCCTGCAGTAAATTAATAAATTACAGGTTTTAAATAAGATTTGAACACTTATTTACAAATTTGTTACCAGATATTTAATTTATTTTGTTATAATTGTTAGTGGAATCTTTTTCCATATCATCTTCTAAAGATAATTATTGGCATGCAAATTAGCTATAGAGTTTTGTGAGTTTGTTCAATGATGACTGTGATATTCTGTTCTGTTTTAAGTTGCCTAATCACCACTATTTTCTGTGGACCTTCTTGGTATCTCAAGTGGATCATCAAGTAATTTACTTTTTCATTCCAATATTCATATCAATGTTAAAGTTTTAATAAAATTTATTGGCCTCTTATTTCTTAACATTAAATTAAAATGGTGATAGTATGTCTTTTTCCTGACATTAAAATGCAGTTCTCCTAGTGTTGCCCCAAAATGCACAATTCTGATTACTGGCTAGCTCTGAAGTCTATGTATTTATTTTGTTAGAAGAAATCCTCATGTTTCTAGTATAGTAAAAGTGGTTTTACTAACTGAAATATAGATGTTCTTTAATATTACTAAATATATTCACAGCAACTAAGATGATCATGTTCTTTTTTCCCTTTTTTCCTAATACTGATGATAACTAATACTAATACACTTCCTCATCATGGGCTATCCTTGAGTGAACAGCTGAATTACAATTTAATAAAGAGTTTTGTACTGTATTTTAAGTGAGTTTAATACATACTTTTCTTAGTTTTTCTTTGTCTTTTTTCTTATATCTTCTATTGATCTTTTTCTGGTAATAGGATTTCTAACATCAGATTTTACAGACTTTCTTATAATTAGAAAATTCCATTGTTTATGCTATAAAAGATGCTAAATCATTTAAGAATTTTTCTTGATATTTTTTGAAAAAGTTCTCCAAGAAGCTTTGTGAGCCTTGAACCTTTTAGAATGGGAATCTTTATTAATTTTTCATCATCTTTATGGTTATTAATCTATTCGGGTTTTGTTATAATTTTTTAAATATTTGATTATTTATATTTTAATGATAGCTACATTTATTGGTATGTATCAAATTTTGTTAAATGTACTCTTAAAATCAATTTTATTTTTTCTGAAAGTGTAATTACATAGTCTCAAATTGAATTTGGAATATTTTTGTTTTACTACTTGTATTTTTTTATTACCTATTATTTTAATGAGAAAAAATTCTTGGAATATTATCAATTTACTATTTGCTATTATCTAATTAGTTGTAATGTTTTTATTTTTTAGTAATTTCTCTCCTAGTTCTTTTGTTTGCTGGATATTTTTCCAATTTCTCCGGGTAGGTTCAGTTTATTGTTTTACTCTTTGGTTTCCTTCTTAATAATTTTCCTATTGATTTCTTTAACAATAAAAACCCTTGAGATAATAATCTTCCTCTAAGAATAGTTTTTGGCTACATCTCATGTGTTTTGATACATAAAGTTTTAAATTAACTTTTAATTTTCTAAGTAATCTATAATTTCAGTTCTGATTTATCTTAAATTAACACATATTTGTACTTATGTATATAATATTTATATTCATATTTAATATGTGTATATGAATATATATTTAATATCCAAGTTATAGTATTTATTATACATCTGTTACTAATATCTACTTTGATTTCATTGTGGTTAGACAATGTGGCCTAAAGTTAGAATTTACTGAAGTTTTTTATTTTTGCAAACATTCTGTGAATACATGAAAAAGAAGGTATATTTCCAATTTGTTGAAAATCCCAAATTCCTGACCATATACTGGATGGAGAATTTAGTAGAGTAAAACAAGGAAACAAATAGTTTTCTCCAACAACAGATTCCTCCATCTCTCACCAAATTTATCAATTCTCAATCCTCTTCAAGGCTTTTTTTCTATTAGTTGATCTCATCCACCCTAGTTTCCTGTACCTATCTTACCTTTGCAGCCTGGTTTTGCTTATGTTAGTCCTTGACTCTGATTTATCCATGAAGTATCTCTGCTGGTCCAGAGTCAGCATTTCACTTAAAAAATTTTTTTCTACCCTTTGCCTCCTGGCAGCCTCACCTCACAAACCTCTTGCTGTGTTCCCTGAGGCCATGGATGGCAATCTTAGATGGTAGCATACTCAACAGTGATTTCCCCATAATTTCTAACAGAACTCTGATTTCCTTTATGATGAAAACATGCCCAGCCCCAAAGCAATAGGTCATGAATGAGCTTGGCCAATCATGGCAATCCTCGGACACATTTGTCCAGATCACCTTGCAGCTAAGGTTGTGCATGCAACTGGGATAAAAATATGTCTTGGATTTTTTATGGAATGTTAGAAAGCATTTGGAAAATACAGCAGAGAATGTGGCTGATGGGAAATCTTTAGCTTTCCTAAAGAAAAGCACTCCTTTTCCAAATTTTTCCTGACTTGAAGGAAAATGTGATGGTTTGCAATTATTAATAGAATATCTGATAACTGTAGAAACACTGACACTAGTCAATATTCTAACACTAGCAACATCCTGTGGTGGCATGATTAAATAACCTGCCCAAATGCATTGTTCATAAGTGATAGGATTCCAATGAGGCAGTTGGACAAAAACTTTCTATATTAGAAATGTAAATCCCAATTTAAAAAATTGTAGTTGAGCTATTATATCGCTTTTTGTTGCTTTTTAAATTATATTTATTTTTTGACATATATTTAATTGTTTTAACCTGTTTAATACTAATAGAAAAAATTTCTTTATACAAATAACAAAGTCAACTCAGCATATGGCTGGCATTTAATTATACAATTAATCAGTACAGCTAAACTTTATAAGCACTTTCTGTATCCCATACAGTCTTCTAGATGCTTTACATGTTTATGAGTGACTCCCCAAACCACTGTGAGACAGCTTCTGTTCAGGTATTCCCATTCTCATAGGGGAAAAACCTAAGACATAAGGTCACACATTTTTATGTGGTTAAGCAAAGATTTGAACTAAAACTCTGTCTCCAAAGTCTGTACTCAATAACTGTAAACAATTAAATAACTATTTAATAACTATTTTTTATTTGACAGAAGATTTCAATGTTCTAGTTTGGCAATGGTTTTTGACACATGCATATACCTAGCAAAGATATGTACTTGCCCATTTCCACATATTCAACACAACAACAACAAAATCTCTTGACTACACATGACAATCATTTTAGCAAATGGCCACTTTTTCCCCAGGAAGTCCCTGTTTTGGTAGCTGTGGTAAGTTGTTGAATCCCATTTTCATTGAAAAGATTAATTTCAGCATTTCCTTTCAAAGGTTAGCTAAAACCAGAACCTACCGCAATTCTAACTACTAGATTATTTCAGAACAAAGGCAGTCATTTTATATAAAATAAGATTTGACCTGAATCTTGACCCTTTGTTGGACAGAAACCAAAACCTCAATTTCTCCAAACTTTGAGAATGAACTTTGGGTGGCTTCCTCTCTTTGCTTTTTATATACCTCTTCACTCTTTGGGTTTGTCCAGGATGAAAAACGGAATGACCAAAATACCAGAGGGAAGATGCTTTCTGGGCCCGAAAGACTCGGGAGTAGTGGAAATCTAGGAAGGAAACCTGTTTGTTATTTTTTTTAATTACCTCTAGTGTCCTTTCTAAATCACCATTGTTTAAATAGAAAAACCAGATGATTATGTGTCTAATAATATATAGTGTTATTACAACAGAATAAAATACTGAACAAACTTATAGTAGAGTAATTAAAGCACAGTCCTTTCAAAAACTATGAGCTCTGTGACCTTGGGCAAGGCACCAGCCCTCTTAGCCATCTATAATAAGATCAATAATAGTGCCTACAACTAGGGTTGCATGAGTTTTCTAAGAACTGATGCTGGTAAAGCAGCATCATTAAGCAGCAGCTAGTACATCATTCTTACTTCATATTAAGCCCTATTCCACTTTTATTATGTGATTTACTTTGTCCTATCCTTACAACAATGCTATGAAATAGCTACTGCTGTCATTATTAGAGGAGCATATTGAAGCTGTGATCAAATAACCTGCCCAAATGCACTGCTTATATGTGATAGCATTCAAATGAGTCAGTCTGACCCCCATCTCATGCCCCTGCTTTTAAACATTCCTCTGCACCATGCTTTCAGAAACAACTATTTTTATCATTGAACATTTGAAAATAATACATAAATAACTTTAAATTAAGTAAAATATCAAATCAAGGTAAATATGTACAATGTAAATAATCTTTACACTGACATAGGTTTGCAAATTTTATTCCAATAAAATTAAAATGTATACGCCTAAAAATATTTGGCAAGTCATCAATACATTTGCATGTAGATATGCATATATTTCCAGAGGTTCCTACAAAAACAAAATAACTAATCAATTTCATATTTTTTATTAAGCTTTTTGAAATCATTGTAGATTCACATGCAGTTGTAAGAAATAAGTGATCTCCTGCACCATTTACTCTCTTTCACCCAAAGTTATCATCTTGCAAAGCTGTACTGTATATGTTTACATTTCAGATACAGAACAGTTCCATCACCGCAGGGATTCTTCATGTTGGCCTTTCATAGCTACACTCACTCCCTTCCAAAACCATCCCTTGAACTTAAACCACTAACCTGTTCTCCACTTCTAAATATTGTCATATGCAAATATCTACCATCCCCAAAGTTTCCACTATTATAAAATAGCTAGTTGATTTTATGGGGCTCTAACTGTCTTTGTATTTGTAACATCCTTTGAGTTGCCTACTGAATTTCTTTGAGTCCAGAAGGAAAGTGACTAGCCCCTCTTGTGACTTTCTCACTGTTCACATGTGGAAGGTGACAAGAGGGGCTATTTCCTGTGCCTCTACATCAATCTTCTTCCTCCATTTCATTCCCAGTTTCAACACAGTTTGGTGATTTAGAAGTGCAAAGCACTCTTTTAGAAGAGTTCATTTTCCAAGATGTTATGTTAATAAACCTCCACTGCAGTCACTCATATATCTGCCTATTACTTCTATTGTCTTTCACAAAACCAAGAAGCATAAAGAATCATCAGGAAACATCAAAAAGGAGTTCATCAATCCACAATGAAAGGCACCTAGATTACTAAGGATTTCTGCGCAGAAGGATGGAGATACCATACAGCCTATGAGCAACACATCCACACTAGATGCACAGGAAACAACAAAAGTTAACAGTGCTTCTGCCTGAAGGTTGGAGCCATAGCTGATTTATTGTTTTATGGTTTCCTTACCATTTCTGATACTGTGCAAGTTGTGTACTTACATAATAATGCATTACCCTTACAATAGAGAATAATAAATTTAAACATATATGATGAATTTTCTTTCCTTATCCTTGCCATAGGGGCTGTTCTGGAGAAGAAAATACACAAGTGTATAGCGTCTCTGCATGTGGATGTATTTGTGTTTTGTATTTATCCTGACCTCTCTGTATACGATATTCTAAACAAACTATTCTGCAAATATTTACTAGGAAGGAGTGGTAATTGTATTTTCTTTCTCAATCAGGTTCGTTCCTGATTTTATTAATTAGTCAGTAAAATTTAATGATTTTGCGTATAGCCCTGTATGAAAGTTGCCTTTTACACATTGTAAAATGTCACTTCTCAAAGACTTCAGTGTGTTAAAATTTTACTGGCATTGCATACATTATATTGCATACAAGGTAGAGTGTTGGAATTTGCAGAAAATACTTGGCAAGAAAATGTTATCACTCTAAATTTGTTTATAATCAATAATAAACTATCTATGTTTTTCTAGCCTTCATGTGTGAACAACTGAAGTTTGCATTTTATTGTTCCTTAATCTTATTTTTTCTAGATTTAGCTTTATGCTGTCAACTAGGTTGGTAAATAGTAAAGCAGAATGATAATAGCATGTTTTTCTTCTCTACCCCCTCTCCTCTAAACACCTTTGCCCTTTGGTGTTTTAAAAGTTAGTTGTAGTATCAGTTGCACAAAAAGCATTCCTAAAATGATCTAATCAGCCAGTCTTCCTCAGAGTTCCATCTTAGAGGCAAATATTGTAGTGGTTAATGGGACATAATAATAAAAACTGAGAATCATGAACAAATATTTGATTTATCTAGACTAACCCATGCCCAAAGATGTTAGGGAACCCCAAACAAACTTACTCCTGAGGCAAGCACAAGTGCTCCGACATAATGGCATGCAATTCCATCTTTCTGAATACTCTTCTGATGGCCAATACCCACGGCCAGGCCCTCATATGCATAGCTCCTCCCACCTTTGGCAATAGCACTTGGAACATCTGTACAGCATTAAAGGGTATAGTAAATGCTTCCTCTTCTCTTCAAAGGCAGTTTGTTTTTTTGTTTTTTAGGCCTAGATAATATGAAGGCAGTCATTTGAAATGTATACGGCTGAGTCTTTGTTTAAATCTGGAAGTTGGCACATGGAAAATTTGCTGATTTGTTAGCTCCCTCTTTTCGCCTTGATATTTTGATAATGATTTTTTTGGACTCAGAAAAAAAAAAGGAAAGTCACTTTGCTTTTATCTAAGCTTTAGTTGCTAGTTAAGTAGATGATCAGTAACTCAAGTCTCAGTAACTTAAGAGGCACATTTGATTAAAGTTCATTTAAGCCTTTCCCAGTAAGTGCTCTGTGAAATGAAGCAAATAGGAGAGCATCCGTTTGGTACGGGTTCCTATACTGGCCGCAGCAAACAGAGGTGAAATCAGGTCTCATTAGCAATTATCGAAAATAATTTTAATGCTCGCCTCAAACTGCATAGCAATTTAGAGCAAAAGAAACATTCAGATTTATATAGTTTACAATCCTGGAAAATTGCATCTATGCTTTATAACCTTCCTACACCTCCAAAATATAAGTTTTTCCAAAGGTGCCACTGGTCAGACTGCAAATGGGTATAGTGTAAAAATCAAACCTGTTTGCTTTGGAATTGAGTGTAAGCAATGTTCATGGCAATCTAACGGCCCACATTTATCCCTCCGCTGAGACCCCCTCCGGGTCCCCGGCAACCCTAAGTCATTGCCCAGTCTGTGTTCTGCAGCAACACATCAGTGTCCCTCGCCCCTGTGCACAGGCAACTCAGATGAAGGTCTGTTCAAGTTAACTTAGTAAATGTACAGAATATAAAGAAAAGGGAGCGTCTGGGAACACGTGCCTGTGTGTGTGGATGTGTGTCTGTGCGTGTGTGTTCATATCTATTAAAACACATCCCCTCATTCAAAAGTGTCCCATTGTAAGGAGAATGAATATGCAGGCAAATTCCCACATTTCTGTTTACTTAACTAACTATTAACTCACATAATACTTGCCTGTAATGTAGCGATGTGTATTATGAATGACATAATTACCATAATTCTCAGTTTTCAAAGCCCTCTGTCTAAGAGGTGGTTTTTTTTTTTCCTTCGTGAAATTAAAACAGTTACTTTGCTACATGCTCTATTGGGATGACTGACAATTGATGAAAACATACAAAGCTCCCACAAATAATTTTAATTTCCATCCAAAATAAAAATGTGTTAACTCCTCATGCCTATAACAAAAATATTTTCATAATGATACTGTTTACACAGATTTAATCAGTTGTGTCACTGGGGTACAGCAAAAACAGCAATGTGACCTGCTGAGACTTAGCACCAGATTGCAATTTACAATCAAGGCAACAAGAGTCACTGATGTGCATAGCTCTCGCCCCAATTACTAATTAATCAGACCCAAAGAGGTCTCCATAAAAGGCACCACATTCAGCTGTGCATCCCATGAATTTAAAGGGCTCCTCTATTTTTTTTAAGGAGGAAAGGTGACCTAAGGAGGAGTATCACTTACATTGTACCTGTCTTGTACACAAGCTCATTGAATCCATTCCATTGGGGGCTTACTTGTCTTTTTGCCACTCCCTTTTCATAAATGCAGAATTTCACATGATGGCACTATCCCAGAATCACTGAAATGTCAGGATGCTGGTTTCTGTATAATAACAAGTGACTGGCTTGCTTTTTTGAGTTTCTGTATCTGTGCAAGTCTTTTTTTTTCCCCTGTTTTGCAGCTAGTGCCTATAGAAAATGAAGGGGTATCATAGGTAGTTGTATTTTAAGAATTTGCTGGGAATAAGAGGGATAGCAATCAATGTAATTGTGTTTAGTCCAGCCTCTACCTAACTTCAAATAAAAAATATATATATAGATATGTGATCCCCTTTGTATGAGGATCAGAGAATGGAAGCCTTACAAACTACCCAGCTTTGACCAAAAAAAAATTCCAACTGAATAATTTAAAAGAAAACACTCAATTCTGACTTGTTTATTTTAACCATCTTTAAAATGATGAATTTGATTCTTGTTTTTCTTCCTTCCCTAGCTACCTACGCTATGGAGAGCATTTCCTTTGAAGTAAATGGCAACCCGGGACCTAGAGGAGATCAGCGAGGGGAAGGGGCAAAATGAGACTCAGGCTGCTGATTTCAGATCCTTGATGTGCAGTCCAGCCAAATGAAAGCTAACATGATTCTAGTCATTTTGCATTAACCACGCATGGTTCTTATGCGGGCCACCCTAGCACACAGCATCAGACTTAAAGGAAAGCACATTGGTAGTCGTATATGTGTGCAAAAAGAACTATCGATTACAGAAATGAAAACTATTTTGTCAGAGACTTTGATTATGTGGCCAGTTCCTTTTGCTTGGAAGGGATTTCTAGAAACTGTCATGAAACAGGGTATCATAAAGTAGATCAGGTTTTACAGAGAAAAGGTGCAATGACTGGAGTTTTGCATTCTTAACAAAGGGCCGCATTACGTAAATCATAGATGTGTGAAACAGCAGACTATAAAGTAAAAACATAACAGCTATAAGTCACTCTAAGAATTTAAAACCGTTTACTTATCCTCCAAGTCCTAAATGCACACCAAGCAGACAGACCAGGGACCGTAGAGTTCATGACCTGCTGTTTAAATTTAGTCCTCCTCACCCTGAGCAGTGTGGTTCTGTTGGTTGAACATTGTCCTACAAAGCAAAAGGTCACTGGTTCGATTCCCAGTCAGGGCACATGCCTAAATTGGATTCAGTCCAATTGGGACTGAATTGGGTTGCGTGTGAGAGTCAACCATCGATGTTTCTCTCCCTCTCTTTCTCCCTTCCCTTCCTCTCAAAAAATAAATAATAAAAAACCTTTAAAACAATTTAGTCCTCCTCTGCCATTAAGGGACTGAGTAATTTGGCATTAGTCCCCTCACCTCTCTCTTTCTCTACAAACCTAAACACACTAACCTGGATGATCTCTGAGGTTTTGGACAGTTGAAATTCATTTCAAATCCACTAGGAGATAAATCAATGCATATATATACAAACACACATATACATACATACATATATATATATGTCTACAGCATATATAAATTTGCTACTTAATTACTAGTAATTGCATTTATTTTCTTAGTACATAGAGAAGATATGCATAATCCAGATCACTTACAAAGTGGCCAAAGAAGTCTGAGCTGATTTCTTCTTCCCCTCTTGCTGACTTTCTCTTGAGTAAGAGGATATAGATGCTGAAGATGGTGGTGGTAGTCCAACAATAGTTAATTTGTATTAAAAATCTGCCCTGTGCTGAACACTGTTCAGCACTGTTCTGTACATCCTTATTATGCCCTCACGACTCCAAAATGCTTCCATTACCACCTGCATTTTCTGGTTTTTTTTCCCCTTAGGGTTTATAAGGACTGTTCTGATTGTAAGTCTTCACAAATGCCTCCTTATTTTTTTCTTTCTTTTTATTGTAACCACCCCCATTTTCAAGTGACAGCATTGAGGTGTGAGAGGGTCAATTGTCACAGCCACTTAGCATCTGTCCCTGTGCACCCACTCTAGTGTGAGGGTAAGAAAGGGCTTATGCATTTTTAACCTCCACACCACAGATGGCAAACACGAGGCCTGCAGGCCGAATCCAGTCCACCACCTTGTTTCTACCCAGCAGCAGCGCCGAGCTCCCTAGTTAAAGAGTAGTTACATTTATACAGTCCTAAAATTACATTTGGACCTTAGAAGGCAACAACAAGGCCCCCGGTGAAAATGAGTGTGACACCCCAGCTCTACACGTTGCAGACTCTGAAGCAGAGCATACACTGCTGGGCCAAAGAGATACTTTAGGCATTTCACATATTTTTCTTGTTTTTGTTGCCAATTTTTATTTTAAAAAGTGAAAACCCAAACAAACAAGCACAGGAAGTCCTTCTACCCTTTTTAACTCTCAAGTCTCTTCAGTATATTCAAAGTTAGAAGACTAAATATTCACTTCAGACCAAGACCAAGGAGTAGTTTCTAGAAAACAGGAAGGGTAGATAAGCAATGCCTGTGTGACCTTTTCAGTCACAGGGTCTCCTGAACGTGTAAAAGCCATTACACACTTAGGGTCATTATACACTTAGTTGTCAACTCATTCATAAAATGGCCATGTTATTATATCTGGTTTTGAAGCATGTAGGTCCTGTCTCAGAAACTGTTAAATAGTGGAGCCACCTTACCTAACTTGCCAGGACCCTGTGTAAGAGAACAACGTGGTACAGACACCTGGGAAGTCAATTTTCCCTTCCACTGGCTGCTGACCCAACCCGCCACACAAGAGAGACCCTGCAGAAACTGTACTGCCTGTGTTGGACCCTGCTTGGTGCCTAGAGCAGGGTGGGCAAGAGACTCCCATTAGGCACTGTGGCCAGCCCAAATCCTGGAAGCCAGCACCATACGGCATTTGGCTAACTCTACCCTTCCCTGTTCCTAGGACCTTCCAGAAGGTGGAGGCAAAGTGCAGGTGCCTCTATCCCACCTTGAGGGACCCACAGCCTTCCCTGGAGATTGTGGAGGGTGGGGTGGAGAGGGGATACTGGCAAGGCCCAGAGCACCAGCGGGAAGGAGTAGGCAGCTGAAAACCAGCCAGGGATGGGGAAGGAACGTGCATGTAGGGGACAGGGGCTGAACTGTGAAGGAGCTCTAATGTCCCAGCACATGCTCCATCTTCTGTTAACTTCCAATACAACACAAATTCCAAGATAAAATTATTAAGAATTTCAGGTTGGCAACCACAGAGCTCTCATATTTATATATAATTCTGTGAGTTGGTTGAAATAAATGTTATTGTCTCCTTGGAAATGGGGATAAAAAGTTTCTAGAGGTCAGATGATTTTTTTCAAAGTTAGACAAAGAGTGAATGGCTGAGCTAAATGTAGATCCCTGGCCTCTGAGTGCTAGGCTGCTGGCCCTTCACATCCCACCTCTCCTGGGATCAGAGGACACATAGCACCAAGGGGTGGGGGAGATGGGGTGAAACGCATTCATGACACCAGTCGTGGGCTTCGTGCTTTTCATGTGATTATATCAACTCCTCACGGTCCCTAGAATCTGCAAAGTTTTGGCTTCCATTCCTTACATAGTCTCTCCATGTCCCCAACGGGGGAAGAATGAAGACCATCTGAAATAGGGTGGAAGATTAACTAACCCATATGTAACAGAACACAAGCCACGTATCTGTGATGATGAACATGTTAGGAAATGAGAATAACCCCTGGGCACCACCCTGTGGAACCATAGACAGGAAAGTATGGATTCGAGGTGGGCAATGGCATCCTTTTCCTCCCTACTGAGAGAACAGTCAGTGTCTGCTCCTCACTGTCTCCAGCTCGAGCAGCAAAACAACTGTCGTTCCACAGGAATGTTAAAGTCGGACATTAAAGTCAGACTCTGCACACAGCTCCGTCATAGACCGATTGAAGGTAAAAACAGAAATACGGCTTTCTCTGCACTCTCTATATTGAAATGTTTTTTGGCTATCAACCAGAATTTGTCATGGGTACAACAGTTGTGTGTCACTGTGGATGTGTACTGCCATTCTGAAGCACATTTCATAAAACAGGTTACTGACTTGCTTCTCTTCCCTTTGCCGTCCATAATAAAAAGTGTTGGAAATGTTTCGAAACTTCATTTATCACCGTAAGATGACTGTTTTAAAATGGCATTTGATAAAGTACAATGCCTCAGCAATTTTTTATTTATGGCTTATTTCCTGTTAGAGAATCTTTTAAAAACACTAAACTATACTTCTTTTGGATGAAGGCAGTTGGGTTTTAGAAGGAGCTGGGAGAAGGCCCCCTTCCGCACCCTTGAGGGACCAGAACAGTATCTGACCAGCTCCCCTGCAGATGTAAAGGAAGCCATTGCTCTGGATGCACAGTAGGTGCATGCCTGTGTCTTTCTCAGTTACACATATTTCAGTGCTACTTGCCCTTAGTTCATTAAAACATTATTTTAGGTAATTTAAGAGACACCTTTCTTGCATTCATCTTTCTTTCATCCATGAATTTCCCTAAAACTAGTTAAACTTCTCCAGATGCTGGTATGTATGCTGTGCCTCTGAGCATGGAATCTAAATGGGTATTTCCATTTCCTTTGCGTCAGTTTGACAGCCGATGTTGGTCAGGTTGTTCTGTATTGCACCTGAGGGTTAAACTGTAACCCTATGATTTTTAATATAAAAATAATGCATGCTACAGTAGAAAACCACACCATAGTGTTACTGCAGCATTGAATAGGAAAGAAAACAAAAATAATTTTTTTTGCTATTTTAAAAGATGAACCCTGCACTTACAGAGAATTTAATACTACTTTATGTTTGACAACTATACAAAAAAATCAAGTAATGGGTCACTTCTATTTCTTATTTTATCAAATGCATGGCTATTTCTGTAACATTGGTTTGTGGGGATGGCAGGAAGGGGGAGGAGGAGCCTTTAAACTCTTCGGAACCCTCAATAACATAACAGGGAACTGAAAGGCACATCTGTAAATAAATGCATCATTAGATTCTCATCAATTTGTAAGCTTCACTTGATGTAGGGCTAAAATATTCCCACAAGGAAAACTAAAAAAAAGTGTTTGGTTCCAAGCACATGCCAAATAGATGAAGGGAGGGAATTGATGGGTTGGGACCAAATTATTTAAATGAAGAATTTTGCAGATACCAGAAATATCTTTACAGCAGTCCAGAATGAGAAACTATTTTAGGTGCACAGCTACCAATGTATTCATTAGCAGAGGCGAGCTCCGGACACGTTAAAGGAGCACAGTGAGACAACTGACGATGCACTCGAGTGGTAACAGGTTGTCATTACACCAGCATCTGCTCTCATCAGAGTTAATTATTCAGTTGCTTTGTTTTCCAAGTAGGTGTCTGGTAAAATTTAGCAGAGTCTTAATTAAAACACATTTTCAAACTCCTTGGATGCTCATCTCATCTAAAGAAATCAAGACAATTTCCACCATAAACATCAAGCTTCAGTTGAGCTATCAAATGGAAGAAGGAACTCAGCCATTATAAGTTGTTAGGTATTAACTATTAGGATGCCCGGAGCATGCAGATAATAAAAGCCTACCTTGAGAAACAACTGATTTTTCCCAAACTACCAACTTGATTGACCTTCACTGTGCAATATAAAAACTGAAATGTAATTTATCAGCTTGGGACATCCAAAAGACCTGCGAGTTTCTGTATTTATTATTGAATTTATACACACACACACACACACACACACAATAATGACCCAAATGACCACGGCTTACCATCAGCTACTTATATTGGGACACCAATAAGGATCTTAATTAAAATTTCTGTAAATAATATAAATAAGACAAAATTGGAAAATTTGAATAATTCAAGAACAGTTACCACCTTTAACCTACTACTTAAGTACTCAGAAAGTACACTGCTGAAGTGAATGGCATCAAAGGCAAAGAAAACAAAAATAACCAGGAGAAAAAAATTCAGACATATTATGGCAGTTCTTAGAGTGAAATCAAAAAATGCCACCAGCTCCTTCCCTCGGATGTGAGAACCAGGATTTGACTCTGAACCACCAATATCCACAACACTGTCTTGAGCATAAATGCTGTGTATTCCACAAAAAGATGCTTTGACTGAAAACATTATGCATATTTAATGCATTCTTCCCTCAAAGTGAGAATTGTATTACCATACCCCCCAAAATTTGAAGCTAGTCCTTCCAGAAAAATCTGCCGATGACACACTGTCACACTCTGGATGTTGGACTATGAATTCCCCAAATTAATGGAATTTTTTTAACAAGTGTATATATACACACACACACACACACACACACACACATAAAACACATGTATATATGTGTATGTATGTATATATCCACTTGTTATATATGTCCATAATTATAACATATAATTATATATATTATATATAATATTCCCATGTATAATATATACTTTCTAAAGAATATATTAAAAATGTATTCCCCTAATTTGGGAAATATATAATATATATAGCAATTCCCAAATAACTTCTTTAATGGATTAAGTCAAGAAAATGTGACTTCTTAATAAAGTTATTATGAATGAATAAAGTCAATCAGTAATAAAAATACATATAGTTACTATATCTGATGAACTGCAGAGGATATATAGAAGTTTTCTTTTGGCTTCTCAGTTCCTCCTCAACCAGTATGACTAAGGAACACTTTCGCTCTATTCATATCTTTGTGTGAGTCTTGTTGCTTCAGTTCCATGTAATCTGAATTTCCCTATCATGTCTTCTTTTTAACATTCAGTACCTATCTTGTACTTTGACTTTGACACAGCACTCACTCAATGCGAGGTCTTTAGGAACTGTGTTTTTCAGGAGGGGCTGCTGCTCTGTGCACATGAGCTACGGAAGGGAAGTTGGGTCACGGCCTCCCTCAAACATTAGTGTTTTGTCTCTCGCTGTGGTGGCTGCACTCTCCTTCTGCTGGGAGACATACACCATTAGTCAGGTTACAGGCTAGGCCTCTGTAACGAATGGATATCAAATGGTGAAGTAGGAAAGATGGGATTTTATTTCTCTCTGAAGTATCAGTCTAGAAGTAGAAGGGAAGTTCTGTGTGTGGTACATCTGTACTCTAAGAAGTCATTCAGGTCTCAGTTTACCTTTACCTTGTTATTCCCAAGTCTCCTAGGGCATTGTTCTCTGCTTCATTACACTGGGTCATGGTCATATTTTTATTCTAGCCCATTGGATGAAAGTAAAAAAGGAAATGGGGTGTAAGCGATTTCCTTTTAGTTAGTGACACAGCAGAACACATCACCTGAGTGAAAAATACATCACTGTGTATTCTACATCACTTTAGTGTATTTTCTATTGACAAAAACTCAGTCTTATGGACCCACCTACCTGCAACAGAGCCAGGAAATACAGTGTATAGTGGGGCAGACATATGTCCAACCATTTAATATTTTTTTAAAAAAGGAGAATGAATTTTGGTGGAAAACTAGCATGCCAAGAGGGAAACTAACTGAAACAAACAAACAAAACAAAAATCAGGTAAAATTCACCAGCTCTTAGTCTAAACAGCCCCTGTTAATGGAATTTAAATAATGAATGGGAGCCTTGCACTTTAGCAATGTCTGTATGCTGCCATTAAGCAAGCCCCATGTAACAGTTTCTACAGACAGTAGCACTCACTTTCCCATCAATGTCAAGGGGCAAACAATGTTTCTATAGAATTCATCAATCAATTTTATCCTTTATTTTAATTCTTGGAAACATTAAGTGACCCTCCGTGCAAGCTGATCCTGCACTTCGGTTTTGCAACAGAGAAACCTCAGGTGCAAGAGAATGCGATGACAGGCAATGGCATCCTGCACTCCCTGTGTTCCAGATCACTCACCTGGGTGTCTGGAGCTCTGAATTCTGGGTTCTGCTACTGCTTTTTATTCCCCTGAATAAATTAGTAATTCCTAATGTGAAACAAGAAGATCCTTTTGGACTAAAATCAATAACTATAATTTTAATGATTTACTGAAGCTAACACTGTTAAACTCACTAGATTGCTATCCCAAAGCTTTTGTTTCAGCTCCCTGGAATCATAGTAACAAGACTAGGCCCTCAACTAATATGTTTTGAATAAGTAGATGTATGATAATTAGAGTAACCAAATAACCCAGGAAACCCCTGGTTCATGCCTGATGTAATCTTATATGTCCGCTACTAGCTAAAAGTGCTCCCTTTTATTCTCAAAAGTGTCCCAGTTTAGAAAATAAAAGTTTCACATTTTCTCTTCTTTGCGCAAAAACAGCTGTTTAAACTACTGCTAAAAATAGTACTCATCTAGAGTTCAAGGCTCTGCAGGCCTAAATACAGATCTATCAGACTGTGCGATTTGATTTTAAAGCTACGTCTAATGCAGTAAACATGGAAAAGTGTTAAAGATAGGTCATTGTCATTAAGTACTGCTAAACTCTAGATAATCATTTAGAACAGAAATGGAAGCCTCCCTGCTCCTCAGTCACTTGGGGGAAGGCAAACGTGAATGTTAAGACAGCATGAGATTTCAAAGCCCATGAAATGTGGTCCTTGCCATGTAAGAATTTACACTCTTACGAACAATGTAGCAAACATATTTGGGCCGTTTAACACCTAACTTCCAATGAATCAACAAAATAGCATTAGTGTAAGTCAAACTGAGAATAATGTAGACATTTGGGGAGAAGATAAAAAAATTAAGTCTTCCACAGAAGCCCACCTACAAGATACCAAGATACGTTATTAGCTGAGCTAGAAACGGTGGAGCAAGCATCCAAACTAGGAGCTAGTGGAAGAAAGGCATCAGGTAGGGTGGGAATAGAGTCACTAAAGTTCAGCCCGCATGAGGCAACTTGCAAATCAACACTCAGGACCGAGGGTGAGTACAGTGGGGAGTATTGGGTGCAAGCCCACCTCAGCTTCAACCAGAGAAACGTGAAATTTATCAGTTTTTCATGTGAGGTTTCTAAGGAAGATTCCATTGGAAGAAATGATTTATCTGACAAAAATAAATAAATTCTACCATTTAATGAATGATCTCAGAAGTCTCATCCTTGCAAGATTAATACTGCATTAGACTTCCCATCAAGATGGCGATGTAGACAGACATGGCTCACCTCTTCACACAACCACATCAAAATTACAACTAACATAGAACAACCATCACTCAGGAATGTCAGAAATCTAGTTGAATGGAAGTCTAACAACTATGGAATTGAAGAAACCACATCCATCCAGACTGGTAGGAGGGGCATGGACACAGAATGGACTGGCTCCACACCCAAGTGGATAAAAATTCAGGAGGGTTATCTCAGGAGCAGAGTCCCAGACCCACACCAAGCCCCTCGGCCCAGTATTCCAGTGCAAGGAAGATAAGTCCCCACAACTCCCGGCTGCAAAAACCAGCAGGGATTGAGTTGGTGGAGGAGGCTGCTGGAGCCCTAAGCAGTTCCTCTTGGGGAACCCACACATGGACTGACCTACTCAGACTCACTCCCTCTGAACTCCAGCGCTGAGGAGGCCGCTTGAAGGGAACCAGTGGTATACATGGAGAGACTGCAGTATCTGGCATCGGGATGAGCAAAGGCCATTGTCCCTTTGCTGAGCCCACCTCACACAGAGCTAATAGGCTTGTGACATATCTGAGACTCCAACAACCTGGCTAATACTCTATGACCCACCTTGGAAATCCACAGAGGCTCCACCCCACTCAATTTATGGACCCATCCAAGCTGCTTTTCCATAAGAAGGGCTTGGCTCCTAAATTCTACCAAACAAGCAACAACTGGCTTTAGTGAGCCCTAGCAGCAGCCAAATTATAGTCACAGGTTAGTTCCCCCTGAGAATCTCAGCACAAGTAGCATTCATCTCAGATTGTTTTACAGCTCAGGCAGGGTACTCTGGGCAAAACACAGGTGGGGGTTGACCCTGGTCTGTACCTCCCAGGAAACCCCAGGACCAGTGCACCCAGTGGTCAGCTTTGGACCATGTCTGAGCACCACCACCCTGCACCTTCACAGCTGATCTTCCATGGAGGACAGCAGTTGGTAGTCAGTGGTCACGACCAGTCCTTGCAGCTGACTGGTCTGAGGAGGGTGTACTCAGCCCACATGAAGAGAGTACCTCAAGTACCCAGCTTGAGTGACAGAACAAGCTGTGCTACTGGACCCTACGGGACATCTACTACATTAGGCCATGTAACCAAGACAGGGAATCATAGCAGTTCTACCTAATTCATGGAAACAGACACAGGGAGGCTGCCAAAACAAGGAGACAAAGAAACATGGCCCAAATGAAAGAACATATTAAAGCTCCAGAAAAAAAAAACTAAATGAAGTATAGATAAGCAATCTGTCAGATGCAAAGTTCAAAACACTGGTTATAAGGATGCTCAAGGAACTGAGTGAGGACCTCAGCAGCACAAAAAAGACCCAGTATGAAACAAAGGATACACTAATTGAAATAAAGAACAATTTACAGGGAAACAACAGTAGAATGAATGAAGCTGAGAATCAGATCAATGATTTGGAACATAAGGAACCAAAAAACAATGCAGAGAAACAAGAAGAAAAAAAGAATTCAAAAAAATGAAGATAGTATAAACAGCTTCTGGGACATTAAGAGGTCCAACATTCACATCATAGGGGTGCCAAAAGGAGAAGAGAAAGAGCAATAAACTGGAAATCTATCTGAAAAAAATAGCGAAAAAAAACTTCCTTAATTTGGTGAAGGAAATAGACATGCAAATTCAGGAAGTGCAGAGAGTCCCAGTTATGATGGATGCAAAGAGACTGACTACAAGACACATCATATTTTGGCCTTAAAAGGTCAAAGCTTAAAGATAAAGAGAGACTCTTAAAAGCAAGAGAAAAAAATAGTTACCAGAAGGTTGCCAGATGGGAGGGGGGTGGGGGAGAATCGGTGAAGAGGTGAGGGGATTAAGAAGTACAAATAGGTAGTTACAGAATAGCCATGAGAATGTAAAATGCAGTGTAGGAAATGGAGTTGCCAAAGAACTTACACGCATGACCCATGGCCTGAGGGAATGGAGAGTGTTGGGTGGAGGGGGGCTAAGGGGGGAAAACCGGGACAGCTGTAATAGCATAATCAATGAAATATAATTTTAAAAAATAAAAATAAAAAGGTCAGTTAAGCACAAAATATTTTTTTAAAAAAGATTCATACTGCATTATTTTATTTAGTCCAGGTGGTAGGAGCTGGGGGACTTGAATGCTAATCCAACTGTACAACAGATGAAAACAGGAGTGAATGTAGAAGGCTAACTCGGGGGCCACACAAGGGCACATCAGCATATTAGCGTCCGTCTGTCAGTCCCTGGTGACCATTACTCCCTTCCATATATTCTCCATGGCTTATATAACCTGGGATTTCTAGTTCTCATGCCCGTCTTGTGAGACAAAATGAAAATTAAGCACATGTTCCAGAAAAAATATTGTGCTTGTGAAGCTAATACCATATTTTTTCCCAAAGCATTGTTCATCCCCAGTCCTACTGTGGATACAATCTTAGACAAGCTGGAGTTATGATTCAAAAACCATTTCAATGCTAACTCAAAGTGAAAAACTTCAATTCTGTATTGACATTTCCAATTGGCTATTGGAGGCCAATTCTATATTGTGCCTAGTATAATTTATAATTATGTTGATATTTAGTTTTAAAGATACCTTCCATACTTTATAGTTTTCACATTTTAAATCATTCTTTTAGTGTTTTATCAATAGTTGAGAGTTGGTATTCCATAAAGTTCAATGCTTTTTAAAGGGCTCACAACTTTTCACTCCCCACAATAGTTTTTTTTCTCTTCTTCCTGCCCTCCCTTCCCTCTCTTTCTTCTTTCCTTCCCTTTTGTCTCCTCTGCCCTCCTTCCTTCTTTCCTTTCGTCCACAAATATTTCGTGAGTACTTAACATGTGCCAGTGCCCTGCTGGAAACAAGGCTGATGGTATGCGTGAACAGTACCTGTTTGCACTGAGTTTACAGTTTACTGATGAAAGCTGATATTGACTTGTAATTATTTATGTTTTTGTATTGGTACTCTCAAAAGATGAAAATTTAAAAATCTCCTTTCATCAATTATTTCATCCCTGAATTTGGGGGATCTAATTATGATCTACCCCCACAATAAAAACAGTTTTTTTCCAAAAGAAAATGCTTCAGATAGCAATTCCAGTTCAGCCAAATACCTTCTGACATTTGGATTCAGGGGTGAGCACAAAAGGAGACCCCTGCCACAGGCACCCATCCGGACCTCCCCACAGCCTCCTGTTTGTCAAAGCGCCCCATGGCTGGAGCGATGGGGAGTGTGCCCAGTAGTCCCTGAACTGACTCTTGTGCTCAATATCAAACTTGATTTTTCAGTTGCTCTGGACATATGGTGTGCCTTTCTACAAAGATTTGTGGACCTGTTACCTTTTTATGAATCAGTCAACTTGAAATTTAAGAATGGAGTATAAAGCTGTCACTTTGTATAGCCAAAAAATGAGAGAAAGAGAAAGAGAAAGGAGAGAGAGAGAGAGAGGTGCAGCACCAGGGAACCAGAATATCCCACCACAACAGATGGCTTGTGCCATTTTGAATTTAGTCTCCCTAAGGAGCAAACTCTAGTAGAGGCTAATAAAGCCTCTGTTTGCCTGAGCAAATGCTATTTCAATATTGATGGCTATATCTATGTGACCCCCATGGGAAACAGTCACAGAGATTCACCTTTCATTCGGGAAGAGGAAAACCCTGAGGTGGGAAGACTGAGCTTGCCCAGTGTCGCAGGCACCGTACAGAACTGATGGGAGGGACAGCAGGGCAACGAAACTGTACCACTCGACACAAGACTCGCCTTCCAGAATAAAAATAAAATAAGCATGTTGCTCCTCAAAGACACATTTTATTTAGTTGTTAAGTGTAGAGTGTTCGAAATTTTGAAGAACTGTTGCTATTTAATAGAGGTGAAAGTTTTAATGTGAATACTGCCTGTGTGAGCGTGTGTGTGCAAAGTTGGCGTGACACATTCTGCTCAAATTAGACTTCTAAATAACTAGTAACAGCTGTGGTGCTTAGAAATCGGTCTGATTTAAATGGTGATGTCATGTGCTTATATAAGAAAAATAGGTAAAGCCATTGGATAGGAACGTATATAATTTGCTTTTAAGCTAAAAGAGATAGTGTACAAGTACCTGCATTTAGAGGTTATAAATATGCACACCTAAATAAAGCTGAATTATATTTTTGCACACCCTCAAAAACTATCACCGTGTATCATTTAAAAATATATGTGTCCATAAAGATGATAAAGATAGAACAGACACAAACATTATGTTGTGGCAGCCGTAAAAATTACCAAATACAAAATTGAGAGTCTTCATTCACTTGTAATCCTTTATCTTAAGATCCCTTGTATTTAGATGACTTGAATCCTTTACTCATGGTTAGAAAACCAAGACCTCAGGAAACAACCAAGTTCATAGAATTACATTTATATTTTCTAAAGCCACATGAACAGCAAAACCTAGTAAATAAAAACTGCTTTCAGGAGTGATTAAAATTAATTTACTAATTATTTATTTTATCTGTAAACATTGGCCAGATTGATATAAGGAGGGCATGTTTGCCGAAAATCTAGGAAAACGTGATACTTCATTTTCCAGACAATCTGATTGTAACAACCTGAGAAAGTGATATTATTTGGCTGGAGGAAAGAGCACAGTTTATAAATTGATGCTACAGCACAGGAAGACTCTTCTGCATTGCTAGAGCCTGAGACTGTAAGTCTGGCTCTAGTCTGTCTTCACACTCGTGAAGGTAGGAAGGCAGCAGTAAGGAACACAGCGTGCTTACCTGGGTATCGTCTTATGAAAGAGCAGACTAAACTATAAAAGCATTATTCATTTGTGAGAAGCCTTCACTCATGTTCTTTATTAAAGAAAAGCTAAATAGGAATATTTTTTGTTTTGAAACTCAAAATACAGCTGTTAGATGTCTTCCTTTCGAATGTCGTTTAAAAAAAAAGTTCCTCATTAAGAAACATAGAAGGTCATCCTTCTTTCACGGAAACCCACAGCGTTCACTCTCTGTACCTTTACCTCTGATCTGGGGGAGTGAGTCTGGTACTAACATGCTTTTTTCTTTTTTGCAAAATTACCAGCATCTCTCATTTCAACTATTAAGTACTGTATTTAAGGGCAAGTAGTTGGAAAGTCACTCTCTTCTGCTAAATACGTGGACTAAATTAAGAGCGAATTCTCAAAATGGATCATCATCTTAGAAAAAGAAGAAAGGAGTGATTTAAGAGGACACTAAGAAGTGGTTCCAAAAACAGTTATGGTGATACAATATAGTAAGGAAAAAAAAGTTTGTCGTGTCCTCCCTTCGGCTGGAATATCTCCTGTGTGGAGATATTTCACAAAGTGATTTCACAGGCAAATGGTTTAATGCATGGCCAGCCAATTTAGCCTTTATTTTAAATATATTCTTTATGCATATAGATATTTTGAGATTATGCCTTCTGGAATGATTACTGAAACCACACTGAAAAGTTATTATGCAGAAGCATGGGTGTACAAATAGTTCATAGCTTAGGGGAACTAAAAATAGAACTGACTGAATCTTGTTAAAGAGTTCATGTCCTGGTTATTTTAAAGCACTAGTTTGGTGGAATTGATCAGCTATACCACTTCTAATATGCATGTCATTAAAAAAGTAAGAAAAACAATCACATTCAATTTTTGGAAAGGGATATGGTGAAAAATACACTACTTCATTTTATGGTCTAATTCCAAAAAAAGAGAATGTTTTTATTTTCCAATATGTCATACTACTTTAATTCTGAGGCAGTACACAATAAGTACCTCTAATTTTTAGGTTAATATATTCTAGAAATATCTAGCTAGTCCCAAGAATTTCTCTGATAGTTATTTTGAATAAAGTATTATTGACAATGAATCACTCTACAGTAATATGTGACAATGTCAATTACATCAGGTTTTAGTATAACAATAGTCACTATCAGCAGGGTAACAGAAAATATAATTTTAAAAGTTTTTTTGGTATAACTATAAATTGGATAAAGCAGAATGTTGGATTTGATATCATTCCAACATCCTCATCAGAAGAAATAGAGCTTTCACGTAGGGATCTGCTCACTGTATTATGCCTCCTTTCTGGGATCCTTAAGTGACTCACGATGTCTTCATCTCAACATGCCCACTTGGTTTTTCACATTTAATGTCTAATTCAGCATATTCCACAATTTTAGGAGAGACAGACAATGTGTTGATGCCTTTGGGTGACGACCAAACAGCACTGAGACAGTTTACATTGAATGTGGATATGGACATTGATCATCCCAGGTTTACATATATGACACATGTGTGTATACATGTCTGTATACATATATATCCCACCTCAGCATCTTATACAATCACATCTATTCTACATGAAAACTACCTTGTTTTGGATGAATGTGCATAATATTATTCCTGAAGAAGAAGTTTAATTAGAAACACTTTCATTCAAAATCCATGCACAATTTAGGTTTGTATGTAGTAGCTGAGTGTGGGAGGGAGAGCTTTGATTTCCATGCAGTCCTTTCCATGAACATATAAACACTCTCTTCTCTGGCCCTCTGTCTCTTTACCTGTGATCAAAACCAACGGTAATCTAATGAACTAATTAACAAATCTCATAAAAAGTACGGTGATTGCATCACTGTGCTTTAAGAGTTCAGAGGAGACTTGTCACGGTACTTAAGGATGAGCTCCCGAACTCTGCATCCCATGCAGCGTGATGCACACACAGTGCTGAGGTATGTGGTGGGACAATTAAGCCCACGAACAGCAGAAAAGACGTTTTTACAACACATGTCAAGTAAGCAGTCAGTCATTCACCATCACTTACATAAATGAACCCCCCAAACAGTATTTTGCACTTTTATCCAAAAAGGAGGACCTGGTAGGGAATTACAAAACCTTCAAAATTAGGAAAAATCACTCATTTCAAATTAAACTGTTACAGTTTAACTTAGATCTTCCTTACTAATCCATATTAATGGATATTAATCACTTCGGGGGTTCTTTCCATGCATCAGGAGGATAGTTTTTCAAAAGTGCACAACGAAGCTGGATCCATGCGAGGAAACACTGATTCAGAGAAAGTGCTTTAGTCTTACTGCCACCTGGACTTGGACAAGTCTCTCACTTCTCTCAAATCCATCAACAAAGCATTCAATTATTCAGCAAACAATTGTGATTGCCTACTATGTGTTCATCACTCTGCTAAACTCACAAGGGTTACAATGCAGTTATTACGTGCCCATTCCAGACCACCTTGTTTAAGAGAGAACTGGTGACCTTTTCAGATTTAGCAGAGCAGGTAGTAATAACCTACTGTCAGTTTTCATTAGTTCTGAGGCAAACACCTGACCCAAGATAGGTCGACCTGAGCAGCTAATGGGTGGAGAGCAGTTCCTTCCTCGTGACCAGGTGGTGACCTGTGAGGGATTTTGCGGCGATGTCTCCTGTCCAGAGGAATGAGAGGCTGAGTCAGAGTTTGGAGACGAGGAGAGAGAGTGTCCTGGAGGAGCTCAGTGCTGTGGTATCTATTCATCCTGGGGGCCTATGGGGCACTTGTGTTTCTCAGTCACATGCAATAGTCTGGCGTCCTTCAAATAAGTCTCTTCTGTCTTAATATTGTTCAGGTCATCTTTTTACTCCTTGAATTCAAAATGATTATGATTAACATACTGATAAATCCATAAACATGGATGTTTACTTGATGCTCACCACCCTTGAAGGCATTTGGGAGCATCGGTAGGTTTGGGTACTGAGCACAAAGCTGCAATGTGAGACCCACACAAATGACGGCACCCGGCACACGTGCTCTGTGTGGCTCCTGTGTGCTCCACTAGGCTTGGGACAGAGAGGTCAAGGACACATTTCTTTGGATAAAGGTCAAGAATCAGAATAAACAAAAGGAGAATATAAAAACAATGGAGACAAGAAAGCCTGGGTATTTTGAAGAATTATATACTCATTGCAAACTGTTTTCATTTCATTTAGCCTTACCCTTCTCTTACCAATAAATTAGTTTACAATATATCCTATCCTCATGGGGGAAGCAGTTAACAATAGTTGAGATGAAGGAAATTCTAATTTTTCTTTCCCCCTTTTATTTCCTCACAGCATAGTACCAAAGTTGAAAAGCACAGTTCTTTAAAGCCTTCAATCTTTAAGATCTAGGAAGCAGCAGCTTAATAAAATAAAGGCCAGGGCACAGCCCAGGCAGGTGCAAGTGCCTCAGAGAAGCTGATTGTCCCAGATAAAAGTGGAGGGTGGAATTTCTACCCCAGGGCCGGAGGGCAGCCTCCTAGAAGCCCTATCACAGCTGGAAAAGCAGAAGAGAATGCCTAAATTGTCCCAAGCTCTGCCCCTGAAAACCTCCCCCACACTCAGGCAGGGAGAAGTTTTGAGAAGGCTGAACAGAACTTGAGGCTGCTGAGGTGGGAACAAGATGGACAAGAGTGGTTTACACTGTGACTAGGGTCATGGCAGGGACCAGGGACACTGAAATCAGGTGGCCACTCAGCAGATCCGTGGACCAGATAGAAAAAGCAAAGGTCAGCAAGGACCCACAGTCCCCACCCAGACCAGAAGCTCTGCTACTTCCTTCCCAGCTCCTCATGAAGGATGAGTTTCAATTCAATCTCCACACCTTCTGCACCCCTCTCCCCCGGCCATACAGATTGTCCCAGGGAGGAGAAAAAGGCAGGCAGGCAGTAGGGCTGAGCTTAAATTCTGAACAGATTACATTTAAAACAGACTGTGATTTGTGACTGAGATCTCTTGGGTGAGAAGTTTGTTTTTTATCCCAGGAACAAGTATAGGTACTCATGAGCTAGTTAAATTCAGTAAGAATATATAAAAACATTTCAAAACTTTTACAATATGTAAAAAAAAACTGAAGAGGGAAAATGCACTCATATGTATCCTACAGTGAAACGCACCAGTCATTGATTACACACTCCTCACAGAATGCGCAGCACCTGAACGGAGGTATGTGGTCCCAAAGGGCAAGTAACATAATGGGAAACAACCTTCTCTAGATAACAGAAGTTGTGATTACAAAACTGGCTTCTGATGGTGAGAAATACAAATGTTCGTTAAAGAAAAAAAAATAATTAAAGTATGCAACTTGCTATAAATTTAGAATATGTGAATTCTAGACTTGAACTTGAAACATCTAGGTCGCACTTCTTTCTCATGAGTGGGCTCTTGAGTATGTCACTTAACAGATCTGAGCTACATTTTCTTAATTTGCAAAACAGAGAAAATAAAGCCTTCTCTACCTGCATCATTGATGCTTGTGAAACCAGATAATATATGTGAAACCAGATAATATATGTGAAAGCACTTAAACTTCCAAGCTCTTAAAAGATGTAAGTTTCACATCCCAACACTCAAATGGCAACTCTCTCATAAAGAGTACTTACTATGTGGCCATGATTACTCATAAAATTATTTATGAGAGACTAGAATATGATATAGAAACAAAGTGTCCCAAATTCTCAGTGGCTAAATAAAACAAAGTTATATTCTGTGCTCAGTTATACTTTCAGTGAAGCTGGCAGGAGACCCTGCCCCACATAGTAACTTAGAATCCAAGACTAACAAAATCGTCATTTGGGTTGCTGCTATATTAAGAAGTATCATGAGCATTTGTTGCATTGCTAGAAGAGAAGGTGCATGGGGGACGTACACTCACTCTTCTGTCTCACATCAGAATGGAACAGTTCACTTCTGCTCACAGCCTACTGCCTAAAGTGTTCTACGTAATCCAAAACTAACTGCAAAGGCGAAAGTCTCTGGTTTTCAGACCTTCAGATTCAGATGGGGACTGACCTCTGCAGACCTCAGTCCTGGGGGTTTGAACAGGAACTATACCACCAGCTTTCCTGGGTCTCCAGCTAGCAGATGGCAGGTGCCAAAATTTCTTAGCCTCCATAGTCCCATGAACCAAGCCCTCATCATAAATCTCTTCTTATGTATGTGTATGTGCGTTCCTCCTGTCCCCTTCCCTCCAGCACTTCAGAGATCCAATCGACTGTCTGAAGTTGTTCTACAGCTCACTGATGCTGTGTTCATTTTTAAGTGATATTTTTTCTATATGCTTAGCTTTGTATAGTTCTTAATACTATTTATTTAAATTGACTAATTTTTTCTTCAGCTGTTTATTTCATCTGGTATAATTTTCATCTCAGACTTTGTACTTTTCATCTCTAAAAGTTTGATTTGGAATGTTTGAAATCTTCCATGGATCTACTTAGTTTTTTACAACATACAAAGTATAATTATACTGACTTTTAAATTTCTTCTCTGACAATTTTAACATCTGTGTCAATTCTGGGTCGATTTTAATTGTCTGATTTCTTCCCCATTATGGGTCATGTTTTCCAGCTTCTTTGTTTTACTTTTAATTTTTGATTGGATCTCAGACTGAATTGTACCTTACTGAGTGCTGGATATTTTTGTAAATACTCTTGACTTATTTTTGGAGACAGTTTATTGTTGTTGTTGTTGTTGTTATTGTTGTTGTTGTTGTTGTTGTTATTATTATTATTATTAATATACTGGATATTCAGTAAGCTCTTAATCTGGACCCCACATTCTCCAGTTCTGAGAGATCTTACTTTTATTTATTTGACCATTTTCTTTCCTCTTTTTTAATAATAGTACCTACAGCTCTATTTAGTCTGATGTTGAACTTTCTGGACTAGTTTTATTAATCCCCTTTCTTATTTTATGACTATTCTTTTTTATTGTATCCTGTTTTTTAAATATTTTATTTATTTATTTCTAGAGAGAGGGGAAGGGAAGGAGAAAGACAGGAAGAGATACATCAATGTGTGGTTGCCTCTCACGCAGGCCCCAGCTGGTGAGGTGGCCCACAACCCAGGCATGTGCCCTGACAGGGAATCGAACCTGTGACCCTTTGGTTCACAGGCCAGCACTCAGTCCACTGAGCCACACTAGCCAGGACTGCATCCTGTTTTTGTTATTGTTGTTGTTGTTTTAATGCAATACTTCCTCATTATCTCTCTAAGAATATTAAATACAAATAAATATTTTGGTTTGATCTGTTTTCTTCAGTCTTCTGTACTCTGAATCATCTGTTTTCTCTGTTACTATTTTCTGTTTATATATTTTGATCTTTGCTATTTATGTTATGGATTTCTTCATATATCTGTGATTCTTAATTCACCATCCATAGTTTAAGAGTAGGTGTCTGAAGTGCTGATTGAAAGCTTTAAGTGTATGGCAAGATTTTCAAGCTGTAATGAGGGATTCCCAAATGCCAATATATGTAAATATTTTCTCTCACACTGGTCAGTTTCCACAGAGAACACGTCAATCTTCTACCTCATGTCACAAGCTGAGCTCCCAGCATTCTAGCGCTAAGCTGAGAAAGGAGGCTGACTCTCAAGATTCACTGGGAAGGATTAATGTTCCTATTTTCAGTTTAGTACTTCACCTTTCCCGCCTCCTGTGCTTGCGACTGCCAAGGTCAGGGTGCATCTCTTTACAGACTACACCTCCTGTTTGTGCTCTGCAGCGATAAGAGATGAAAGATGAGGGATCTAAGAAGTCCTAGTGCAGACTGTCAATCAGTCACCTTATTTTTAGCCCCACTTCATATTAAAGGCTTCCCATGTGTATTATCTTCATTTCCTGACTCTTTCTGGACTTCTGCATTGCAAATGCTTACACATGCACATGTGTGTACATGCATATGCCTGTGACAGAAAGAGATTACACTCAGAAAAAATAAGGCTTTTGTTTGGTTACAATCATGCATCACCTTCTCTGGTTTACTAGATCCATTTGGGGAGATGGTACCGAAGGAGCTTGGTCCACATTCACAACTTCACGTGTCCCTGTTGGAGTTGGATCCTTCCCTACCTCAGGGAGTAGCAGACACACAAGCATGGTGAACAGCCCCTTAAATTTCCCTGGTTAGGGTGATTCACTCAGGGGTCAGCAAAGCCAAAGAGACACCAGGTGGTTTTCACTAAGGTTGCTCGAAACCAGGAGTCCCTCTGCCCTGGAGTTGAGAAGACCTATGTACTGGAGCTGCCACTGACTTGAATACACAGGAGGGCAAAAACTGTCTTCAAAGGGAATAAGTTTTAAAAATGAACCAGCACGCGTACAGGGAAGCAGAAGCCATGTCCTGAAGACAGTGTTCCAGTCCCTGTCTCCAGTGACAGCAGAGCCATGTCGCTCAGGGCTGTTCAGTCGTTTCCCGGTAAACTCCCTTGGGCTGGGTTCTCTGGCAGCCACACGAACTCCGACTAATTCATAATGCTTTTCTAACAAAGGAAGCTTCCAACTTCTGGAAACAAATGATTCTGAAGGGAAGGAAGCACAGCGGTAAAAAACACAGATAAGAGAACACGTGAAACCCCAGCCGGGGAGCTATCGCAGGTTCTCCGACCTGGCCCACGGGGATGGACATACTGTGGGAGGAATTGTTAAACCTCCAGCACTAGCTTTCTGGGGATGTTGGTGAGAATGACTAGAAATGAGGAATGAAGAGAATGCCTCAGCGTAGTGTCAGGGAACTTGACATGTATTTGGACAAGAATCTAGAACAGACAAAAGATTGTTGGTGAAAACTAAGAACGGACACTGATGATCACTTGAAAAACATTAGGAGGAATACATTGGGTCAGAAGAAAACTTAATTCTTTTACATTTTTCTTATGAATGAGGAGGAGATATGGGAAATAATATTAGGTGAGCATGTACATGATTGAATAATGTGGCCCAAGAACTGCTTAATAAAAATTACTAAAACAAAGAAACCAAAAACCTCACTTCTTGACTGGAGCACTCTAGAAGCACACTTTAGGACTCCCACCTCAGTGCTTTTTTATTGAAGAATTTTATCACAGCCGTGATGAAAATATGGTTGGGTTATTTATGAAACTTCAGTGAGACAGAAAATACTATGAAAAATGGAGTGAGAGCAGTAAGAATGACCACTCATTACTGACCACTCACTGTGCCCCAGATGCTGTACCAAGTACAGACATGCGTAGACTGAGTAAAGGGTCATACAGAGCCATTAGGTGTATGTTCCCATTCTACAGATGAAAGAATCAAAACAAACTGGGTTTAGGAACATTCCAGATCCATGAAGTGAAAGACTTAGGATTGAAACACCTGTCTGACAACAAAAATGCTTGATCGGCAAAAGCTGTGCTCCTGTTAAAACGCAGATGAAGTATAAAGACAAGATAAACTCTCTGCACTTGAATCTGAAAAGATAAGGAATATAAATGTAAAGCAGAAGCTTAGCGTTGGCAGCAATGAAAGGTAACAAGTTAAAATGATTTCATGATTTTGGTTGATTTCAAGCTCAACGAAAATCAGGAAAGTGGTATAACTCCAGAAAACAATGCTATTCTGCACTGACCAGACCACACTTGTAATACCATGTGTAATTTTGAAGCTGTGGTTTAAGAACCACTGTGATATCCTTGAGCATGTTTAAACTCATCCAATAGAAGCTGAGGAGAATATGAAAGAAGAGCAAATGTGAGCTTAAAGGAGGAAATGTATAGGGTGGACACAGGTGCATTCTCCAAATATGGGAAAGGCCATTAAGCAGAAGAGGGATTAAAGTCATTCTACATTGATCCAGAATTATTACAATGTACTGATTGTAGCTCAAGGGACTGCAGATAGAATTTATTTTACCCAAAACTGTCATTTCACAGAGAGAAAATGTGACTGGAGGAAATAAGGGGATTTGTGCACAGAGAAGTTAGATGTTGGTAAAACTGATGCCACCGCTCCTGTCTCAAACCTTCCTATTGTTGGAGGAGGGGGGGGTTTCCTCTACAATTCGCCTGTTAAAAGGGAAAATAGTTAAGAATAGCATCTTTATCTAAAGCTGTCACCTTTGAACTTTCTAATCAATAGGGCCCAGAGTTGTTGTTTTTTTTTAAAGGTAACTCAGTATGGAGTTTCCTAAAAAAATTAAAAATAGAACTGCCATTTTAGCCAGTGATCCCACTTCTGGGGTATATCCTAAGAATTCCAAAATATCAATTTGAAAGAATATATATGCACCCCCGATGTTCATAACAGTGTTATTTACAACAGCCAACATATGGAAACAGACCAATTGCCCATCAGTAGATAAGTGGATAAAAAAGCCATGGTACATTGGAGTACTATGAGGCCATGAAAAAGAAGAAATTCTTACCCTTTGTTACAGCATAGACAGACCTGGAGATCATTATGCTTAGTGAAATACGCCAGTCAGAGAAAGGCAAATCCCATATGATCCCACTTATATTTGGAATGTAATAAACAAAATAAACTTATGAACAAAATAGAGACAGAGGTATGAACCCATGGAACAGACTGACAGCTGTCATAGGAAAGGGGTCACTGGAGGAGAGAAGGTGGAAGGACTGGCCAAAGAACATATATGCATGACCCATAGACACAGACAACGGTGTGGTGATGGCCAGAGGGAAGGGGGTGGGGGTTGGGTGGAGGCGGGCAAATGGGGGAAAATGGAGACATCTGCAATGATGTCAATAAAAAAATAAAGAAAAAAGTGCAAGCCAAAAATAATAATAATAAATAATTAATGAAAACTATGTTAATTGAGAGTTTATCTTAAATGGTAAGCCATCAAATCCCATACGTATTTTATTGTTCCATCAAAAAAAAGAGAGAGAGAGAGTTCTTATAGTGTATCTGAAACCAGGGTTCCTCTGCAGATGACAGCAGTCACTGTTCTCTGCTCCTGGCCCTGGGACTCGACACATGAAAACCACTTTTCCCCCAGCACCTAAAGCTGTAGGATTGTCCTCCCTCTAAGACCACTTCGGAAGCCAGCCCTCTGACCTGCTCCTTGGCGTGGGAGCAGCTGAAGGGGAAGCAGTGATGCCGAGGTTCAGAACACACCCACTCAATTGCCTCCCTCCTTCTGAACATCAGCTGCTGAGCAGGGGAATGAAGCCAGAACTATCACCAGCTGTTTCCCAAGCTGTTTCGGCAGTGTCCTAGAAGCACAGACTCCCCAGGCATATTCTTGAGCAACATTAGTGGAAGTGGAGATCTGTCTCCACAAGCATACAGCACAGAGAAGAGACGAATGGGCTTGATCTCTTCATCTTCCAATCTCTATACCAAAACGGCTTTGCAAGCCCTCCTGACCAAGCTCAAAGCCTCTAATATTTGCAACCATCACTAATACTTTAATGGTCCTATCATCAATGTCTCCATGAATTTTGGTGTTTTTTTAAATTAACTAAAACCAACTGAAATTGGTTTTGACACGAGAAAGACTATACAAGAGAGAGGAATCAAAACAATTAAAATCAAATCAGCTAGTTTTTTTTTCATTATACTTTTTTCTTCAGTGTACTATACAAAAAGTTACTTTGAATTTGACAATAGAGAAGTTGTCTCAAACAGTAAGTGGTATGATATATTGAAAAGTCATTTGCCAAACCTGGCTGCATGTGCACGGCTTGAAGAAGACTGGAGGCCAGAACTGCAGTGGAGTGGATGGCCTAGGTTTCTCATTGTTATCAACCAGAACAAGTAATTATATTTGTTATGATGTTCTAAGTATATGTGCACCTCCACCTGAATCCGTAGGCCTCGCGTGCTTCAGACTGTTTTTACATAATTGGGAGAAAAGTTCCCCGACACCATCATAATCTCCCAAAGAAATACATCAAAGGATCATTGTTCAGTGTATATGAATTCACATGAAAATATAAATCACATGGTCTCTTACAACAAAGAACACTTGGAAAGAAGAGCATGTTTGATCAAAGTTTGTATGGAAAGAAAACTAGTCAAAAAATGCAAATGAACCAAAAGTTTATTGAGAAGTCATAGCTAAGAGAAATGTTAGTAACTCCTAAATTATTTTCTTTTGAGGGCTTTTTTTCCCAAAAGGATTCAAGACATCTCACATGTTTTAGTGCATGACTGTTTTCTTGCCAAATCTAACTTGAAATATTATATTCTAAATATACATGTCACATAATCTTGAATATCCTTTCACTTACTTGAATGAGGCCTGGCCAAACATTTTCCTGGCAGTTATTATGTCTATAAGAATATACTAGAATATGACAGAGCTAGCCAAAAAAAATGAGTAGGCTAACTGCCATATAAGAATATGAAAATACTTATTTGGTTAATATTAACAGGCTTCACCAAATAGGCTGTATAATGTAGACATTATTTGACATTAGCCTTTTCAAAGCACTTACTGAAAGAAAAAAAAAGGTTTCATTTGGAAAAAATATCACTGTGAAGTTCATTTACCTCTTTTTTTAATCTAATGAGAAAGAGAAAATCTAAGTATGCAAAATAAAGAGAAAAATTGTATGAATCTGCACTGGAAATACATAAGGTGCATTAAACAAGAATACCTGCTATCCCCATGCTCATTTATTTAAGAATGTTAGTATTCTGCATTTGCATTTTTTTATTTCTTTTAGTTGTCTTATAATGCTAGCTAGGAACCCTTTTTTAATTTAATATTTATTGTATTTTTTCTATAACTGTTTAGTCCCCTACACACACCTCCCCCAGCAATCACCACACTGTTGTCCATGTCCATGAGTCTTTTCTCTTTTTGTTTTTGCTAGGAGCTTCTGTATCATGTTGAAAAGAGCTGGTAAGAACATACTTCCTTATCTGGTTCCAGGCAGTAGGGGGAAAGCATTTCATCTGATTATGTATGATGCTTGCTGTAGGCTCTTTGTAGATAACATTTATCAAGTTGAGGAAATTCTCTCCTATTCGTCATTTACTAAAAGGTTTTCTTTTAAAACATGAATAGATACTGAATTTTTCAAATGATTTTCTGGCATCAATTAAAATGATCATTTGATTTTTCTCTTTTAGTCTACTAAAATCATGTATTATGTTCACTGATTTTCAAATGTTAATCCAGCTTTGTATTTCTGGGATACATACTACTTGATGAGGATGTATTGTATTTTGCAGAGGTTGTTGGATTTGATTTGCTAATATTTTGCATGAGGGATAATTGCTCTAGAGTTTTTCATTTGGTTGGTTTAAACTATTTTAGAGTAATTTTAGGTTCATAATAAAATCGAAAGGAAAATACAAAGATTTCCCAAATAATCCTTGCTCTCACACATTCATAGTCTTTCCACTATTAGTGTCACTCACCAAAATGGTACATTTTTTTTTTTACCAAGGATGAACCTACATTAACTTATAGTAACTACCCAAAGTCCATAGTTTATCTAAGGATACATGCTTGGTATTATACATTCTGTATTTGACCTAATGGGTTAGGATAAATTTGTAAAGACATATATCCAATTCCCCTCACCCACACACACCCCTGGCAGCCAATGATATCCTTATTGTCTCTGTAGTTTTGCCTTTTCCAGAATGTTATGTAGTTGGCATCATACAGCCTTCATAGCCATCATAGCCTTCTCAAATTGGCTTCTTTTACTTAATAATATAAATTTAAGATTTCTCCATATCTTTCCATGGCTTGATTGCTCATTTTTTTAAGTGCTGAATAGTATTACATTGTCTGGGTGTACCAGAGTTTATTTATCAATTCACCTACTGAAAGACATCAAGTTGCTTCTAAGTTTTGGCAATTATGAATGAAGCTGCTATTAACATTTGTGTGGGATGTTTTCAACTCTTTTGAGTAAATATCAAGGGGTTTGATTGCTGGATTATATGGTAGGAATATGCTCAGTTTTGTAAGAAACTACCCAAGTGTCTTCCAAAGTGGTTGTACCATTTTCCCACAAGCAAGGTAAGAGAACTCCTATTGTTCCATATTCTTGTCAGCATTTGGTTTTGTCAGTGTTTTAGATTTTAGCCACTTTCACATGTATGTAGTGATATCTCACTGTTGTTTTCGTTTGAATTTCCCTGATGACATTTGATGTGGAATATATTTTGATGTTTTTATTTGCCATCGGTATATTTTCTTCAATATATTACCTGTTAAGGTCTTTGGCCCATATTTTGAGGTATTTGTTTTATTATTATTGATTTTTAACAGCTTTTTGTTTATGTAGAATAATAGTCCTTGATCAGATGTGGGTTTTTTTCAAATATTTTCTACCACTTTGCTTCTACTCTAAATTTTTTGATACTATATCTCACAGAGCAGAATTTTTAAATTTTAGTCATCCTCTTCATCCTCCTCCACCCTGTTTTCCTCTTTTTGTTATCTGTGTTTCTCCCCTTTCCCTTCTTTTATAATCCTTTAATAATTTACAAACTGTTTTTAGCTAGAGTGCTACATAAAAACCACACACTGGATTTAACCCATGGGCTATATGGTTTGCCGACCCCTGGTCTAGGACTGATTTTGCTTCACAAGTAAGACAACAAGCTGGTCAGAACTCTACTCATTATCCTGTGTGTTAGGAGTTCTTTACATTTTGGCTGTGGCAACACAAACTTTTCCCAGCCAACTATTCTTTTCACTGTTAATTTACAAAATAAACCCTCATCTAGTTTCTCTGTATATTGTTTTAAGTACTGTCTCAGGAGCACTTTCATTTTCCTCTAAAAATAAAACACACGCAAAGAATTTTTGAAAATTCAGCAGTTCAGAAGTATCGAAGTTTTAAAGAAGAATTTTTTCTTAAAATTTCTAATAAATCTTTGAAACTTTGCTCAATCACATAATTGGTTGATGTGGTGTTAATATACAGTTTATACCATGCCTGATTCAAAGCTAATTGTGGTATCTACAAAATAGTTGGTTATGATAAATTGAACATGTGTAGAAGCCAATTATCAAAAAGTAATAACTACACTCATATTCCTAAGAAAAATATTAGTTTTAATAATCATCTTTCCTATAAATTTAAATGAGAAGTAGACATAACAAAGGTCTTTGCGTACATTAACATTTACAAGAAGCTTAATGTCCAGTTTTTAATGTTGAACAACTTTTATCAGTAATGAAATGCAAGAACCATTTAGTTACCAATTAGAAATTATTTACATAATTTTAGACAATAAATTCAATAATTAAATTAATTATTCTAGCTTTAATCCTGTTCTTTTCCAAATATAAACTTTTAATTTGTTAAGTTATGTATGGCCTTGGTTTAAAATGCACATTTTTTACATGATAGCCAGATAGCCAGATATTAATCTGTAACCCACCTTCAAGGGAATACACATTCAGAACAGCATTTCTAAAAGCACTGAAAAATTTTGAGATTTTTTTCCCATGCTCTCTACAACCTACACTACTGCATGAATCGGGACTGATATATTTTAATACTTCCCGTTAATGCTTCAGGGTATAAGAGTACAAGAGAAAGAAATTAATTATAATACTGGAAACTGGTATTCATTTGCTTTAATATTTTAACCAGCTTAAAAATTAAACTTAGCCCTTCTTGATACAGGGAGAAAAAGTCTGTATGAAAACAGGCTAATATTTATCCTTGGAGGACACAGCGGAAAAGAGCTCTCGGCCAGTCATTCTTGCAGGGTGATATGGAGGTGTGTGGGATCGATGACATAGGAAATATTTAATTTTCTTCTAAATTGCCATCGTTTCCTAATAGTTAAGTATTAAATACATTAACATGACAATAAATGAAACTTTTTAGGTTCAATCAAACTTACTATGATATCTGCCTTTCAGGAAAAGAATTGCTTAAGCATTTATCCTCTAATAAAGAGCCTTTTACATCTTTTATCTTAATTGGGCTGTTTTAAGAGCACTATCACTTGGCTAATTCCCTATCGCTATAGCTGAGTTTCAAAGTGCCTCTGATAACATGCAGCTAAGTTAACCTAATCCTCATTTTTAACCTGTAAATACCCCAGACCTACTTTCAATCTGGAATTGATGGTCATATTTTTGGGTGAGGGTGTAAGATAAAAGTACTCTGTCTCATTTCTTCAGTCCATGGCTTCAATGGGAAGCAAGTTGAATTTTCTAGCCAAACATATGCTCAAGCATCCCTTTTGCAGTATGCACCCTGGGGCCTAAATATGTTTTCTGCTTGATTGTAAGCAAAAGAAACATTAAATATTATTGATGGTAATGGAACAGTCACACATAACTTTTACCACAATGTTTTGCATTTTTCTTACATAATTCATTCTCTAATAATTATTGTAGGATTGAATAAAATCCCACCTTTCACATTTTTTTTTAAATGCACCTGATGTATGGGATACTTGTGCATTACTTCAAATCCTCTAGAGCTCAACATTCTTTTCACAGACACTTCCATGATGTCACCCCTGTATCTGCTTTGACTCCTTTTACATAGATTCAACCCGACAGTCTGGAGGTGAGAGAGCCTGCCTAACCTCTTCAAGGAACAGCAAGGAGGACATTTTGGTTAGAAGGAAAGTATGTAGTCACGGAAAAGTATGAGGAGAGGAAGTCAGTGAGCTAACAGGGTGGAAGATTGTGCAGGCCTTTGTAGATTATTGCAAGAACTTGGCTTAAAATGATCTCACCTACATTTCCAAAAGAATCTGGCTACTTAGAATGAGAATGGATTGCAGAGGGGCCAAGAAAGACAGAAGTAGAGAGACCTGTGGTGAAATCAAAGCAGTATTCCAGGAGAGAGATGGTTATAGCACAGCCCAGGGTAGTGGAGGAAGTGGTGCAAAGTTGGTTTGATTCTGGATTATTTTTCAAATATTTTTATACAAATTTTAAAACAGAAAACGATTGAAAGAATTTTTTAGTGAAGACCAATATACCTATTAAATTCTACAATTAAAATTTTATACACTCACTTTATTACATATTTATCTACATATTCATTCTTCTATCCATCAATTTATATTGTTTTTATGCTTTTCAAAGTTGCAATCATCATTACACTTCAACCCAAATATTTTTGTGTGCAAATCACATAGTTCAATATTATTTACAGTATTTTTTCTTTTGAGGTAAGATTTATATAAATATACAAATCTTAAGTATACTATTTGATAAATTCTGACAAATGCATATATGAGGGGGGACCCCCCCAGAAAGTACAGTTATCTTCTGGAGGGCGAGCCCCTTTACAAACTTCTCCCACTAGGTGAGTGTTCTAGGAACCCACCTGTATCAGTGTACCAACTGGCATTATTGTGAGAGGCTGGGTTTGGATTTAGTGAATTTTTGGGGAAGACTCTTTCAACACATTTCCCCATTTCATGACGGGTGATTTTCAAGTGCACCTGCCCACACTGCACTGAAAGTTCAGCAGTTTTTGACCAAAAATGACATGCTCCCCATGCCCCAACCTCCTTATTCATCTAATCTTGCCCCAAATTACCCTTTTTTGTTTCCCTAAATGGAAGAAGTTCTCAAAGGGAAAAGTTTTGCTAATGTGGAAGAGGTGAGACTGAAAACAGCAGAAGCACTAAGAGATATCAAAATTGATGAGTTCAAAAACTGTTTTGAACAGTGGAAAAAATGCCTTAAAAATGGATTGCATTAAATGGAGAATACTTTGAAGGTGACTGAAATTTAAACATGTGTTGCGCGTGGGTCACCGGCCAGCAGTGACCACGGAACGCTGTGGATGGCTCGCCGAAACACACGCGAGAAAGAACAACACATGCACAGAGACAGACTAGTTTCTGTGGGGAAGTA
This sequence comes from Phyllostomus hastatus, assembly GCF_019186645.2. Taxonomy (NCBI): domain Eukaryota; kingdom Metazoa; phylum Chordata; class Mammalia; order Chiroptera; family Phyllostomidae; genus Phyllostomus; species Phyllostomus hastatus. The sequence continues at coordinate 1,263,260 of NW_025333912.1, read as the reverse complement.
GGGACAGAATGGCCACCCCCCCAGTGGGGAGCGTGCTGATTTACCGTCCATACCTGCTTTTATTGGGCTCATTTTGCATAATAATTCAGGTAAAGTACAGTACTCATTAGGGGGAAGTCAGGAACCATAGAAAACAAAGGACTCTGCCGGTCTATTGAGTTGGGGGTCAAAGAGCTGTAAGACTGAGGAACAAAACTAACTTCCTCCTAAGACCCTTCTCATTCAACTGAGAGCATTCTAAACAAAGAAGGTTTCACAGTAATTTACATGTTCTTTCTTAGGCCTGATCACCCTGGGGAATCCGCACTTCTCAGTACCGAGCTGCACCACCCTGTCATTGTTTCAGGCTTAGGTGGAGCAAGGGAACTAAGGCAGCTGAGAGATAAGGAGATTTTCTCCCAGACACTGAGAACTCAGGCTATGCCAAAGCCGAGGAGCGAGGGTCCATCACCCCCCTTTTGCTGCAGCCCCCCAAGTCCTTCTTTTGGGGGGGCCTCCCAAAGTGATCGTGCCTGTCTTAGGTCGTTCCCCCGTGGGGAATCTTACCCGTCTTTGGCTAACCGACCAAGCTTTTTGGGGTTCAGTTATGAATAAAGCAGCAGAAGCAGCATTCCTGCCAGGAAGATAAGCTTTTGTCTCCTTGCCGGTTTACAGTTCCAAGGGCGTTCCCTTAGCCTTAGCTAGGCGGGGGTTTCAGCCTCTGATACCAGTCAGGGCGGTTCCCAACAAACATGTAAAAATAAATACACAATTTTTTAATACAAAATTCCAGTTTGGGAGGGTCTCCCTTCATAACTGTGCATCTAAATCCTTACAAAGATACAGAACATTATAACCCCAGAAAGTTTGCTTATGTCCCTTTCCAACCACTCCCTACCCTCATAATCAAAGTCCCCATAATTCTAATTTTTTCACTTAAGATTAGTTTTGCCTATTTTGGGACTTCATGTAACTAAAATAATATAGTATGTACTATTTTTTGAGTACTCAGTTAAAGTTTTTGAGATTCATCTATATTGTTGTATATACCAGTTCTTCCTTTTTAGTGATAAATAATATTCCACTATATGAATGTACTATAGATTGTTAATATATTCTGTCCTTGATAGATTGATAGATACTACTGGTAGTTTATTGCTTGGAAATATTATAAATAAAATAGTATAAACTTTCTATGAAGGTATTTTTGTGAAAAAAAATTTCATTTCTCTTTGGTAAATACATAATAGTGTTACTACTAGCTCGAAGCATCAGTATGTGTTTGGTTTTCTAAGAAACTGCCAGGTATACTTTTTAAAGTGGTTGCACCATTTTACCTATTCTGATGGGCCCACAGAAGTAACTCAGTATGGTTTAAGATGCATTTTTCTTCATTTATTTTCAGGTCATTTCTCTTTATTATTCCTTCCCAGAGCATTGCAGATTATAGCTGTTTGTTTCTACTTACATTTGTTAGCATTTCAACAATATTTCTTCTTGGCATGGTATGGTGCCCAGAGTGAGGGAGGGGCCACAGGAAACCCCCAGTGCTACACGGGAGAGGCTGTGTTTCCTGGGTAAAGTGTAAACAAACCAGTGCAGTAGTGTTGCATTGCCCCGGCAGCTGAGCTAGTGCAGTGCACATTTGCAGAGGGAAAACTTGCCCTGGGTTTGTGCAGGCTGGAGAGGTCCGAGCAACACGTGTACCACGGAGGTTAACATGGCTGCACCAGGAGGAGCTGATCTGCAAGTCTAGCCTACGTCATTGGCTAAAGAACTGAATGCTTCCAGGGCTTGTGGAATTTTGGTTCCGAGGTTTAAACGGAGGGTGGACTGAGTCTTGCCCATTCTTATTCCCCTCATTCGGACAGTCAGGGCCAGCTTGTGCCAAGGCTGAGTCCCACCCACTGGACCACACCCCAGGTCCTGTGCCCCAGCAGCAGCGTGGGGGACTCTGCTGTTCTGAGCCGGAAGGACAGTCCCAGACTGTGCCCTCTCTTCCTCTTAAATCTGTGCACGGACAGGCAGGCCAGAGTGCTCACCAGTCCAGGACAGCCTCAGGTGGCAGGCCCACGAACAAAGCCCCTGCACGGCCAGCTGCAGCAGTCAGCAGCAGCCCAAGGCCCCAACAAGGGAAGCTGAGGTGATGGAGGCGCCAGCCCCACAAGCACGGGCTCCAGGGAGGGAGCCTCAAACCAGAGAGAAGTTCGCCTAGCAGCCTCTTGCTCCAGAGGGACAGTTGAGAATGGAGGGGGATCTCTGGCTTGGTCTTGGGTTTCAGTCTGTTTGGGGTTTCTGTGTGTTGAAGAGATTGGCCTGGAGTCAGGGAGTCCCCCCACTCTCCTAAATTGTGCAACATTTTAGTGAGGATCTTTTTCTTTCCCCACCAATCTTTATTTTATGCCCATGTTCAGCAGTGGGCCACCAAACCCCACTACTGTTCAGTCACAATCTATTCACTTCTCACCTACTACTTCTTATTGTTGTTTATTTAAAACAATTCTTCTTTCTGCAATGACATTACATGTGCCTGCAGTGTGATATCTTCATTCTTTCTCTGTGTGCCTTGCAATACCTAAGACAATACTGGGCTCAGAGTACCTGTTCCATAAATGTTGATGTACGGGACTTAAGTAAAAACCCAGCCTGTGGCTAAATAAATTGTGGTACATGCATACAGTGGAGTGCTGCTCATGAGTTTAAAAGGAATGAGCTACCAAGCCATGCAAAGATGTGACAAAATCTTAAATTTATATTGCTCAATGAAAGAAACCACATACTCTATTATTGTATTTATAGGACATTGTGGAAAAAGCAAAACTACGAATGCTACATAGGGATTACTGGTTTCCAGGGCTTCGATGAGGAGGAGTGGATGGGAATAGGTGCAGCACAGGGGATTTTGTAGGCTAGTGGGACTATTATGTATGATATGAAAACAGTGGGTATGATACCACACATCTGTCAAACCCATAGAACTTCAAAGCAGATATGTTAAACCTTAATGCACATAATTGTGAAAAATCATTTAGGAAGTCAGGGTAAAATACAGATAGGACAAAAGAATCTGAGTGCATTAGAAACCTCACTGAAGTGCATGGGGAAAAAGTTTGGAAGTGATGGAGTCTGTCAGACTAAGGCAAAAAGGAATACATAGAAGCACTGTGTTCTACTTGCTAAAATTGTTTCCCGTTGGGGATGCATACAGGTTAATAATTCTCAGGTTACTATACATGTATAGTGGATTTGCACAATTAACAAATTTGATGGTGAATGGTAGAAGCCAGATGGTTCCCCACTGTTGGATTAGGAGGTTATAGACAAGCAAGGGTGGGGGAAAGCTGGAATAAACCATATTTTAATGGGTCAGAATTAGAGTTATCAGTGTGAATTCATGTTTAGTTTAATATTGATACAGATAGTTACACACAGAAATATTTGTAGGTGTGTGTATATACACAGTCATATACACACATATACATTTCCTTCCTGTGCCAGCTAAAAGGGCCGAGAAGCAATAACTATGCAATAGCAAGGACTTATTGCTTTCTAATACCAATCTCTAATAAAATAAAGCAGAGCTCCCTGAGGAAAGTCTGAGTCTAGGATTTGGGTAGGACATATGAGATGAGCCTGGACCATGTCATAGTGCCACAAGTAAGTGCTTAAACACAGGCACGCACACACAATGATGAGAATATACCCAAGGTATATGGAAACCAATTGGAAAATCTCCCAATGGGTCAAAGCTTGAGCAATTTTAGCAGCAAAAACAAAGTAGCACTGGATTATACTCTAAACTATGAATTAAATATCTTTGGTTTTATAACAGCATCAGTAAATAAGTGAATATATCACTACATTGGGGAGAATAGACAAATCTCCCATTCAGAAGAATTTAAAACATCTACGAAGACATTTTGCCTTCAAAGAGGTAGACATAACTCCACTCCCAAAGTATCAGCTGCCCACGGTGACTTCCCTCCAAAGAGTGCCGTGTTGAGAGGGCTGGAGGAAGAGCACAAATTTCCAGCAGAGAAACCCGACAAACCCTCTTCAGCCAGGAGATCAATATTAACAGCAACAGTAGTAAATCACATTGATAACATGTAACACATGAGGAAAATAGTATGCTGTTTCTGTGGTATTTCTAAAACAAAAAACAAAAAAGCAAAACCATGACCGCTGTCTAACCATGAGAAAAACATCAGGCAGTTCCCAATAAAGAAGCATTCAGCAAAATATCTGACAATCACTCTTCAGAAATGTCAAAGCCATCAAATACAAGGAAAATCTGAGAAACTGTTGCAGACAAGAGAAGCCCAAGGAGAGATGATAACTAAATGTAATGTGGTGTCCTGAATGGATCCTGGAACAGAAAAGTGATAGTAGATAAAAACTAAGGAAAACAGAATAATATATAGCCTTTAGTTAATAATTAGCAATATTGGTTTACTAATAGCGACCAATATACCAAACTAATGTCTGATGTTAATAATAGAAGAACCTAGATGTGGCATGCATGGAAACTCTGTATTGCATGTGCAAGATTTTTGTAAATATAAAACTATTCTAAATTTTTTAAGTTGTTTTAAAAATGAGTGGATTAAAACTAGCTATACCAATGGGAATAAATCATATAAAAATATTGAGTGAAAAAATTAAAAAGAAAAGGCTGAGTAATGTGTTATACTAATTATCTAAATTATGAAAATGGATGTATACGAGGTATTAGAAATCAGGAGAGTGGCTGCCTTTGTGAGCACAGACACATAGTCTTAGGGAACGCAGTGGCTAATGCTAACAATACTCTACATTTTGATCTGGTCACACGGGTTTATTCACTTTGTGTCAATTGCTGAGCAGTATACTTATTAACTGTTCACTTCTATGTATGTATATATTTAAAATGTCAATAAAATATCTTTTTAAATTAAAATTTTTATTCAGTTTATTCAATTTTTATTCTGGTATCTTGAGGATTCCCACATTATATTATAACTTTTTAAAAACGTGATTGCTGACATTAACGGAAAGCTTTCTTCAGGCCTTTCGGTATCTCCTTCGCTGTCTCTCAAACACTCCAGTTTAAACAGATGAAATTTGTCTTTAAACTAGGAAGTATGAGCGGCCTCATTTTCACAGGAAATAGAACCACAACTTGTAGGTCAAAATAGACCAATACTAGATTTCTTACTTTCCTAAGGGATGTGAAATTCTAAATCTTCAATGTGATAAAATTTCTGAAACATTATATCTAGTACAATCAAACTATTAAATAAGATACAAATGCAATTTCCAATAACCAAATAGAAACATTAGACTAATGAAGAGCTGTGAGAACATAATGGTTTTTTATGTTTTCAATGATTTCCTATAATTTAAAGCTTTAGCTCTCCTTGCTCTAGTATAATAACATAAAGACTAGGAGGATTTTGATATTTAATCAAGAAGGTTATGCATAAATAAAAATAATTACATTGAAAGTAAATTCTTTATCAACACTTGTTAAAATATAAGTACAACTAGTAATGGAAAACATTGTAGATAATTGGTAGAAAAAATTCATTATTACTCATATGTACATATTTGCTGTGTTAACTCAATCAGCAGCTTCCTCTGCTGGTAGTGGTGGAGAAAGGGATGTTTCAGTGGCCAATGCAAAGTTAAAAATACTCCTATCGTGTAGATATTTAACCTTTGCCTAGACTCTTTGATGTCAACAAACATGTCATTTGAAAATGCCTGTTTTGCTGGCATGTCATCAATTGATGTCCAAGAACCAGATTCAATTATACTATTTCACTGTTTATCATTTATCCTCTTCTCTCCCCAGCCATTAACAAAGGAGTGGTTTGCACTGTTTAGTCTCTCCTGAAGATGGGATGCGAGATCTAAGGCCTGGGGCAAGCGCTCTCCAAAGCACTCTGTTTAGCCTGCTGGTGAAATTACAGTATGTGGTTTAAAAAACCCTTTGAATGTTCATCTTTATTCAAGTATATGTCATCTTCAGCAAGAGAGGATTTGGGAGACTGCATTAAAAAGAAAGTTCTCAGCACTTTCACAAAGAAAAAAATAAAATGTTTAGAATTCAGTATTTTTTTAATTAAATTGTACTCGACTAGTTGTCTAATATTGATAACTCTGTTTACTGACCAAAGAACAAGGAAAAATGATTTACAGTAATTTCATATACAAAGAAGATGGGCAGCAAATTAATAATTTAAATAATTCTACCCTGACTGCAGATATGCACCCCACAGGATTGGGGCTTAAAATTACACTGTAGGTCAGAAAACATTTTAATGTCATTTCCCATAATTTTGGTTACAAATAGCATATCATTTGAAATCCTTCACCAAAACCTTGCTGCTTAGATTCAAAAGAATACCAACATTTTGTTCCCTTCCCAACCTGTCATTAGAGTTCCTTCTTTAGACTAAAAAGGTTCTTCAAGTACACTAGAATCACCCTTCAGTGTAAAAATAAAATGTTCATCTTTTTTATCTCCCAAAGGCATGTGGATAAGATAGTTACTAGAAATTAGAAAATCTGAGTTTCTTAGTTCCTTTTTGAAGTACTGAGAAACTGGTGCTTATAGAATTCACACACCAAAAAAACTCTTAATTTTATTCTGAAAGAGATTGAGTTAATAGATTATGATAACACGGTGTCCCACTGGAATGTCCATTGGGAGGAAAGCTTGCTTGAGGTAAAGTGATTTCTTTCTGAGCAGAAGAAAAATCATTGATATCCCATTTTGGTGACTTTCCTTTACAAAAAGCTTTGAGTTCCCAACAATCACCTGCACAGGACTCTCACCTCATCTAGGCTGATGCAGGGTCCACTCCTGTGGAGTAAAGTGGGATTTTCCCAACGGTGTTTAGCTGCAGACAAATCCCTTGAGGTGAACAAAAAGTATCCAGGGTCAAATAAATTTGGGAAATATTATGTATTATTTTCATTATTGAGGAGCCAAAATGCACCTAAACATAGGCTTTAAGAAATATTTTTAAAGTAAAATCTGTTTAATTTTGTTTAACTCCATGTTTCTCAAATTTAGAGGCCCATTGAATCCCCGTAAGTGTGGGTATGTGTGTGTTTATGTTATGTGTAATTTTGTGCATCTGTGTGAAACACTCATTAACATTCCACAGAAATCAGTGCTTCTAGGGGTGCACTAGGGAAATAGCCTAAGGCATTGAACTCCAGAAAGCCACCTTTAGCACGTAAGGAGTAAACGCCTTTCTGTCAATATCCTTAACAGTGGATCCTGCGGTAGGAGCCCAGGTGAAGTTTCTCAGCCAACCAGGAAGAACCAGTAAGACAATGGGCATATGATTTGAGAGGGAGTTTTAAAAAAGTGTGAACCTCTTAGAAAGAAAAAAAGGGATTATTTAAGAAAAATGGTCAGTAAATTAATCATCTTACCCAGAAATAACCCAATTACTTACACATAAGGAGCACACATTATCCTTTGAAAGAAAACCTCTAATATGGGGGTGTCAAACTCATTTTCACCAGGGGCCACATCAGCCTCGCAGTTGCCTTCAAAGGGCCGAATGTAATTTTAGGACTGTGTAAATGTAACTACTCCTTAACTAGGGGCAAGGAGCTCGGCATTGCTGCTGGGTAGAAACAAGGTGGAGGACTGGATTCAGCCTGCAGGCCTTGTGTTTGCCACCTGTGTTCTAATACTTGTCAGAAGTTAAAAATGTACATTTTAGATAAGAAAGCTTTCATTAAAAGAATTTTAAAGGTTGGATTCTGAAGTTATTTCATTTAAAGCTCATGAAGCAATGTAAAGATACTTCTATGCAAAAGCAAAATTTTATGAAAAAAATTATACAATACCAAAAATATAAGCAGTTTACAATCCAGGCAGAATGTCTATAACCAGACAATCCAGCCAGACTAGGCAGAGACCACCTAGTTTTTCTCTTTCCCTTCCCTCCTGGGAATATACCTAGGCGCCCTTTCTTAGCCTCACTAGTCAGTAGATGAGGACGTGAGTCTGAGTTCTAATGAGTTCAATGTAGATGGATGAATGTAGACAGCAACTTGGAGGCTTGATCCATAAGTAACCTACCTAGGAGGGACCACTCTTTCTCCTCACCCTCTTGATGGCTGGAGGTAAAGAATTCAGCCGAGCTTATGAGATCCAAAGGGAGAGCAGCACAAGAGAATGGAAAGAAATTGAGCCCCTGAACCAAAAGATGAAAAGCTGCCCCCAAAGAAGTTTTATTGAACTGCTATACATGTAAGAAATAAACTTACATGATCTCTAAAGAGCTGAGCTTTGGCATTTGTTGTAGCAATTACACTAACCCCAGTTCATACAATGCCCAGAGATTAACAATCACATAGAACACCTATTGGTCTTTTTCAAGAACTGGGTCTTTGAAGTATTTATTACAATAAACATACAATGCACTTTACTTTGAAAAGCACCCTTTAAATGTGAAAGAATATTTACCAATCGTTAAAATGAAACATCTCTTTAAATCTAATACACCAATATCAGCAAAAGGCTGTTTATTAGCACCTGACAGCAATAAGCTTATGGTTGTTGAACACTGTTAAAAGGGTTGCACTATGTGGTTTGCTGTATTATAGACCATGAATGAAGAACATAAGGAGAAATCTTTTGAAGTTAAATTATTTCATAGTTATAAAAATATGGACAATAGAAGGAAGGCTTTATGGAAGACAGAATGGCAGTAGTAACAGGCAAAAAGAAATAGCAGCTGGAGAGACTTCTAAACTCCTCTTAACTAGCACATTGGTGCTGCTGTCACCTAGAAACAGGCTGTCGGAGTGACCTGATGTAGGTGCTGTTTTCCAGGAATCGAAGCCACATCGTTTCTGTAACTTGTTTCCTAGGATTTACCCTGGTTAGGATTGGGGAAAGTATACTTGGCTGTTCTAAGCAAACTGTGGCTAAAAACAGATTTCCCACTTCTATAATAGTCAATAGTTTCATGTAATCAGGCAAGAGACAATTATGCCAAGTTGGTTGGAATTAGTCTCTTTCTGCTCCATGCTCCAGTAGAACTAAGTTAACACTTTTGTGCTAGCATTCATCACTTTGAGGATCCACGGTTAGCTCCGTGAAAAGACGGAAGGCTGTCGGTGGTCAATTACATTCCCTGCCACTCCTAAATTAACATATCCTGACAGCATTTACAACTCCTTGCTAAAGGAAAATTGCTTTATGAGATTTCTGTGCTATGCATGTTTCTTTTAAAATTGTGAAGATATAACCCGTCTTAAAATTTCTCTTGGAAGAATTGTATCGATTCAGTTTTCACAGAAGGTGACCTTCCAAGGGAGACTATGGCAGTTGCAAAGAACTAAACATCCAATTCTTGAAATGATGCTTGGCAAGACTGACAGTGTGCAAAGACAAAAATATATCTGGATGTGTATTGTTGAAACAGCCCCTTTGTAGAAAAGGTTCTTAGACTTTGAAAAGGCTCCAAGACCCCACAGAAAACCAGGGTAAGTCTGTCTTCCTCAAGAGATCAGATCCCAATGATATTCATATTGTGGGCATTAAAGGAAATGGTAAAAGATGGCTTCAAATAATTTCAATGGTTGAAATGAGGACTCCTGCTCTTTCCAAGTATAGTAATATCTAACACCCCCTTTGCACTTCGTGGCTACAGAAGTTGCCAAGGGAGATTTTTACAGTGCCATTATATCACGCTGTCTGCTTTGCAAAGAACTGGATTCATCAGTCTGATTCATCTCATGCCAGTTGCTGATGTTACAACCCCACAGAAAATGACTAAAATTTAACACGTTTTTACACAAAGATTTACCACTGAGCAACACTCATCATCTCTGAAAAGCATATTTTTTTAGTCCTTTACAGAAAACAGTCCTCAGCATCGCACAATTAAAGGCCAGGAAGAGCGTATTCTTCACAATGTCCAAGTTTGTGAAATTTTGACTAGACAAGAAGAAGGCATTGCACTAAAGAGAGAAAAAAAATGAGGTATAGCATTTTCATTTCATCACAAGTTAAATAGAAGAGGCTGTTTCCATTGGAAACTGTGACGGATGCTAACCTGAATTTCCTGTGTTACTTTTGAGTTGCTTGGAATTGGCTTTATATGCATACATATCTGAGGTGTAGACTATATTAGGCACAAATTATGAATTAGAGCCAAATAGTGAAGCTTGGGCATCTTTTCATAAAGCTGAATTACTACGAGACAGGGGTTCTGAAACTCAGATCCTCTTTTTTTAACTTTGATCTTTTATTAACCAAATAACTACAAAATAGAGACTATGATACTAACACCACTTTCCTCTCAATGAAATTGAAAAACTAGAAAGATGAGAGATAGGTAGGAGAGAGTTGTTTACGAGTACATAGGTGCATTATAATTTATGTTCAACTTCCCTTTCCAAATATATTTCCCATCTGCCTTTGCACGTATGCTCTCTTTCAACCAGGCTGGTCTACTCATGGCCCTTAATATTCCTTTCTTACCCTGACTTGTAATATCTTTACACTTCTTTTACCTATTATTTCATTCTTCACCACCCAATCGGAGACAAATATTTGAAAATCCTAGTCTAAAATGAACACTTTTTTTTCCTTTGAAACTTGATAAACAGACAATCTTGCCTTACTTTGGGTAAGTTACTTTACTTCCTTCCATAAGAAAGAAGGAACTAATACCCACTTTTGGGGATTGCTGTAAGAATTAAATGAGCTCACTTAAGGAAAGTTGTCTGGTATAATAACAGGCAGATAGCAACAGTTCAATAAATGCTAGAAAACTTAGTTCTTATTTTTTTAATCACTCCTTGATTATCTCAGTGAACATACCCATGCAGTGACATATACAATACTAACAGAAGCTACTTATTTTATGTAGCTTTATCTCACAGTTTTTTACACATAGATGCCTAGCAAATATCTACAAATTGAGAAATAGAATAATTTTTTTTCATATATAGACTAGATCTATCCTTTTATTGTAATTTTACACTGCTAAACTTCAGACATTGAGTTTCTCATGCTATCAGTTTTCTGGGGTCCATTTGTCCTTCAAAAGCACTAAATATTCAATTACCCACTATCATTGCCAAGTGTAACAGGCACAACTACTTAGCCTTCTAACCAGGCAGTTCCAACTTTACATATTCCAAATACCTCACCAATACATCTTGAAAGCTAGTGTTTATTGTGACAGATTTCCTTCATCGTTCACGTGTCCTGGGCACTCTTGACATCATTAGTAGTTGCAAGTCCTAAATTCCGTAACTCCGAGATGATCTGCAGCTTCCGGAGGTTTTCCATTTATGAAAGCGTTCCTACAATTAGAGCATCCTCTCGCCAATGAAACCTACAAGAATAAATCACTCCAGCTTCAAGTCTATTTTCAACTCCAAATAATAAGCCCAATGTCTTTAAGTTGGCGAGGTATGATGGAATCTACTGATCTGGTGGATGACTAGAATAGAAATGGTTTATTTATAGAAGGAGGCAGAAAGGAAGAGCATGAGAGAAAGATAAGGATGGGTGGTTAGGGCTTGTGGAGGACCACCTAACCCCTGCATGAACTTCTGGTGGCATATATTAACTATAAAACTGCAAAATATTTGTGCATGAACAGATTGGTTTACATCAGCTGGCAACCCTATTTAATTCATATATTCAGTTGCTATGGTCAAAGCCATATCTCCCTACAACTAAAGGCAAAATTATGACACTCCACCAGAGGCCTCCAGGCAATCTTATCTTGTTGACTTGGTCCTGAACATGCTCCTCCACTCTCTCAGGCAGTAAGTACACTTCTCTCTTCTGCCTACCTCAAACCCTGCTTATACAATTGTCTTGTTTTTTCCCACAAACTTTTTGACATGTGCTCCTAAGAGATAAAAACAGCTTATATTCCTAATTTTTTATGTAAACTTCAAAGAATATCTACAGCCAGCCTAATAATTATTAAATAACTCAAGTTTACGTAACTCACATAACCCTTTTATACATCTGGAAATGTAAAAGGCAGAACAGATTATGTTGATTATGGAACATAATTTAAATTGCCAACTCCACTTACAAATAAGGCTAACTCAGCCTCTTCCTTCACAGAAATGAATTTGAATCAAGTTTATATTTCCAAATAATGAGAGATCAACAACTAAATTTAGGATGAATTCAGCTTGATGTAATGAAGAGTATGAAGCTTTTTCAAGTTCAGTCAGTCTGGATTTAAAGTTCATTGCCATCATTCACTAATGAGAGCCTCAGCCTCAGGTTTACCTTGGGTGTAAAATGGCAATGATATCAATCTCATAGGGTTATTACAAAAGTCAGATGACATAACATACATTTACCAGGGTTCTTGACATGATCAAACTCACACCACTCACCAGCCCCTACAATACTTCTCTATCAGAATCTTTTATGGTTGAGTGTACTTTCTCAGCAAATTATCTATATACCTAGCTGACAATTTAAATAATTTCTAAGACAAGTTTGGAAAATTATTATGTAAAACTATTTTCACTTTTGACAGTGGGAAATCTCATTTATTACAAGCCTAACTTAAAACTGTCAACTCCATAGTTTAGGATCTGACAAAAGAGCTAAAACATTTTGGGTTCATTTTGCCCATAACTTTGCGTGCTCCTTACATGGGCAGAGGCTTTGGAGTAACTGCATCATCCTGTCTATAAGCTGTTTGGTTTCCACAGTACCAAGCCCCGAGTGATTCTGGACTCTGCTTCTTATCAGAAGAATCTCTCAAAGGTAATTACCCCCTTGTCAACCAGGAACATGAAGATGCATCAGGCTTGGTGAGCAGAAGTGGACTGGCTAAAATTCCCTGTGAATCACTTGGAAATCACCTATAATAAAGTATGACAGGCATAAAATATAATGGTATTGCTTCCTAAAATTCAGTCTTTAAAATATGATTAAACCATTAGCCTACAGTCTGACAATAAATACAGCATGGCACTAACAACACAATTCTTATTTCACCAAGGTTAACAGAGAAAATTTCCAAATGAAAGAAGAGCCATTAGTAATTGAATCAGAAGTCCATTGTGCTAACAACTTTCTTGACTATACGTGAAATAAAGCTCTTACGTGTCTCTAAAATCTGGATTCTTCTTTTTGTAACATGAGTTGCTTGAATTTCAAGTACTTTCCAGTTCTAGATTTTAAAGACTTTTATGAAATTCACATAATTACTTAAAATTGAATTTATTGTATTGTCAAATTGAATTTATTATATAATCAATGCCTTTTAATTGACCATTACAACATATATATTGGTTGTATGTAATTGTGTGTATTCTTTATCTATATCAAAATTTAACCCTTTCAACATCAGTATGTGACCAGAAGTTTCAGGGCACAACACTGGATGAGCGATTTCAACACCATGGGTTGAAGAACAACCCTGCCTCTAGATTGGACAGCCAGTACCAAGAGAGCTATCTTTGTATAGGAATTGCAGGGATGGAAAGAAGATAAATAGAAGTTTACATGGTAAAATGAAAAGAAATAAGACAAATCTGCAAATAACTATAATACAAGGCAGAACCTGTGACATCATATGGAGGTTTGACATGATATTCAACATAGGTAACAGGACAGCTTCTTAGAAGAGATGCAGTTTGAGGTAAGCCTTGAAGCATGTATTCAAGATGCTTCCCATTTTAACACAAATGAGGTGGTATAGAAACAGGCCCTCTCAGTTTGAACATATGTTAAATATATGACATGGGGTTCATGGCATACTAGGAATTTATTGATTGAAGATGCGATTGAGCCATGTTCACTGAACTTTATACATGATAAACATCATTACTCACAACATCCATGTCTTAGGAAAGATAACAGAAGGAGACTAGACTTTGGGTTGTGAGCACACAATGCATGTACAGATGATGATCATAGAATTGCACACTTGAAACTTACATGACCTTACTAACCAATGTCACCCAGATACATTTAATTTAAAAAAAAAAAGAAGTGATAACAATGGGGGCTATCTTGCAAACCAGTTTTCTCTGCATACTTGTTCGTCTCAATAAGCCCAAGACCTTACAAAGGCCTTGTAAACGTTGTTTTCTTTGTTTGACAACTGCAAATTAGGCACAAGCATTGCTAATATGGTGGGGAAAAAGTTCTCAACAGCTGAATTCTGCCTGTTCTGCATGCATATGCAAGACATGCAGCTGTTTCACTTTTTATATTCCAACACTAATACAGGCCTCAAAAAGAAAAAAAAAGGGGGGAAAGAAAAACTGGATGGTTGGATGTTTCTTCAAATAAAAGTCCAGAGCTCAAAGGCAAAATACTTTAAGACAATGTACAATAAGGCCTTTTTTTCAAGTCATATAAAAGCTGTTTTATGAAATTAAGCTGGAAATATTATAAGTGGGAAATGACCACAGAATAAATAGGAACCTTTTAGAAAGAGAGCAAACATGTGTTATTTATTTTCCTAGTAAATAGTGGTGGCAGATTCAATCAGCAAGAAACATTGGATAGTTATGACCATTTTAATCATGTAAAAATTCATAAGTTATGTTTATGGTGCACTAAACAGCATCTTCAGGTTAGTACGAAGGAACGTGAATAAGTCCCATTTACCGATAGACCAGAGATAAGAAGAGACCCGTTCTCTCACGTGGCCAGTAATGCAAAGGGACAGAGAACATTTCAGCATCTCGGCTGTTACCTTCTTTTACTCTTTATAAACATATGGAAATAGTTATACCCAATTGCATAAAAATATTTAAAACTATAAAACAGTTCCAAAGCATGTACTGTGCCATATTTCATGTGGAAAGAGACTGACTTTAGTTCCGTTTTGAAAGGCCTAAAAAGTGCAAAGCAATAGTACTTTAAGTATTTATATCTACTTAGATTCTCTAATGTTTAAAGTCATGTTGAAAAATGTTAATTTTAGATGTTAATTATAGAGCTGGAATAAAGCATTGGTTATAAAATAGCTAGCTGAGGTTAAATCCCTCCATAATGATCAGTGTTTTGGGTACTCCCTGTTATTTAAAATACTACCAAAGAAACATATTACAAAAAATACACTAGCATGTGGCATATCTCTTCACTTGGAATTTATATGAATGATAAAACAAAACACAGGGACACCAAATATTTATCCGGTCTAAATTCTAGTTTATTCCCTAACATATGACATGTATGAATCTTACATTTTATTTAGAATCAAGATTAAAGACAACATCCTAACATAAAGATACTAAGTGTTTCTTAAAAGATGCGGTCTCAGTTTATATAATCTTAATTTTATATCATTTTTGCCTTGAAAAATACTGTGGGGTTTTTGAGATAGGGATGTACACATTTTTCAATGTAAAGAACTATAAAGATTTTGTAAAATATTAAAGGACTCTTTTTTGTAAGTGAATATTTTCTCTAACCATGAACCAGTGTATGTCAGAAAGTCCACATACAGAATTAGATTTCTTTGGACATGTAGTCAAGAGATCAGTCTCATAAATGTACACTGACTTTATTATCATTAGAACAATATGTGAAGTCTCCCCTGACCCAAGTAATATTGAGAAGCTGGTGTAAGAATGGGGGAAAGAAGGGAAAGAGTGAAGTCAAGGAACATGTACAAAGGACCCATGGTAATGGATAATATGGTGGGGACTGACTGAGGAAGTGGGGGATGGGCAGGGCAGGGCAGGGGAGAGAAAGGGGGGTGGGGGCGGGATTAAGACAGATGTGATTGAACAGCAATAAAAAAAGAAAGTTCATCAAATATAAATCTGATCTAAATAAGAAAGAAAGAAAGAAAGAAAGAAAGAAAGAAAGAAAGAAAGAAAGAAAGAAAGAAAGAAAGAAAGAAAGAAAGAAAGAGAGAGGGAGGGAAAGAAAGAGAGAGAGAGGGAGGGAGGGGAAGGGGGGAGGGAGGGAGGGAAGAAAAAGAGAAAGGAAGGAAGGAAGGAAGGAAGGAAGGAAGGAAGGAAGGAAGGAAGGAAGGAAGGAAGGGAGGGAGGGAGGGAGGGAGGGAGGGAGGGAGATGTTCTCCTGGCTTTATTCACTAGCCCTTTATTTTAAAAAGTTTGTTTATCTCTCAGTTTTTTCCCTTCCTTTTTACCCCATCACCCATGTTCCATTATGCACTTCTTAGATCCCAACAACACTTGCTTTTGTATCGACTTTTAACCTACTCCCACCACATTGAAAATATAACTGATCTACATTCCAAGCCATCAAAACCCTTTGCCCATTTGCCAGTGTAACAGCTAATTACCTCACAAGTAAATTTGTTTTAAGAAAATCACAAGTGAGAAAGGTTTAATGTGGAAACCTTCCATAAATATATATATATTTTTAATTTTGTAAGCACCTAAGTCTCAATGCCTAGTCTGAAAGTCACTGGTCACTCTATCTACAGGAAACCCCAGTCCACTGCTAATAGTACAGAGAATGCCATCAATTAACTATAAGACACACTTTTATTTCAGGAACCACTAAGAAAGAAAAAACGCTGCTATTTAAATCATGACATGGTGTCTTAATGATAATCCTGTGCAACATAAGAACTGATAACATCAGCTCCTCATGGCTTTGAAATGGTTTCATCCAAAGAATTTGGCAATCTACTCTACCCTCAGTCACAGTGCTTAGAGTGTGAGAATAATCTCTTTGCAACTATTTCAAGAACAAAACATAACATATCTTTATCTTCTCATGCACATCTTCCTTTTTTAAGTCCCTAAACCCTGGGTTCTTAATTTGTAAGAAAATAAGAAATTCTGATCATATCTATAATAATGTTTCATTAATAGCAAACTATTCCACCTAGCAAAGTAGAGAGTTAGAAAGAGTCCCATTTGCATCCATATAATGTAAGAGAGCAAAAAAATGATGAATTTTTTTAATCCATTGAAAGCGAGACTGCAGGGCAACCAACTAGCCCAAATCTAAGAAAAGACAGGTGTCTGCTGAAAGCAAGGGACATAAGGCATAAGCAATGGCCTACCTAGAGCAGATGCAACTGGTCACCAGTAAAAGGAATTCAGTCAGGTTGGTTGGAAAGCTGGTGGAGCCAAACCCACCCTGGAGAGAGTGCGAAGTCCTGGGAGATGAGAGCACTGAGAGATTCCAGATTTTCCATTTTTATGCTCCTATAGAAAAATAGTAAAGCAAGTAAAGCTTGTAGGAGGACCTATATTCCAGTAGTCATAAATACAAATCTGAACTTTATCTCTTATCGATCAACAAGATCAACATTTTATGAAAAATGAAATGTAATAGTATTCTTTTTAATTTTTTTAAGATTTTATTTATTTATTTTTAGAGAGGGAAGGAAGGGAGAAAGAGAGAGAGAGAGAAACATCAATGTGTGGTTGCTGGGGGCCGTAGCCTGCAACCCAGGCATGTGCCCTGACTGGGAATAGAACCTGCGATGCTTTGGTTCATAGCCCGTGCTCAATCCTTTGAGCTACGCCAGCCAGGGCAGTATTCTTTTTAAAAGGTGAAAAAAAAATTCTTCTCTGTGAAGCTCCTGTGTCTGTCCCTGTGTCCTTGTTTCCAAAGTCTTTATTTGTCTTCCCCCTACACCATAGGGACTGGATGGAAATGCACTTTTATCTGTCGGTCCTCAGCATCTACCACAGTATGGCATAATGTAGGTCCTCTGGAAACATTACCATACATAGCCTATTCTTTGTCTTGATATAAAACAGTGGAGTTTTACTTACAATGTTATCACTTCTATTTTTTCTTACCATTTGAAACTATCACTGCAATAAGAAAATCACTAGTCCATTGTTGTGACAAGAGATCAGTTGTTTTTCAGTTCTATGCTACTACAGATGTAGGTATAATGAATTTCCAAGGTGTACAGTCCCCTAGAGATCGTCTTGTTCACCAAGCCCTCCTTACCAATAAGTAGAATTCCAGGAAAGGTCCTCGGCTTGCCAATCATTACATAATTTGAATTCAGGTTTGCCATCTCAATAACCCAGTACCCCTCTATTGCTTAATGAGTGCACTGATATCAGCCTTTAAAAATATCCAGAAAAGAAATAATCCATTGATAATAACGAGAATCCCTCTTATTTGAAGTCTTATGTTATATCTTAAAACTTGCTATGTAATGATTTGATATCACTCTGTTTTAGCCTCACTTGTTATATAATAATAGCTGACATTATTAACTGCATATTATGTGTCAAGACTGTTCTAAGTAACTTACATTTACCTCCTCAAATAATTTAATAACCACCAACCATCAGTAGGTATTCCAATTTTACAAATGAGGAAAAGGAAACATACAGAAATTAATTTGACCAAGGCCATACAGCTATTAACATGTTGGAGCCAAAACTCTACTCCACATGATTTGCCTTCAGAGCCCATCTTTTACTAAGACTATATACTAACTCTGAAAATCATCTAATTTTTCAGATGTTTTACTCCTTGTGAAAAAAATTATTCATAATTTCCAGTTCAACTATCTGTATGTCTCCTTCCTGTTTGAAATTACTGAAAAGTTTAAGATCTAAATTCATTAGGTATCCACAAATGAATTATCAACTCCATTTAATCTTATATTAGGAAAATCAGCCGCTGTATCAATTGCCACAATACTAAGTAACAAACCACCCTAAAAGTTAGTTGCTTAAAACAACAACCATTAATTATTTCTCACAGAACTATGGCTCTGCTGAGCATTTTTTTTGCTGATTAGCAGTGAGCTCAGCCGATTTAGACTGGTTTTGCTCATATGTCTGTTCAGTTGGTGGACGGACTAGAATTGGCTGGTCTGGGATGATCTCAGCTATGACAACTCTTATCTTTTCCACTGTTTCCTATCCCTCCCACCAGTTAGCCTGGGTATGTTCTCCTGGTAGTGGTAAGATTCATTGGACAAATGGAAATATGCAGGCACTTTTCCTGCCTCTTCTTATATCAAATGTTTTCTGTCTCAATAGCCAAAGGAAGTTATATGCCAAGTCCACGATCACTGTGGGAGGGTGATCGCAAAGTGAGTGGTTTTGGAGAGATATAGATAAAATATTGGGCCATCAATTCAATCAATCTACCATTTCTAATTTTTTTTTCTGGGCTCTATCCTCAAGTCTTTTATAACAAATCCTTAGCTTGAGTAATGTGCAAGATGTTTACATCTCAAGCATTCATCTTTTCCCTTGAGGAATCTTGTAACTAAAGTGGTATATCCTTAAGGGAATTATCAACGTCGCCTCAGTAATGAAGATGAATGCCTTATAAGGCTTGCTGTACTACATCGCCATTTAAAATTTCTTCTGCGTATACTAATACTTAACTCAGCCTTACTTTATGATAAAGTAAATGAGCTAAGATAAATGAAAGGCAATGTCTGCAAATATTAATGTTAATTTGAATCATTGTGAATTAACACCTTCTGTATAACAGTCTGCACATGGTGAGTTCATTTGGTTGGTGAATGAAGCTAATACAGATAGAATCATGTATTTAGCTTCTATTTTTTCTGTTCCACAGCAAGAGATATGGACCCTCATTCAGACCACTCATTATATTAATTACTAGGAAGAGTGGACAAACAAGTCTCAGTTGGTGTATTAGTGGATTATATCACTTATGTAGGAAATATTTAATGAGCACTTGTTATGTCATTAGTTTTGGGCATACATAGAAGAATAAATCTGGGTCTTACTCAATTCCCCTTTTCAGGGGAAAGAAGGAGGTATATGATGAATACTACAGAAACCTGTGCTCAGGAATGAGATGTTAGATTAGTGAGTTCAAGCATGGCCTTATGTAGCAACAATCTGGGCAGAACCAATTAAGAGAGTTGCCAAGATTAAGTCAGAATCAAGAGACTTTGTTTTATATTACTCTCTGGTTGATTGGCTAAGTGGACCCAAGAAAAGGTACAAAATTAAGTCAGGAAGTTCCCAGGAGAGAGACCCCTGTAAACGGTCAAGTGCTATAGCAATGATCTGAACAAAGTGCTATGAGAACACCAAAAACTTGCAAGCAAAAACCCAAATACAAAATAATAATACATTCCATTCCAAATGATGGGGCCGCAGGCCGAGAGGGGTTGAATCTGTGTCTATATAAGGACATAGGGCACTGAATTTGTCACTAAGTATTTGAACTCCAGGAAACTTACCTAGCCGCTGTCTTCAAAAACAAGAAAGTAAGAAATACATGTTAAAAACAAGCCACAAAAAGAATGTCAATCATAAAAAGGGCCTTAAAGTCTTAGGAAGACCATCTATTCACTTGAGAGGATTAATGGGGCCAAAAAAACAATTCTCAGAATGAATGGGCTTTAAAATAGAGGAATAAGAAGATAGTCTGGAAATCTAGATTAAAAGAGGAATTCAACAACAAAGGAAGTATGCTGACTCTGCCTTGAGCCCAATCAAGAGTCTCATAATTGGATAAGTTATTTCCCTCAAAAGACAGCTTATGACATAGACCCAAGAATACAGGTAGCCCCTTGCTGCTTATCCCTCAATTTCTTCAGGCAAGCATGGTGGCATGGCAATGGGGCCCTGGAAGTGATGATGCAAGGAGGAAACTGGTCCTCCTGCTGTACTTATCTCACACTAAGAAATGTCAAATCCAGGAAAAATCACTTCGAAAAAAATGATCTCAAAACCACATTAAATCTTAGCATAAAGTCCTTTGGTCAAGTTATAATTTTTGAAATAGGGACTCATTATGAAAATGCTGACATAATTTTAACCATAAAAATGCTGATCATTCACAGTACCATACCATTATCTACTTTTATAACTATATTTGGAATTTTCATATGCTATTGAGATTAGTTACATATTTCATCAAAGTGACCCATATGTATTCTGTTAGTGGATTTTATGTGACGCTGGCTCATGGGGACAACTGCAAGAACAAGCTAAATATGTCATCTTATCAGAGGAAAAGAAGTTTGGCAGGGGCATCCAAGCTTTGGCGTCTCTGGGCCACACTGGAAGAAGAGTTGTCCTGGGCCACACATTAAATACATTGTGACACATAGTCACAAAAAAAATCTCATAATATTTTAAGTAAATTTATGATTTTGTGTTGGACCGCATTCACAGTCATCCTGGGCTGCATGCAGGTCATGGGTTGGGCATGCCTGGATTGGGAAAACCTTAAAATCTTACCTTTTGGGATCAGAAAACATAAGCATGACAACAGAAAAATATCTAGGACCAAAGAAGAAGATGAAGCTTCACTTTAAACGGCTTGAATTTTATTACAATTATATAATTTTTCTAGATATTTTGCAATGTACATTTTTGTTTACAGCATTAACTACGCTGCATTTGTGTTTGCAATTAATTATATAGCTACTCTTTATAAACAAAGAAAACTATTTTCTTTTCAATAAATTTTAACTTCCCATTTATTTTCTTTGTTTTGCACGTTGCCCTTCGTATCAAATACACTTTTCAAATCAGAAAAGAAGTCTTGTTCTACATTGAGCTATTGCTTCTTGTCCTACACATAATCAGTATGAGGTTTAAATGATTATCATTTAAACATTATTTGGGGCTTTTCATTCTCAGCTGCAAGCCTGGCTCACACCCTGTGTTCTCCACCCTGTAGCATGCCACCCTTGAACCTTGGGAAATGTTCTTCCCATCTTGGCATGAATTTGGACTCCAGGAAATGGCATCTTCTTCTGTCCTGATTCTTGAAAATTTCTGTGCCTTTTGCAGCAGACTGTTACAGGGCAGTCTGAGAGGTGGTACAGCTCTGTGTGACAACCTGTACCTCATGTGTACGTTCCTGCTTGGGTGTCCTTCTGGGTACAGAGAATCTGTTGCTTCCCAAGGCCTTACCTGGGCAGGTAGAAACAAGACTCCACCTGATGTCATGTTTAATTTTTATTCTGGATCAGAGTGCCTAAGCTTTTGAGGCTAAAGTCAAGAAGTACCCCCTCTTCTCTCTCTGCATTCTGAGCCAATGAAGATAAAACGCCTTGCTAAAGAAGGGTTAGGGAAGAGAAAGAAATACCAAGAACAAAAACACATCAGCTAGTACCTCAAAAATATTTTCCAGGGGTCATGAATATTCAGATCATGAGTACAAGAATATGGTTACCATTCTTTATAGAATCAAGTGCATACTATGAGGGAACACTTAACTCAATGTTTGCTCAATTCTTGCTTCAGAACTCTGGAACTCAACATTCGTGGTTCTACTATTGAACTTGTGCCAAAGTAAGTGTGCAACCCTACAGCTGAGAAGCAGGGTCTCGCTCAAGAGTAAGGTCCCTCCTGGTATCAGTTGGTGGAGGGGAAACTCTCTCTCAAGCCAGAGGACTAGCATCAGAGATAGAGCTTGAACCCCAAGGGCAGGATTAGGTAGGAACAGGACATGAAGTCAGTGGGGTTCCCTGGTGGGCTTTATTCCATTCCTTGAATCTCCTTCGGAATTAAGTGGGAGCCAATTATCTATGAAAGGACAAGATAACTATATATTGTAAGCAAGACCATTTATACCCCCTACAGACTGCTCATTTGTACTCTTCTGTATCTCTAAGCAGGTAGTAAAACCACCTGGGGGTCATCAGGCATCTCAGCTCCAAGGGAAAGAATTTTTGACTCCACTTGGGCCACAGCCTCCTTAGAGAGAGGAGCACACTGTTGAGACCAGTCTAGAGTTGACTCGGGACAAGAAACCCAAAGAACTCAGAAGGCTCCAACTTGCCCTTTTTTCAACTGGAGATTCCCCCTTCAAAAGCATGTCTAAGAGCAGTAGTTTTCAAAGCCAGGCCTCCTTTTCCTAAATTTAATCACATATCATGCATCCCCCTGCTCCAAATTCTGTAACCTTCCCAGGGTGGCCCACCCCATTCCCCCACTGAAGACTCATCAGTCCCTCACTACCACCCAGGATGCCTTGTTAAGCTTTACCTTCTGTAACTGGCATCTTTATTCATTCCCAAGTATAAAATTATATTTTAGTATATAATATGCCCTTTAAATACCACAAACACTATATCCTCTACCACTCACTGACTGGAAGTTTCTACTACAGGGATTCTAGGTTTAACTTATTAAGGATGATTCTAATACCTAATGGGTCTGCCGTTTGTCAGATGTTGGGAACATGAAGTTAAACAAAACTTGGTTGTCACATTCAAGGAGCACAGAGTCTAGTGGTGGAGACAGAAGTATAAACAAGTCATTTGAACACAACTCCCTAATAGAAGCTATGGGAGAACTGAGAGAGCAAGTAACTTTGATTAGGCAACAAGGCAAGATACCAGAAGAGAGGACAGTAAAGCTGTGTAATGTGTTTTTAATTCAATTATTTTTTAGTACAGAAGTTTTTAGAGAAAAAAATGCCACTCAGAAATATCCACTGAACTATTTTGTTGTTTTTCAGAACATTATCTATTCTTGAAAAAGAAATTTGACATATGCATTTTATAATTTACTATTCTCTCTTCAAACCATATTTTTCAAAAATTTTATGTCATGAAATATTATTCTGTAGGATGATTGACAAGTAAGCAGCTTTAGGTGATAATAATAAGTAATAATAATAATATGGAATACTTACCATGTGTCTGGCAATTTTCTATGTACCATACATACACTAAATAATTTATTTCTAAAACAAAAATGAAACAAAGCTAACAAAACAACACAGAAACCTATGGTGAAACTGATTAACCCTTAGTTTAATGCTCTTATTTTACAGATGAATAAAATAAAGCATACAACAATAATGAAACTGGCCAAGGCTAGTTAATTGCTAGTAGTAACAGTTATTGATACATAGTACAAAGTAAAGGCAGGACTCAGCCCTGGAGTCTGCTTGCAAAGACTATTGTTTTTACTGTTACACCTCATTGCTTCTCCAGCCTATTTTAGGCTCGCATACACAGAACACACACATTCAAAGCATGTCTTCTGAAAAGAACATAAAAATATCAAAAAGCCCCTCCAATGTTGACAGAATGTCTTAGTAGTGCTACATCATGGAATTTATCCAAAATACACTATTACAGATGCATTATTATTTTAATGAGTATGCTCATTGTTGCATTATTATATTTGCATGTTTTGGTTATTAATGGTGATATGCAAAATGAAAATAAAAAAACAATTACCCTTTGTCCAGAGCACCCACGCTGTAGGCACTGCCGGTCCCTCAGTCGCTTAGAGCCGCCTGGGTGATCAGACTGACCTCATGGTGTCGCATGCGTGTGTTCAAGTCACCCTCATTCTACTCAGTAATGAGCCCTTATTCTACTCAATAATGACCCAGAGCACAAGAGTAGGAATGCTGGTGGTTTGTACATGCCAAAGAGAAGCTGTGAAGTGCTTTCTTTATGTGAAACAGTGAAAGTTCTCAACATAATTAGGAAAGAAAAACCACTGTATGCTGAGATTGTTAGGATCCATGGTAAGAACAAGTCTTCTACCCATGAAAGCGTGAAAATGGAAAGAGAAGCTTGTGTGAGTTCTGTTGTGACAACTCAGACTTCAAAAGTTACATCCACAACTTCAGAAGTTACGCACTTAGTGAAGGTGGAAAGGACATGACATTTGCAGGTGGAATGTTTTAAATTAAATTTTTGAGAGATCACATTCACATTACTTTTACTGCAGCATATTGTTATAATTATTCTATTCCATTATCAGTTATTTTGTTAATATTTTACTATGCCTAATTTATAAATTAAACCTTGTCGAAGGTCAGTATGTACAGGAAAAAACAGTACGTGTAGGGTTTCGCGCTGCTCGTGGTCTCAGGCACCCACTGTGGGTCTTGGAACATACCCTTTTGGGAATAAGGTGGGAGACTACTGTACCATATGAACACTAATCAAAAGAATGTTGGAATGTCTAACTTAATCAAAAGGATATAGTTCTGAGTAAAGAATATTACCAGGAATAAAGAAGGTCATTTCAAAAAGGTAAAGAGTTCATTTAATCAAAGTAACGTAATAATCACAAACGTTTATGTACCTAATATCAGAGCTCCAAAGTATCTGAAGCAAAAACTAACAGAAATGAAAACAGTATGTATAGACAAAGCTACAATGATAGGCATGGATTTTAATCCTGCTTTGTCAGTACGTGAAAGAACAGGTAGAGAGCAAACCCTTACTTGGATTTGGGAGACGGAAACAACACAATTGCCAACTGACCAAACTGACTTATTAGAACACTGCGTCTAATAGCAGCAGGATACACTGCTGAGGCGAAGGTGGAACGTTTATCCATGCAGACCACATCGTGAGCATTTCAAAGGCCCCAATAAATTTAGGTCATTCAAGTCATACAAAGTATGTTCTCTTACCACAATGGAATTAAATTAGAAATCAATAACAGAAAGATATCTAGGAAATCCTCAAGAATTTGGAAACTAAACACACATTTGACCCATAGATCAAAGAAAGAAATAAACATCATAGAACATTTTGATCTGAATGAAAATAAAACATGATGTATCAAAATTAGTGGGAGACAATGAAAGCAGCACTTAGAGAGAAATTTGTAGCATTAAATGTATACATTTCCCCCTGGAGACAGCTGGAGGCTCAGAGGTCCTTCTATGTCTTTAGCAGCTAGTCTTTATTTCGTTCCAAGCTGGTGGTGCTTTTGCTAGTGCCTCCTCCTTAAAACGTTCGTGGGTTTTTTATGCATCTGATTCCTGTCAACTCCATGTACCAAAAGCCACACTCACAATTCCTTTTAAGTTACACTTTCTATTTATGGGTATGTGGAGTGGATCCAACATTTGTGAGATTCCCTTGAGCTTTCTAGGACCTTTTTTTGTCCTATGAGAGATCAGTAGGAATCACCTTAATCCTTTTGAATATTTAATGATGGGTGTTTCCGTCACTCTATTATTTTGGTCATGTCTTACTGGCCATATCTGAGAGCACACCAGATTTAGTTTTTAACCCGAGATTGCATTATAATGCCCAATTGTGTTATAACTTGTTTGATAAGAAAGAGTTTTATACTATTTTTAAACTAAGTTTTAAACTTGCAGTTTCTGGGTTCCTTACATTTCATCTAAATTTAGCCAGTTCATACTTTTAACATTCACTCCTAAATATCCTTACCTAACTGTGCAGTTTCATTTGAAATTTTCTTCACATCATGGATAAAAGTGGTATCATTTTTTTTACCACTATAAAACATGGACCACTATTTGTTCCAACTCTATATAATAGCTTCTCTATCATCGTACCACACAGACCAAAAGCCAATGTCATACAGTTCAAGGTTTTCATGGCTGCACCTCACCTCTTATATTAGTTTCTGTGTTAGTCACCCTTTTCTGCATGAAGATGCCATAGAAATTTCATGATATTCAGCAATAGGACTTATTTCTTGATGATGCATCTGCAGGTGGCTGGACAACAATGCCTCAAGAAGCCAGCTATGGGTTGGTTTGGGTGGCTAAACCAAGCCCCACATGTCTCGCTCTGGCATCCAGCCTGGAGAGACAATGGGTACCCAGGGAACATTATTTTCATGGCTGTGTCAGATGTACAAGAAAGCAAGTCCAACTGCAAAAGCATAGTTTAAGCTGCTACTTATATCCATAACATGCCAGTGGCCAAAGTAAGTCACATGACAAAGTTCAAATTCAAGGGATGAGGAAGTAGATTTTACCTACCAGGAGGCCTGGACCAAAGTAATAATGATATTATCACAATGGAGTAAATATTTAGGACCAGTAATTCAATGAGCTGCAAGGAGAGAGGGGAAAGGGGAGTGAGTACAAGGAAGAGGAATAGAGGGGGGCTGGTTAGGGGGGGAAAGTGGGGGTAGAAGAAGGGGAAGGAGAGGAGGAGAATGAAGGAAAGGGAAGCATGATGACCCCCCTTCACAGGCTTATAGGTAAACCGGCTTTCCACCGAGGCCTCTTTTTCACCATCTCTTTCTCTTGTCCCCCATTCTGTCTGTTGTACCTGACCCTGGAGCCTCTTTGTGGCTCTGGAGAGCACCTGAGGCCTCTTTTCTCTGCTGAAAATCCTCTTCCACATGTTCTGCTTTACTCTTTCTTTAAATCCTCCCCCAAGGATATGTCTATTGATTTGAGAGAGAGAGAGAAACATTAATTGGTTGCCTCCCGTACACACCCCGACCAGGGATCAGACCCACAACCCAGGTATGTGTCCTGACTGGGAATTGAACTTGCACACTTTTGGTGTACAGGATGATGCTCCAATTAACTGAGCCACCTGGACAGGGCTGCTTTGCTTTTTGATTTGCTTTTTGCTTACATGATTTGATATACCAAGAGGTTTCCAAAGTATTTTCTTGTTCTACAATGTGTATCTTACGTGTATTCATCATAGGTCTCTCATTTCTCTGCACTACTCAACCAGGAAACACTGGGAACCAGTTAAGTTGAACTGACTCCTATAAAAGGGCCAGAATTGAAGGAAGCATATAGGACATTCCTGGAAGACAGATAAGGCCAGATCATGAAACACTTTGCAAACATCCAATAGGATTTCATATTTTACTCTGTATATAGCAAGACTGCTGAAAAAAATCAGAGTGAATTAATAGGATCATATTTGTATTTTAGAAAAATAGCCCCAAAGCTCTCCAATTAAACATGGCAGCCTAAGCCCAAGCACCTGTCTTACTTCCCTGTCAAATTCCTACTAAAAGTTTAACTGCTATAACCTTAGAAGATCACAAAGAAAGAGAGAGGCAATGACAGTAGGTGATGTCAACTATATTATGAAAGATGCAAAGAATTTCAACAAGTGGCTATTGACTTTACTACTCTGAAAGAAATTTAAGTGTCAGAAGAGAAGCGGCTAAAGAGGAGAAAATGGACATGCACTATTAGAACATGGAAAGGCCATGAAGGAGAGTAACCATGTGCCTGGGAGGGGGAGGCTGCAAACAAAAACAGGAGAATTAGTTGAAACTTGAAAGAAGGAGAACTTAAACCTCAGACCCCATTCACCATCACACTCAGCCAGGACAAATGCCCTCTTGTGCCAGGGCAGAAGAGAGAGGGTTGACTCTGTTTAAAAAAAGGGTGGGGGGATAGAATTTCTGCCTCATGGACACATGGCAAGTGAAAGGGTGCAGTGAGGCAACACATTAAAATGAATGGGATTAAGGACAAATCCATTTTGTAAGCACTGGCTTATATTTTCTAAGCATGAATTTGAAGGATTAGAGAACTCAGCACTATTTAGAGAACACAGAAACTAAAAAAAAAAAGATGTCGTTTGTCTCACATTTGGCAGAAGTCAAGTAAGATGACAATTTAAGACTGTTCTTAGAATGTGACAGAAAGTCATTTGCACCTTAAAAATAAGAAAAGAAAGATAAAGAAACTAGTTTGGGGAACAATATTTTAACCTTAAGGAATTTCTAATATGGTATGTCTATCACTGTGTTCATGGGTAGCAAAAATTTTTTGAGCAAGAAAGTATTCCTAGAATCTTCTACTACATAATGCAAATGAACACCCATTCTACATATGTTTTTAAAAAGTGTCATGCACAGGAGCTCTTATCAGCCAAACTTTTTCAATTTACCCTTTAAATGATTCTTGAACTTGATAGCTTTAAATCAAGCTATCAAGCCTTGATAGGCCCTAAATCATCTAACAATGCAGAAATACAGAGATAAAAGACCACCATGTTTGAATGGACTTCATGACATCTGTTTTTAAAGAAAAATGGCAGGAAATGTCCAGTTTGGTCATTTAAACAGTTTTAGAAAACATTATTAATGCTATGACCTTTAGCCCTGATTGACGTGGCTCAGTGGGTTGAATGTTGTCATGTGAACTAAAACATCGCTGGTTCAATTCCCAGTCAGGGCACATGGTTGAGTTGTGGGTTCAGTCCCTGACTGGGAGCATGGGAGAGGCAACCAATCAATGTTTCTCTCGCACATCAATATTTCTCTCCCTCTCTTTCTCCCTTCCCCACCTCTCTAAAAATAAGGACAAAGTTTTTTTAAAAAAAACTATGACCTCTTAAATTATGAAATTAACCTAAAATGTAATAGAGAAAGCCTGTACAGAATAGTTTTCATGTTTTACAGCCTTCTCGGCTACTCATGAAGCATGCTAAGGCCTCATCA
The DNA here is from genome assembly GCF_019186645.2 of Phyllostomus hastatus. Lineage (NCBI taxonomy): Eukaryota > Metazoa > Chordata > Mammalia > Chiroptera > Phyllostomidae > Phyllostomus > Phyllostomus hastatus. The sequence goes on along the minus strand of NW_025333912.1, from coordinate 1,234,181 downwards.
TTTTTTACAGAGACATCAGTGCACTAGGATATGGATACCACTCCTTGCCACTCTCCTCCCTGGACCATTCTCTTAACATGCCATACACTGTCCCACATTCATGCTTCTTCTGAGAATGCCCTCCTCTTCCTTTTTCCTTTCCCCACCTGGCAAACCCCTACTCTTTCTTAAATTGCTGCCTTTCCTGGTCCTCTTCAAACAGTTAGTAGCTTCTTTCTTTATTTACTAAAGCACTTTATATAGTACTCTTGTGTGCCGCTTACCACATTGGATTACCTGTTGATAAACATGTCTTCTCACTACAATGAAATCAAAGACCATATCACATTCAGCTTTACATTCTCAGAGTCCAAAAGACTTTCTGCAACACAGTGGTTACTCAGTAAGCGTCAGGTAAGAGGAGTTTAATTATCTGATTATTATACTTGTCATTCTCTCTAAACTTTTCTCACCAGTAACCATGACTTTTCCATGGTTATCAATAAAAGTATCCCATGAATCTTTAATTATGGGACTTTTCTTTGCTGATTAACATTTTTTAATTTGTTGGCACATCATTTACTTAATAAGGATCACTAGGCACAGCAGTCAGCTAGAACTCTTGAATCAGAAGCTTGATGTGTTAGAGCAGGAATCTTAAGAAAGCAAGCTTAGGTTTATATATAAAATTATTTTAATGACTCAGTGTCACTACATCTGCTTGTTCATTAATTATTATTTCTAAATAGTTTTAAGACTCTAAAATAGAAGACACCACAAAATTATACAGTATTATTATATAAGTATTAAAATTAGGGATTACCATCATCCAAAGAAAATGTATGGATCTGTGTGTGTGTGTGTGTGTGTATAAAGACTTTTTACTGAATATGGTATAATATAGTAGAGAGGGGAAAAGCAATAAAAAAGTGTTCCCCTTGTTTCAATGTAAATTTGGCACAGACTTCCTTGAGCAACTCCTGTATATATTCTAGGAACTGTGCTAGGTATTGGAGGCTGAGCAGTGAGCAAGAGAGGTATGGTTGTCTGACCTCATGGTACCTACAATGTAGTGGAGGAAATGGCAAATGAGATACATAAATGAAAAAACAAAAGTAAATGAGTGTGAATTATTTTAATTCCCATGAAGGAAACAACAACCAGGATGATGTACTAAAGATTAACAAGGGTGGATTCATGTTGCATAGTGTAGTCAGCGAAGAATTCTCTGAGGGGCTGATATTTAAACTGAGACCCGGACAATAAAGGATTCATTATAAGAGACCAGGAGTCTGTTCTGAAAGGACAGGAACAGGTAAGGCTGTCTAGGTGTGAGAATAAGCATACATACAATCCCTGAGGTGAGAAACAGCTTGGTGTGTTCAAGGATTTTAAAAATAAAAAAGTCAAAGTGAGTAAAATATAGTGATCAAGGAGAACAGCAGACAGAGATGAAACTCAGGGTGGAGGCAGATGTCAGATCATGCAGGCCCTTTGTGGCCATGAGGAGCCTGGACTTTATTGCATAGGAGTAAAGAAACATTGAAGTGTTTTAAACAGTTTAGCCACATAATCCGATTGGCATTCTTTTTTTTACCATTTTTTTTATTTTAATCATTGTTCAAGTACAGTTTTCTCCCTTTTACTCCCATTCCAGCCCACCCACCCAACCCTCCCCCTAGTCTTTGTCCATGTGTCCTCTAAATTTGTTCCTGTAAACCCTACCCATTATCCCCTGAAATTCCCTCTTCTCTTCCTTCTGGTCACTGTCAGCCTGTCCTCTATTTCAGTGTCTTTGGTTATATTTTACTTGTTTCTTTGTTGACTGGCATTCTAAAGAGATCACTTCAGCAAATGGTGATGGGAGGAGACTTGGCTTGGTGTGGTAAACACACAGTGCAATATACAGATGATGTACTATTGAATTGTACACCTGAAACCTATGTAATTTTATTAACCCAGGTCACTCCAATAAATCCAATAATTTTTTTAAATCACTCTGACTGATATGTGCAAAATGACATAGAAGAAGCAACAGAAAAGAAAGGCTGTTTTTGTTGTACAGGTGTTGTTCAGGCGAGAGGTGACCATGTCTAGACAGGTCACCTGGACAGGCAGGGTAGTTAGTGGTGGAGATGTAGAGAGAAGCAGCTGAATTCAAGAATATGCTTTGAAAATAAAACCAATATGGCTTACTGATGGTTGAGAGGTAGAAGTGAGAAAAAGCAAAAATCAAGTATGATTCCTAGTCTTAAATGGGAAAACTAGAGGCTGGACAAGTTAGAAAAGTGACTGTGTTAAGATAAAGAATTCAGTTTCAGTGTATTTAGTTTGAGATATCCTTGAAGTGTCTGAGTAGATGTGGAGAAGACATGAGCCTGAAGTTAAGGAGAATCTAGGATAGAGATTGAAACTCAGGAGGTGCAGGCCTGTAAACAGAATTTAGGAAAGGGATTGGCTTCCCAAGAGATGGAAAGAGAGAAGACAGCAAACTCAATGGAACCCCAACACTTACTAGTTAGTCGACAGAAGAAACAAAAAGAAGGAACCAGAGAAATGTGAAGAAAACCAATAGGCTACAATGTGAGGAAAATTAAGAATGGTGAGTGTTTCCACAGAGGGAAAGCAGTCAACCATACTGAATGCTTCTAAAAGTATGAATAGGATGAAAATGGAAAATTAACTGTCTCTGGATAGATTTGCCAACAGAAGAGTCACTATGACCTGACAAGATCAGTTTTCATTTGAGTGATGGAGGTAAAAGCCGTAGTCAATTGACAAAGCAAGGAGGCAGTGGAAGGGAGACAGCTGAGTATGTCCGTGTTCCAAAAATGAGGTAGTAGCTACATGGAGCGTGAGGGGGGCTTTCGGGAAGAGAAGTTCTAGAATACGTTTGAATACGAATAGGAATGATTCACACAGAGGATAAAATGACTGATATAAGAGAGAGAAAGGGGATTAACTGAAGAAGGGGCATATTTGAAAAGAGAGGGTACGTGTTCTACAGGAGAAGTGGAACAGTTTACCTTTGATAGGTAGAGGGACGTTTCCTCCTCCATTAATCAGAGAAAAAGAAGAGAATAGATGTAGATGCAAGTAGACTTGTAAATTTACTGGAAATTTAGAATTATGCAGCATTCCAATAAGATGGTTTGAAATACCACTTAAAAGGACTGGGGTTAAGTAAACATCTGAAAGTCTGAAGGGAAGGTATGGAAAGTTTAAGGAAGGAAAGAAGATATAAAAGAGTCATCTTGGGGTGTGGGAAAAAGACCAGAGTTGAGGAAAATGTTACATCTAATTGATGTTCATGGTCATGAATTTAGAGTAAAAACTAGTCCCAACTGAATAATTTTTCCTTCATTATTCTGCTGCTCAGATTTAGGCACAGAGAAGTGAGATGAGTGGACTTATACAAGCCCGGACATTTCCCAGATGAGTGCAGTGGGGAAGCAGACGGATCAGAGGTTGAAGAAATGTCACGAGGGTTACCAATGTGCTGGGCTTAATAAAGAGAGAAGTGGGTCCAGTCAACAGAGCTCATGTAAAGTGATGGGGATAATGCCCTGGAAGTCTCAAAGAGGATGAAGAATTGCTGCAGAGTAAGTAGATGAGCAAATGAGAAAGAGGAGATGAGTTGGTATTAGAGTAAAACATCTAGAAACAGTAATTAGACAGTGCCGAGAATTTGGTGATAAAGTCCAGGGTACAAGGATAGGAATGATGACTGAGGTGGAACAGTCATGGGAGATAAGGCTGTCAGAAGTAACGGAGACACCTGGAACCAACCTCCCCTTACCAAGAAGCCATGAGGAAGCAAGAGGAGTAGGAAAAAATTGTCATCACCACCCCGGGACTCTTTAAATAGCCCAACACGATGGTCAAATGTTGTAATATGATATGAAACTTCAGTAAACCAGAGAAAATGTCCAGAACAATTGACAGATTTGTGAGAGGAGATGGTGGGAGCGAGGTTCCACACCAGGACATGAAGTTCAGAGTGGTCTGTAGAGATACAAGATGAATCAAAGGTGAACAAAGGCCACTGAGAGAAGAGGACACCTGCCTCACCCAGTGACCCCAAGGGCACGCTCGAGAGGAGCTTCAGAGAAAGTGGTCCTCTTAGGGGACATCTGTCTGTCAGTTAAGGCAGGAGATGGCATTCCCTTCAGAGTAACGGTTGAGGAACATGGAAGTTCAAGCTCGGTGGTCAGTAGACAAACTGGTAGAGTTTGGGGACGGGCTGGGGACGAAGTCAGAGGGGAGAAGGACGCAGCAGTGTGAAGTGGGGACCGGGAGTGGTGACAGCGTGGTGACTGAGATGGGGGGGAAGGGAGGCATGGAGAAATCTCTATTGTCTTTCACTAAAGAAGGAAGATGTCCTCAATTCTATTTTTTTAACAAGAACAGAGAAATCCTAGGACATGCTGGGACGTATGTCAGTTGCCAGAGCAGCGGCTGCTTTTGGCCTCTGGCAAAATAACAGCAGTGATGAACAGCATCAATTTGTTATACAAAATATACCGTCTTTTCCATTTAATTTATTTCACTCAATCTGAAAGAGTTTTTTAAAAATATAATCTTATCCATAGTATATAGTATACAGCTGGATTTATTGCTGCTGGTGGCCATGCTTCTCATAGGCTCCTGATAATAGTCATGGATGGACTTGTATACCAAATGCACCACAGCAACTGTCCACTAAGGAGAAGTCCTAGTGGGTGACCTATTGTCTCTAAAACAGCTTTATTTCCAGGGTCTGGGGTGATGGAGAAGAAGGAAGAAGGCCTCGGAATTTACCAACCCATTCCCATCTGGTGCACTCTTCGGTGGGAATGTCTGTCTCTTTCATTTGTCACACACAAGCTTATTTCCCAACCAGACCCCAGAATTAGGAAGAAAATATAGCGCCTGCATAGGCCAACCAGGACAACCCTTCCCTATCTCTCTTTTATCCCTAATCTCCAAGGAGCCAGAGGGAACCAGAAGGATCCAACACCACAGCAGTAAGAAGCTATCTATGATGGATTCTTAAGAAGAGAAAGGGAAAAGGGGTTTAAAGCATCATACAGAATTAAAATACACTAGGATAGCCATCATATTATTTTTTTGAGCACAAACTAATAGTTTGCCTATTGAGCTAATGAAAGAGGTGGTTTCTCTCTGACAAGGAATACTAGAATCAGGCTCAGATTTAGGCTCAAGAACAAAATAGAGAATCTAAGGCTTATGAGCAAAAATGTGTGTGCCACTTTCATTTTTCCTGACTGTATATGCCCTCTTTGAAAAATAGGAAGTTATTTTTTCAGTAGTCATCTGCTCTAATTATATGCTATATTTTTATCAGAGAAATAACTAGATTTTGTTCTTTAAGGGGAAAAAGGAGGCTTCAATACAAACGAGCAGAACAGAAACTGATTCACAGATACAGAGAACATTTTCATGGCTGCCAGAAGGGAGATGGTAGGAGGGATCAGTGAGAAAAGTGAAGGGATTAAGAAGTACAAAGTGGTAGTTACAGAACAGTAAAGTACAGCATAGGAGACACAGTCAGTAATGTTGCACTAACTACGTATGGTGTCACATGGGTACTAGATCGATCAGGGTGATCACTTCATAAGTTATATAAATGTCTAGTCCCTGGATTGTATATCTGATAGTAATATTATAATATACAAAAACTGTAATGGAAAAATAAAAAAATAAATTTAAAAATATAAGTAAATTTTAAAAATGTAAATTTTAAGAGCTCCTTTTAAAAGGATTATGTACATACTTATATACACCTGGTATTTTTCAATGAAAAAATATAAAATTTGTTGTTATTGCCCTGACATAAAGTTCTTTCTCTCTCCCTTCTCCTCATGCTTCCCTCTCCCTCCCTCTCCTTCCCACTCTCCTCTCTCAGTCTCTTCCTCTCCTACCACTCTTGGTTTTCAGCTAAAATGTCAGAATCTACATAACTAAAATATTACATAGCATACAATATTAAATAAACCCCAGTGGCACTGTGAGAATTCTAGGCAGGGTGATTGTGGGCACCTTTGTTATCCCACAGACATGAACAAATGTTCAGCCCCATGGAGAGAGTCCCTTGAGATTTCCTGATGCACCTATAGCAGAAGAAGCTGCCTACCCCTGGGCTTGGGGTAAGTCAGGGTCCATTCAAGCAAGGGGGAGGGATGACCAAATACATTAGATGGCTTTCCTGATCTGTGACCAAGCCACAGGGACCCATGGTCACAGCGGCATTTCCCCATGCAAGGATGAGCAAGGCCACGATGCCTCTCCCTGGGCTCGGGTCCCTCTCTCCTACTGTCTCGTGAGCCTGGTGTTCACAATCCCAAAGCTGGTGACTCTGCTTATGACAGCAGCTGGTCTGGCCCCAGGCTCTCTTGGTTCCAGAGGCAGTTTCTCAGGACAAAGCACATGGAAGGGAGCAAGTATGAGGAAGTGATCAATGTACTATTTATTCACGTAAATATGTTTGTTAGTTCTTTCAGACATTCTTCAGACACTGCCTGGCTGTGCATTCTGTCAAGGCTGCAGCCCACTAATGGCAGGTGGTTCGTCCTTTCCATAAGGCAGTAGCGATAAGTCACTCACTATGGAGCAGTAACACGACGGAGCAGACCCACTCACTAAGGATCAGGGAGTCGATGGGAAGATAAAAGCAAACTGAGTAACAGAAAATGCAAAAAAAAAAAAAAAAATCCCTAACATGGGCAGAGTGGAGTGAGCAGAGCACAAAGAGAGAGAAAAATAAAATCAAAACAATTGAGAGAAAGACTTGTCTCTCAATTCCTCCACAAATACAGAAGGTCCTGAGGACACCGCATGGGTTTCCAGCTGCAGACTCTGTGTGTTGGATCCGATTGTCACCCCTGGTGGCCTGGCAGCCTGAAGATGTGTTCAGCCTGCTTCTGGGCTGGAGACAGGCCTAGATGACAGGGTTGCTTAAACGGAACCATGGAGGAGTGATTACATGGTTCAAGTCCTCCAACTTATTTTATTATTACTGTTGAAGAATAAATATAGAAAGGAGAAAAAAGCCACTGCAGACTTTGAAAGGAAAGTCTAGAAATTTCTTTGCGGTATGTTTAGTATCCTGCATCTTCTCCAACTTGAAGTGCAATCATACATGTGTAAATCTGATGTAAAAAACATGGAGGCAATGCTGAGATAAGATTTTTTTAAATAAAGTCTTACCCAAACTATTTAAATTATTCTGCTGCCAACATTTTCTATTTAAATCTTTCCTTTAAAATGTCCAGCCATTCATTAAAAAACATTTGAATTTATATTTATAATTTAAAAACACATTGTCCTCAAACTTGATAAATTATATGTTTTATTAATATTTCTTGATTTTGATCTGTTTAAATGGAGGGGCTCAAACACAAGGCTCTGTGGATATCATTCTGACCATTACAGGCATCTTCGTAACTGGCACCAAAACTGTGACTAAGTAAATCAAGCTAAAGCCTGTCTTTATTCTTAAAGGTGGTTCTAATCAAATTGTCCATGCTGTAATCCATTTCAGTAACAGGGAACAAATGTGGTCAGAGCTAGCATTTTGCATGCATATTATTCATTTAAGCTGAGGATGTCTCATTTTCTTCATTTTCATTCATTCATTCTATTTACTGATCGCCTGCTCTGTGGCAGCATCCTGGTCGATGCAGGTTTACCATGGGGGCAAAAATCATGTAGGAGTACAGTGCTCCCTTAAGGGCTTACAGTCCAGAGGTGGGTTGAGAGAGGCAGTTGCAGTAGAGTATGGTGTAGGCACAGTAAATGCTACAGTCAGAAACCACAGGGTACTTTAAGAATACACAGGCAGGACTCCTAGCCCGGCCTGGGGCTCAGGGAAATCTTGGGGAGCAGGTAACATCTCACCTGACACTGAAGGAGAAGAGGATTTAACCAGGCAAAGGCAGGCAGTGTAGGAGGCAGGAGAGGGGCTGTTCAGCCAGAAGCACCACCATTTCAAAGCAGAAGAAAGAGAAGGCACATTGGTTTGGGCCAGCACAGGAGCACGTGAGACTCAGGTACATGCAGGGGAAAGTCAGAAGAATTGCGTGGAAACCAGCGATCACGAAGAGCTGAGCAAGGCTTATTGACATTTCGCTTGATCCCGACAGCAACCGTCCTCCAAAGCCTTTCTTTATTATCACCTTCTAATGGAAAGGTTTCATAATAAAGTCTTTAAATAAGTCAAAGTTCTAGAATGTAGATGTTTCTGTGACAATTTTTGAAGAAAATAACTTTTATATGCCCATTAATCTATATTTTGTCAAAGCTTACAGCATACTTACAACAAAATCAAACCAAGGTTTCAGAAATGATGTTTACGCCTATTTGTGGCAATCATCTCTAAGATACATTCAATTATTGATCAAGTGACTAAAACTTGAGTTTATAAGTTCATGTCTAACATTCCAGCTGACTATGAATTTATTTTATGAATCATTTCCCAAGCACCACTCTCTCACTCTCAGCATGCAAATTACTAAGTGTTTGACATCAGATTTTTAATAAAAATCTAAAATATTTAAACACTTACTAATGATTAATGAAGATCTCTTCTGAAACCCATGTTAATTATTTATATCATCCTCAGTTTTTCTAATCTGAACCAGACTCTTTTTCACTTCCATTTTATAGAAAAACTAATTTCAAACATCAAATATATGATGATAATAGTAAATTTAGGATGACTGTTTTTCTCTATTGCCACCAGATATATATTGACAGTTATGTAAATTCAAAATCTTAAGAAAAATGTGTAGTTTTGAACACTTCAGGAAATAGATCTAATAAGACATCATTTATATTTGAGTTAGAATTACAACATTGAGACTATTGTATGATGAAAATTAAAATTATGTAAGAACATAATCTACATTACTTATACAAGAACATAATCTACTTTACATAATACAAGGAACTGTATAAGTGGATTAAATGATTAAATAAGGTAATATAAGAAGTGACTATGTATAAGTAAAAGCAGTATAAACTGAATATTTTAGGATATGCTAGGGAAAAGGGAGAAAAGGGAGCGGTTAAAAAAGATATTAACGGCAGTACCTTAGGAAAATACTTCTTCTGCTTATCTGAATTAGCCTGGTGTACTTCATAATCCTGCCATTTCTTAGTCTTAGAAAAAATAATGGGGAAAAGAAGAAGTAGCCCAGTTACTTCTTATGTTACCTTATCTAATCATCTAATATTCACATCCAGCCAGCCAGTAGATGCAACCCCCTTTCCACAGACGGGAAGATGACTTGTCCAGTCGCTTTGCAGGAAAAGAGCTCCACCTGAAGTCCATTCCTACTGCATGGAAAGCCCACTCGCACAAGATATTTCTTAAGTTAACAAATTTAGCAGTTACATTTTGAATCCTATTTCTGTAGCTGGAATGAATAATCTTGGGGTGATAACATCCTCACTTAGCTTTTTTTATCTGCCAGGAAATTAAAATGTGCCTTAAAAAAGACCTATTATATGTATAATATTTTTCTATGTTCTGAAAGAGATTAATACAAAAAGTTTTAAATATCCTTTTTTACTAGTGAGGATTAGATTTAGGGACATTCACCAAAAATTCTAAAATGAGTGAAGTTCACACAAGATAGAAGTTTCTCTCTTATGTAAGAAAGTCCAGAAATTAGCAGCCTAAGATGGATAAGGCAGCTCCATCAGAGAATCCTGTCTTTCTACTCCATCATTCTAGTGTGTGGATTATATGATCAATATCACCTCATGGTCCAAGATGGCTGCTGAAGCTCCAGCCACAACATCAGTCTTATAAACCACAGTAAAAGAGAAAGATAGAAGAGCCAAAGACTGAGCCCTCTCAGCTGAGACAGCTCCCTTTTATCAGCCTTCCTCGAAAACTCATAAACTACTTTTACTTGTATCTTATTAGTCAGAGCCTTATCATATAAACACATCTATAGGCAGGTGGATAGGAAATAGACTCATTTTAAAGGGTCATGTGTCCAGCTAAAAGTCAGTGCCTGCTGCTAAGAAGAAAAGGAAAAACATGGATATTATGGTACACACATATCCCAGTCTCTACTACACTTTTTATGTGCAAAGACATTACAATGGAAATTAACACATGAAATGTTAAAAGATATTCAATGAAGAAATTAAGCATTTTTCATCTACATAATTGGGTCTATACCTATGCTGGCTTTCGAGATTCCTAACATCTTGATATTTTATAACTGTACCTACACTGCATGTCCCATAAACCTTCAATTCCCTCTACACCCAACATCACCCCCCATAAATGTGAGGGCCACACTCCTGGGCCACACTCCTTCTACTGACTCAGCAGTGATCACATCTTTTCATTTTGTGCATCCCAGCACCTAGCACGGAGCCTCACACGTGCCATTCATATGCTGTTTCACAAATGATTGCACCTACAATGGGCCAGGTGCATCCAGTAGATTCAGGAAAAAAGACACAAACAACTCAGAAACATTCTTTGCATCAAGGATCTAATGAACCTCAACAATAAGATATATATAATAAAATAGGGGCTAACTCTGCCCTGTTAGGAGGTAATTTGGATTAATTCTCCTAACTACTTTAGTGCCATAGACAGCAAAGGGAAAGAGAAACACTGACCGGGCCTGTCCGGGGGTTATGCTGAAGGGGGAAGATGACATGCACAGACAAATGTGATTCTGGATATAGAAAGAAAATAAGAGAGAATGTATAAAAAGTGCTCCAAAACCCACGAGTATAGACAGCAAAAAACACACACATGCACCAGGAAAGAGCTGTTCTAAATGGCTGAGTAAAAAAGAAAGATGAAATTCAAGCGCATTTGGCCTTTTCTTTGGATTAATAAGCCCATATATGGAACGTCTGGATAAGAAGGAGTGACCAAGTTAGCCTTAACTGCGTTTTTATTAACTTGACCAGCTGGATGACTAATCCATCTCTAAATTGGGTGGTTTTATAGGTACACATTTAGGTTATACCATGCTACATTAAAAAATAGCTATTAAGTTGATTAAGGCTAAACTCATTTTCAGGATCCATTGCAAACAATTTTTCATGCTTGGTGTGCACTTAACAAGAGAACCTGTGAAAGGTATAACATGAGCACGGGTCAAAGGAAAGTGAGTTGAACATCAGCTGAGAACTTGCCATGCAATGCTGCAGGTTTTAAATCAAACGCCACCGTTGGATTTTATAAGTAACGGCAGGGCAAGGAAAAAAAGCTTCATAATCTTTTGCTAATCATGTCCTCTTACATGTAGAAGGGGCTCACATGTAGAATGAGGTACAGAGGTATGAGGTAATGTTTCAAAAAGCCACACCAAAGAAAACAAACAAACAAAAACTTGTTAAAAGTTATCAAGGCTAAGAAGTTTACAGATTAAGCAAAAGGAAATGGGCTCATTTGTGCCCCAAAAATGAAAGAGCCAAAGGAAAATATTTAACAACAAATTTTCAAATATGTTAAGACAAATTGGATGCTTAACCATGAGTCATTCACAGGCAAGAGCAAGGTATACGTTCCTCCTGACCCAGTCACCCTGCAGCCTGGCTCCCAGCCACACCTCACAAAGGCCATTCTTTGCTCACTCACAGTTTCCCACCACGCCCTCATCTCTGTCAAGTCAAGTGCTTTTCCCCAGTCAGTCCCGTTACAAACTTGAACTTTCTCTGCTGTTCTTGTGGCTTAAGTTTCCTTTGCTACAGGTGGGTTCCTTATATATTTCCTCAGGAAAATACATGACCCACCCCTTACATGGAGCCCGTAGGTTTCTTCTCAGTCTTCATCATTTCTTCCAGTTATACTCCTCCACCTATTTTTATAGAACTTTTGTTCCATCCTTTCCTCATTGCTATAAATGCTATGTCTGGCTGCTTTTATCCTTTCCCTGGTTTCAATGTTTACATCTCTGCTTTGACTTTTAAATCTGCATTTATAGCCCCTTATCTCATGAATTCTGCATCTGAATTTGCAATTCTCTACATAGCAATGTCCACACTGTTTCTGATTCAATGGATCAGAAGCTGAATTCATTTTCATAGCTTGCCGCCCTCCCATCTACCTGTGTTTTCCATACCAGCTACTCCCATGCTTCCTATCACCCATGCTGGAAACATCAGCAAGTCGCCCCAACACTCTGAGAATCAAACATCCTATCAGCCTTCTTCTGCAGCAACTCTACAGCCCAGCCCTCCTCACTCTCCAATTAGAGCTTCTAGTTTGTTTTTTTGTCTTCAGTTTCTCATATGTCCAATCTCCCTCTCATATCCCCACTATGTGTATGTCTAAAAATGGAGGTTTTGTTCATTCATGGTCTTGAAATCCTGTATTTCTGCCATCTTCTCTCTGGCAAGCAAAAATCTTAACCTCCACATGACCCTAATGTTTATTACCTTATCTACCTTTGCTCAAACAATTCTGTGAGCCTGGAATGCCATTTTTCTCATCTCTACTTCTTGAGATCATATTTATAGAATAAAGTTTTTCATAAACAATTAAAGCCTGAAATATTTCATGGCTCACCTTGGCAGGAAAAGACAACTTAGAACAAAATTAAGACTGAAATATCTGAAATTAAAAAATCTAAGAAAAATCTAATAGAAAAAAAATTAAGAATCAACATTTTAAATGGAGTAAGTCACTGGCAATAAGTCATCACACAAAAATCATCACAAGCACAGTTTTTAATGCATCAGCCTTAATAGGACCTCTGAAACTGGGAGATGAGCAAGGCAAAACATTAGATCATTCCGAGTGGTTTTCCTGACACTGTGTACTATTTATTAAAGACCTTCCCTAATGATTGACTCTGTTACTATGGCCTTGGAAAACAGCTATGAAAATTTAAGCAAAATAATTTCCTTTTTGTCTGCCACTCTAAACTGATGATGTCACAGGAAAATAAAATACATTCCTGGTAACACAATCCATTTGTTTATCTTTGTTGCTCAGCATAATTATTTGAAACACAGATTTCAACAGGTCTTCAGGTGAGATGGTGTGGGGAAAAAATGACTGGATAGTAAAAACCACAATCTGATAAATGTGACAAAAATTGTGTCATGGACATTTGTGTCCATGTGATGAAAGATCATTTACTTAAGCTAAAGGAGTCAGATAATCCACATGGATGAAGAGATATTCAAAATGGATCCTAAAGAATATATAGCAGAAGTGTCAAACTCATTTTCACTGGGGGCCACATCAGCCCCACAGTGGCCTTCAAAAGGCCCTATGTAATTTTATGACTGTATAAATGTAACTACTCCTTAACAGTTAAGTGAGAGCTTGGAGCTGCTGCCAGGTAGAAGCAAGGTGCTGGGTCAAATAAAATAAGGTGGAGGGCCGGATTCAGCCCGAGGGCCTTGTGTTTGCCACCTGTGATATATAGCATTTCAAACAAATGGCAAGGCTGAAAAATTCCTTAAAGGAAGTAGAAAATGTTCAGACAGTTTGGACAATATTGAACATTTCAATTGAATGGATGAAAAGTCATGAAGGAAATTACTGAGATCAAGCTCTTGATCAAGTCATCATACAAGGCCTTGAATGCCTGGCTAAATATAACTTGGATCACTTTATTATTTTTTTAAAAGATTTTATTTATTTATTTTTAGAGAGAGGGGAAGGGGAGGAGAAAGAGAGGGAGAGAAACATCAATGTGCGGTTGCCTCTCGCATGCCCCCTACTGGGGACCTGCCCACAATCCAGGCATGTGTCCAGACTGGGAATCAAACCAGTGACCCTTTGGTTCACAGGCCCACACTCAGTCCAGTGAGCAACACCAGCCAAGGCTAGACCACTTTATTCTTAATTCTGTCATTAAGGGAGAGCCGACAACAGAGTTTGTGGTCAAGAAGATTAGTCTGGCAGCATTTCAGAAGCTAGATTTTTGGGAAATGAGGAAGCACTGAAAGGAAGGACTGGATGAGGCCAAATTAAGGAAAGGAAATAATGGATGCATCACAGTAAATCTTCAGATTTGGGCAAATAGCTGCCTATATTAATGAGGTAGAAGATGAGAGACCAGAAACATTGCAAAGTTTTCAGCTTTGGTAAAAAGAATTGGGTGCCCTTTGGAGAAATCAGAACAGGAAAAAGAAGTTCAAGATTAAAAGGAAATGAGAAAACTTTTCCTTGAAATGCTTTTCTATGATGGTGTAAAATTAATTACTTGTCTTAAAATGGTATCCTAGTGGCCCCAGAGACTGTGTTAAAGCTGCGTTCTTCCTACCACTCATGACCAACAGCTTCGTGTGCCCACTCACAGCCCCTTACCTGCTACAGCACTTCCACAGCATGACATCCCATCCCTCCTCCCTAGCCCTCAAAAACTTACATCAGGCCAGGTGCTTCTAAGGGAGAGGGTAAGACCACTTCACTGACATAGGAATGGATTCTCTGGGGTCCTAAAAAGAAGGTTCACCATTCAGCCCAGCCATACCTTATCCCCAGAGTTCCTGAGTCAGGAGATGCAAGGGACCAGGTCTAACACCCACAAGTCACCTGGATCACCCAAGACTTCTTGTAGCTGAAAGTGAGGCATTTTTAAATATATATCAAAACCTCTCCAATGTGTCTAATTGCTGTGACTTTCTTATTGATGAACTTAGATCAACAATTCTGCATTATCAATCCAGTTTTATTTCTTATAAAAATTGTTCTTATAATTAAATTTGTCAATTACTAAATCCTGTGGAAAGATGTCAATAAATTATTATTAATGGTAATAACAACATACATTGAAGTGATGAAAATATTTAATTTTTGGTATTATTTATTCTACTTGTGTGTTTATTTTAAATCTTCTTGATTCTTGAACACCTAAGAAATGATGAAATTCCTACAGGTTTTGAATAGTTCATAATAACATTAACATTTCATACAATCCAATAAACACAGTTTTGGAAATAAGTCTAAAACCTTAATAACATGGGAAGGCACCAGCTTATTACATAATTATCAGGCCAAATCTTTATCAGTAAATTACAAGACTAATTCAAAGATTAACTCCTTCAGAAGAAACAGAATGGTATATAAAATTCTGAATGAATTTTCCACTTTTAACTAGCCTTTTCATTAATTTATGTTTTATGTGGAGTTAAAAAGAGATGATGTACTAAAACAAAAGCAAAACTTGGCACAAAATTAGGCTGACATAATAAAGGTACTGTGTCTTTAGCTCTGTCATCATCCACAATAAAGAGAATTTTTAGAATTGAGAACTCAGGTGCTGCTGTAAAAAGAAAACCTAAGTTAAATATTTGGTGACATTTTGTAACTCAAGCCTCCAAAATTGCCCATTCCTTCTTTACTGCATTCACTCACTCACCCACTAAATACTTGTTCAGCATCAATTGCCAAAAATCTTTAAGAGGGAATATAGAAATAAAATAAAATTATTAGCCTGAAGGTACATGTCACTTTGTTTCCTTGTAATTTGCAATACTAAATTATCAGCCCAAGCAGAATAATGTTTTTAGCTAAGATAAAAAAAAAAAAACCCTCGCCCTGGCTGGCGTAGCTCAGTGGATTGAGCGCGGGCTGGGAACCAAAGTGTCCCAGGTTCGATTCCCAGCCAGGGTACATTCCTGGGTTGCAGGCCATAACCCCCAGCAACCACACATTGATGTTTCTCTCTCTCTCTCTCTCTCTCTCTCTCTCTCTCTCTCTCCCCCCCTCCCTTCCCTCTCTAAAAAAAATAAATTTTTAAAAAATCTTAAAAAAAAAAACCCTCAGGGAAGTATAGATATGCCTGTTCCAAAATAAAAAATAAAAAATTCCTCAAAGAGAATGGACACAAGAGGCTGAAATGTGATTAGAAAGACACTAAATATAAAATTATAAAAATACCAAGAAGTATTCTTGACCTTCAAGAAGACAACAAAGAAGTAAGATAAAATAATAAATGTAAAAATAATAAATGTAATAAATGTAAAAAAATAGAAAATACTATTCATATTGCTACGTTATAGTTTATAAATTGTTTTTGTATGACTTCTCATTTTATCTTTTTCAGGTATAGTACATAGGGCAATGTGTGTGTGTGTGTGTGTGTGTGTGTGTGTGTGTGTGTCTGTGTGGTAAGCTTTTATTTTAAGCAAATGATCACCTCTTTTCCTGTGGGATCTCCTCTCCATCTCCAAAGACACTGAGGAGTCATCCATCTATGTCTGAGTTAAAATGACAAGGAATGTTTTCTTTGATTTATTAGTAAACAACTAAATAGCAACATTAAGCTTTTAGGAAAAGATTAACAACATTGCACTATAGTACCTGTCATGTTAATTTAAGGAAAAGCTGTTAAAAATGTTCATTCTTTGTAATGGAGCATTCGATAGTCTTTGCCTAATGGACGGAGAGATGGGATGAAATACCTTTACAACTAGGGCAGCATAATCGAACTGTAGCTAAAACCTTTAGTCTAAAAACCTAGCCTAAAACTTTGTTTCAAAACTGGTTAAATACTGAATGTAGGATATTTATTTGTGTTTCCTTAATTTCATATAAAATACTTTGCTCAAAAACCTTAAATTTATATTATGCATGAAACTGAATTTATTTGGTAAAACCAAGAGTTATTCACCTAATTTTGTAATTTTACTTATTTTTTGTCTGAGGACAGTTACTATATGTAAACAGATGATACTTCTAAGTACCACAATAGTCATACTTGAGAATATGGGATTTTTTTATCTTGTAACAGTGATAATTATCATTCTTACCTCCAAAGTGACAAAATAAATCACTGATGAATAAAATGGCTTTTTTTTCAATTACACAGGAAGTAACAGAGCTAAGAAGAGTACTCTAAAACATATTGTTTTTACCAAAAGCCACAAAACATCATCCAGAGACTATTAAATCTATCCACCCACTTAGATTTCAGATTTTTTTAAAAAATCTTGATGATATGTTCAAGCAGGTAAACTTCTTCATTTTGATATGAATTAATATCAAAGTTCATCTATCTCAGAAAGTAACTTTCTGAGCCCTTATTTAAAGACCAGATTCATGTCCTTGTGAAAACCTACATCAATGTAATTATTTCTCTCCCAAATATTTTCCCTCCTCTGATTACAAAGTTGAACATATGAAATTTAAATCTATAAATGTTCCCAACACGCTTACCTGTTACATAAACATTGATGAATCAAAGATAATTGTACATATTTGTTTGGTTAATTTTTTTATTTTTATGATCCCCTTCTACGAGAGTCCCCACATTTTACTAAATCTAGTTTATTTTCATAGACACAAATCAAAATTCCTTCATTTGGAAAGAAATGAAAATATGCTAACAAATAACATATCAACATTAACCTATGCTAAAAATATATTTAAAATATGTATTAGAACAGGAAAATGATTATTTGTACTTTTATTTATGTTTACTATTTATATAAAAATAAGAAAGCAATAAAGCTGTATTAATATTTAAATTTAGGCCAACACTAGTGCCCCTTCTATAGGTGGGTGGTGTGTGCCCCATGATATTCACAGTGTTCTGTTGGAAAAACCAGAGTGGTAGATAGATGGACCCACACCCATTTATATTAGCACTTACCATACTCCATTAGACTGCACTGAGTGTGTGCTCAAGTGGATTTACAGACTTTATCAAATTTTAACAAAATTCACAAAAGGATCAACAGCTTAAAAAATTATTGCAAAGATGTCCTGGCCAGGGTAACTCAGTTACTTAGAGCGCTGTCCAAGGCTCTACACCAAGGTTGCGGGTTCAATCCCCAGTCAGGGAACATACAAGAACCAGCTAATGAATGCACTGGAACGACAAATCTTGATATCTCTCTCTGCCTCTCCCTCTCTCTCTCTGTCTCTCATTGTGTCTCCCCCCTTTCCTCTTTTTCTCCAAAATCAATTTTTTTAAAAAAGGGTATTGCAAAGAAACTGTGGAAGTAAGCAGGAAGTAAGAATACCACAAAGTAAGCAGAAGAAAACAGCAGGAGAAAAACAGTGTTGCCATTTCTCGTTCCCTACACTGAGATTGCCAGCCACAATTTTGGGGTAAAAGCACAGACAAACAATGTCTGAGATGATGTAGGTCAATTTTTTGTGGCATTCAAGAAGGCTATTTGAAATATGGATTTATGTCTACTGTTGCTAATGATAAACTTCACTTGAAGGGTCCAGTTTGCCTTAAGGTGTTGTCTAAGGTAAGTAGTACATTAACTTATGATACAACTATGTATCATCTTTAATTATTATTTTATTTTAAATTTAATATTTTGTTATATTATTATGGTATTTGTTACGTATAAAATTATATATTATATAATATATATGATTTAAATTAATGTAACATATATAATAAGTAAAAACACATGCATTTATTAATGTGCTCATGCTCTAAATATTTTTTCTGAATTAGGTCTGCAACCCCAAAATTTTGAAGTCCATTATAAGAGAATAAAACAATTCATGGTTTGTCTATTAAAACATGTAACAGAGTTCGCTACGAATCCATACTCTTAAGCAAAGCAAACCAAAAGAAACCAGAAAGAGGAAGAATGAATACAGTTACTTTGGTTGCTGGTACCTGAACTTTATTAATCAATCATTGTTCTATTATGACTAGAGTTTTTATTTGTATGTGCAAGATGGTTACACCCAGCTGTGTACCACAGAAGGAAGGAAAGGAGAAGGGAGAGAGAGAGGAAAGGAGGGAGGATGGGCATGTAGAAAAGAAGAAGGGGTGGAGGAAGAAAGGGTAGGAAGGAGGGAAGAAAGAACGACAGAATGAAAGACAGACACAGAAAGACAGAGATGGAAAGAAAGCACAGCAGGAACTGCTCCTCCAGGAGATAGATGACTTTCTGCAGCCACCGTTTCTCCCTGAAGCTCTAGGAACTCCTCCAGAGCCCTGGGAGCCTGGCATCCCCATGCCCTCTGCCTCCTCCTGCACACCACCAGCCTTGCTCACCTCTCACCATCGTTGGGAAATTTTTATGTATACTTATGAGAGCTTATTTCCCTCATGCCACAGGAATGAGCTAAAGGCCACAGTTTCCATTACAAAGAAGATAGGAAAAAGTAGAAAACAGTGAGTATTTTATAACAAGGGTTAATTAGGTCTTTAAATGGTATAAACCTTCATGCATAGTCTTTTTCCAAAACATAAAACAAACCTGTAGCACCAAGTCTGCAAAGAAGAATGATTTATTTATGCACAGGACACTCTGTGGGTAACAACCATGGCAGAGAGTAGGCGTCGGCAATGCTACGGATATCTACAAACAGCGTCAAGATGGAGTACAGGCATTTTAGAATACTGCTGTAATACACTGAGCAGTGATAGTACCAGTGTTATGGGTATCAAGCAGTCATTTGAAGAATGTTCAAGATCTCCAGTTATTGAAAATATTCTGTAGACTGTAGCTTTATTTTATTTTATTTATTTATTTTTAGAGAGGGAAGGGAGGGAGAAAGAGAGAGAAAGAGAAACATCAATGTGGTGGTTGCTGGGGGTCATGGCCTGCAACCCAGGCATGTACCCTGACTGGGAATTGAACCTGTGACACTTTGGTTCGCAGCCCGCACTCAATCCACTGAGCTATGTCAGCCAGGGCAGACTGTAGCTTCTGATCTTTATTTCTGTTCCCTCTGCCTCCCCAAGATCAGGCGTGATAACCACTCATCTCCAATATTACAGTAATTTGTATGTGACTACCCTGCCCTTGACTTCCTCCCCTCAACCCATCTTAATAGCTGATGCCACAGTAACCTTCCTGAAAGTTTTCATTTTGTGACTGTTCAAAATTCTTCAATGGCTGCTCATTGCTTACTAAACTCTCCAGTCTAAAATTCAACAGCATGGTCCAAACCTGCTTTCTAGGACTATTGCACTTTATTTCCTCATCATTTTGTCCATCGCAGTCTACTCAGCATCCCCTGGGCACCAAGCAGTCCCGGTTCCTCCCAGCCAGCTCCCAGCTCTCTGCTGTTTGACTCACCCCAGCCTTGGGTCTTTACCAGGTCCATGTGGATGGCCTCCACAAAGCAGGAACTCTGAACTCCAAACAAGCACTTTGTCTTGTTGGACCATTGAATTCTCAGCCACCAGAATGCTACCAGGCACATCACAGGCTGAATGAAATAGCCAAGGAAGGAATGGAAAAAGGGAGGGAGGGAGTACGCCTAGTGTTACTAGGTGACTTAACCTTCTTTTCCTCCCTGACGTCAGTGTATTGAAGGCAAAGATAGGGTCTTATCTTCATCAGAGTCCCGGAAGATCCTATAGAGGGCCTTATGCATGAAAACAAACTCTAAAGTCTGACTTGGATTAAATGTTGTAACTTTTTAATGCTTTAGAAAATGGTGGGGGGAGGAATTTGCTTCAAAGAGCAGATTCCATTTAACGGCTTATTCTTCCAAATGATGTGCACACAAGCAGCGCGTCTGTAAGGCTCCGCTGGGAGGCGGGCTGCACAGTTATTCCAACACAGTGATTTCATTAATGAGTTTGTAGAGCCTCTGCCGCGTCCTCAGTCAGAGGGGACGCGAGCCCAGAAATTACCGCACACTGTCCTGTAGTGCTCGCTCCCGGCGAACTGCACCTCGCTGTCCACTGCGTCGTCCATCTCCGACTTGTTCAAACGCAGGACAATCTGCCTGTGACTGCTTTGTAAGGAAATCTCTCCCTTTTGCCAACGTGATGTGTTTAACCACCAAAAATCTGATTAGAACCACTGGATCTTTCTATTGTAATTGTACATCTGAAAAGGCTAAATATCATACCATATTTTGTCATTTTAAATCCACTTAAAGTGGGTTATTTAACCTTTGCTAAATGACAACTTAACCTTTATTCTGATACTGGGGAGCACTAGTTAAAGGGGAAAATTACATTCTCAAGCCTATTCGCCTACTGTTATTCTAAGGTATAATTATTGCTATTAGGGATCAACAACCAAGTGGATACATACTTTTTAATTAACAAAAGCTAAAAAAAACTGAAATGGAAGAAATTACTATTTAACAATAATATAATAAATACCATATTTCATATCAATTACCTTGGCTTATTTAAATTTAATAACATATTATTTTATTACTCTGTATCATACTTTAAAACAAAATATTGAACACAAACCCACATATAATTTGACCACAAGTGACATCGGATACTGCACCATTTATTGACGGCTGCGCTGTCACAATAGAAGCTACATGTATAACATCATCGTTACAGGGGAAGCCGTGTTTCGTCTTCCAAGTCTGGCCACTTCCCTGGCGTGTGCCCTCCCACCCTCACAGCCTCATGCAAATCAATGCGCCGCAGTTCTCCAGCGAAAAGGGGCTTAGAGAGTGGGGCTTCTCCGCAAACAAACGATTCAGATATTCTAACAAAAGCAAATATGGAGACTTATGTGGCTGTCAAAATAGCCCTTAATTTTTCACATCTGTGAGCAAAATACTGTTTTTCTCTAACTGAACAGATAGGCTTTCTCTTTGCAAGTTTACTTCCTAAAAATGTTTTCAACTCTTTTGGAGTTGAATGCTATTTTGTACACAGCGTGTTACAAATAATTATGTTCACAAATTCTTTTAAATTCTTGTATAAATGATCAGTGTTAATATGTGCACTTCCTTCCACATTTGTGCTTGTAGCGTACACTCTTCTGTGCAAGAAAGTTTCCTGCCCCCGAGAAAGAGCCTTCTGCCACCATTCCATGTTAATTTTATGGAACATAAACAATATATTTCATGTGTCTCATGAGGGCTTCTAGGTAAACAATGAAAATCAAAACAAAACCTTGGTAAATCACCAAATAAAACTTACAACTGCTTAAAAGTCACATACTTACTTCATGTGCATTTTTATTAGAATGTAATAAATAGCTTTTAATAGGTGAATTTTATGACAACCACCAACTAATTAACGTCTGGCCTTTGGGGGCAAATATAATATATTACCTGAGCTCCTCAAATGCAGGGCTGTGAGTTAGAGACCACATTAGGACTCCATAATTCCTGTGCATGTCCGATTCAAAATTATCCAACACTAATATTAACCTATCTTTGAGCTTGAAATGCAATGGCATTAAAAAGCTTAAAGAGAGTGAGTAGACGTGAAGACCGAAAGGCCACCTGGTGCAGTGGGGGGAAGCATGCATTCTGAGGTCAGGCTTTTCTGCGCTGGAATGCTGGCTCTGCTTCTTTTTTACCAAACTGACTTCTCTGGGCCTCAGTTTTCCCACCTGAAAATGGGCACAGTAGTATTCATTGTGCTATTGTGAAGGTTCAATGAATTAGCATTTCAGTAGCTAGCGTACAGGAAATGCCAGGTAAGCATTTATGAAAAAGTAACATTTGTATTATAGGGTTCCAACTAAGTGATATTTTAGAAAAGGTATAACTATGGAAAGATCAGTGGTTGAAGGGGGTGGGAATAAATAGGCAGAGCACAGAGGATTTAAAGGCTGTGAAAGTACTCTGTATGATATTTCAGTGATAGATATGTCATGATGCATTTGTCCAAACCTGTAGAAGGTACAACACCAAGCGTGAGCCCTTCGGCCAACTGTGGATTTTGGGTGCTTATGAGGTGTCAATGTAGGTTCATGCTTGGTGAAGTTACAGATATAATTTACCACTTATATATATACACCATTTCGGTGAGTGGTGTTGGTGATGAGGTGACTATGCAGGTACTGCGCTGGGGTTTGCATGGAAAACAGAGTCGTTAGTTCCAGTGTTCTCCAGTTTTCTCAAGTCTTTCCAAATGGTTCTGCCCTCAAGGTTAGGGTTCAAGACAAGAGGGGCAATGAGGACCTCATCACGTGATTTTCTTTTCCTGCTGACCTCCCTTTCTTCTTCCCACATTCTTCTAGGAAGAAACGGGTAGAAGTTTGTCCCTTTCCACGTTGTCGGACTCCCTAGTGCCCTATCCTTACGCGTAGCTACATCTGCTTCACGGGAATCTCGATGTTTGGATTGGCCAGGCTCAGTTCTTGTTACACGAGCAGCAGAACACAACTAAAGCCCAGAGATCATCAGGCTCAAAGAATATACTGGTTTACTGTTCTCAAAGATAACGTCTGTTTAACCCGTGAACTTATCTTTTTAAAAAGACAGGGAAAAAAGCCTGGAGAAGTTGACACAAATCTATTATTTCGTCCTCATAATTCTTTGCACCCAAGTAGTATTTCACAAGTTTTCAGAGAACTTTCACATACTGTATCTCATTTTAACCTGATAGCAATGTTATGATGTAGACAAAGTGGGATTAATATCCCCATTTATGTGAAAAAAAAAAAAAAAAACGAAAGCTCAGAGAGGCTGAGACCAACAGGCGAATAAATGGGAGAGGTGAGCAGAAGGCCTAAGCCTTCTCAGTCACAGCTGAGTTCCCTCGGGCATTTCTTGTTTCCAGCTGCTCTGTCGGAAAGGCAGTTCCTGCTGCCTCCTACCCAACATTTGCATAGGATCCTACACACCACATGGATGGGGGAAAAGTCTTAAATGATCTTTGGCACTTTGTCATCAGCAACCTATGAATCCTCTACTTTTTTCAGAACATTGGTACATTTTCTAAAGGAAGTAATCATTAAAGCAACAATTTACAACAAACAGTTTATTTCTAACATGTCCATTTTTGTATCATTTAAATGTACATAATTAATGATTTCTAGTCATTCACGTCCACTCATTCTTAAAGTCATTCGTTTAATGTTATGTCCTATATAAATTGTACCTTAAAAAAATGCCACTAAAATCCTACTTGCTAAATAGAATGGTTATGAAGTAAAAAAGAGAGAAAGTATTCCCAACTCACTCTCCAATCTATGTACCAATACAGGGCCTTAAAATTGATTCTTTTTTTTTTTTAAGATTTCATTTATTTTTAGAGAGAGGGAAAGGGAAGGATAAAGAGAGAAAAACATTGATGTGTGGTTGCCTCTCAATTGCCCCACACTGGGGACCTGGACAGCAACCCAGGCATGTGCCCTGACTGGGAATCAAACCAGCAATGCTTTGGTTCACAGGCCATCACTCAATCTACTGAGCCACACCAGCCAGGGATAAAATTGATTCTTTAATGATGAAACCCTTTCTACTCAGACTTTCTCCTCCCAGCCTTTTATCCATGCCCTTACTACATCCTGCATACATCCAGCTAGACTGTAATTTCCTTGGGAACCATGCTGATGTCTTATTCATTTTCACCATCTCCCATTCCCTCTACCATCCATATCCTGGTTCCTTGACCATTATTTCCCATAGAAGAGAGTTCAGTGAGTGTATGATTTCAAAAGACTCTATGCCTATTATATCTGGGAAAAGTTTGTCAACATCATTACTAATTCCAATTAAACATGTCTTCCTAAACACTGAACCTACTATTCCCCATTGAAAGTACTATTTTTAAAAGGTTTTATCCTTTTGCTATGGCCTGATGGCTCAGTTAGTTGGAGCATTATCTCATGCACCAAAAGGTTTCGGGTTCGATCCCCAGTCAATCATAGCATACACCTAACTTGTGCATTCGATCCCCAGTTGGGGCCCACAGGAGTGAGGACAAGTGATTGATGTTCCTCTCTCATATCGATGTCCCTCTCTCTCTCTCTCTCTCTCTCTCTCTCTCTCTCTCTCTCAAGAAAAGTCAATAACATATCCTTGGGTGAGGATTAGAAACAATAATAATAATAAAATAAAAGATTGTATCCTTTCAATAAAATGGAACATACAACCCATTTCACTATTGCAAAGACTCTCATAAAATCCCAACTCATATAAAATATATAAGTAATTTTTAAAATATACTGTCACTTAACATCTTGTCATACAGCCATTTATCCCTTCTTTACAATAAAAATTCCTTTTCATGTTTGTGCTTTTTAAATGTATATGACCTAACCTTGTTACAGAACCATTTCAAAGCAAATATATTTTAAATAAAATATTTTCTCCTGGGAATATAAGCAGACAACCCTTAAAGAAATGTTCAAAAGACCAAGTACTTATAACATAAGCAAGTCAATGAGATAAGAGCATTCCACATGCAAAACAATGAAGAGAGAACAACACCGACTGTGTATCAGAGCCGATATCTAAGAGCAATCAGAGCCTCTCCATGGTTGATCAAGGAATGACAGTTCCATGAATGCCCTTTGGTGTCTGTTCCAGGAACAGCTAGAAACGTCCCCCACCAAGGGACTAAAGCCTGGTTTAATGGAACAGAAGGTTGTCCAGTTTTATAATGGAAAGAGACCTCACCAGTTTACATGTCCCAGCCCTTATTTTACATATGACAAAACAAATGCCTAGGCTTTGCATGTCAGGACAGCGCTTCCAGAACAGGGGCCTCCACACCAACTAGGAAGGAAGAGTTTTGGTTCTCATCAACGCCATGCTCATCCATGCATGCGATGCATTGCTCACTCCTGTCCTGACCTGTCTGGACACTCCCTGTGACCCCTCAGAGCAACAGTGTAACCTGCAGTACTCTGGGGGCTTCTCCTCTGATCCTCGCTGCCTTCTCCATTTCCACAGTCACATCCTGAGCGTTTGGTGGAGCCAGAGAAAGACTGATTTTACTCTGTCTCAGAACCTTTCTGTCCCCTGTTGCTGCACAGAAATAGTTTAGACCCACACACCTGGCAATTTTTTATATTCACAAAATGACTCTTTTCATGTAAAGCGTCTCACTATCCTTTGAGGAAATGAAAAGATCTTCATAATTATTTGTAAAATAAAAAAAATTGTCACCATTCACCTCTGCCTTTTATAAGACAGGCACTTTCCTTTCCCCGGAGAACTCCATCATCAATGTATAGTAGATGAAGTATCTGTTGCTTAGACCCCACGGTTAGGTGTATCAGAACTACAGTGGAATTTACTGCCAGCAGGCTTAGCCTCTCTGTGAACTATAAATAGCCCAGGACTTTCCTACTGCTCAGTAATGAGAAACAATTTTCTGAATGTCATTGAGAATGTTGGATCAAGGGATGCAGTTAATAAGAACTATTATGAAAATGTTTATTCCTATGATATCACTGTAAATGTTAAATAGTAATATTCATTGGTGGTTTCCTTTTCGGCGATGTGGATTTCAAACTAGTCTCAGATGTGTTTCATTGGCATATATGAAATATTTAATGCAAATTGATAGTTTAGCCTGACTTGTTTAAGTGGTCTCTATTGAAAGGCTTCTATCAAATCTAATGTAATTTTCATGCCCTGAGAGATTACATTTTTGTAGTTTGCTTGTTTTTGCTCAGTATCCCTTTTTGGCTCTGAAAATCTGGATGCAACCCTTTGGAATTTTCACATTTGGAAAAATCGCAATGGCCATTGCCTTATATATTGTATCTAACAAGAGCTATTTATTGTGATCTTAGTTTTTTCCATTTCAACAACAAACAATGCTATTGTTTTTTAAGTAAATAATATATCACAGAGGCATAAAGTAAATTACAAAATTTAATAACCTCCATAAAAGGAGAATGGAGCATTCATAACTTCTACAATCTATTCAAGATGTCAAGCATCCTGTCCTCTCCCAGCAAATGCTAACACGATCCGTGGACCTGGGCAAACGCTGCCATGAGTGGGCTCTGGAGTTCAAACACAGAGTGGGTTGTACCAGGCAGCCCAGCTGAGCACCTGAGTAGCAGTCAGAGAATCTGGGATTTGTCTGTGCTGAGATTTAGGCCTTTTTTTTTCCTCAAATGAAACTGCATTCTTCCCTGTTAATTACTATATTTTTGGTAGTATGCTTCATTGTATATGTTTCACTTTTGCAAAACAACTTAGCACTGCTTGGTATCATATACAGTTTTCATAGACTAAAATAGCTAGTAATTGCTTTGAAAAACTTGACAGAACTAATTTTGTGTGAATTAGAAAAAGAAAACGGACTGCTGGCGATTGAAAGCACACCCCTACAAAAGTACAGTAACAGAGGTGGCACAGACAGGTCCGGGGAGGGCCCTCTCCCTGGCCTTTGAAGTAGAGTATCACTGCATATGTTCTTGTTGCAGAAGAAACTTTTGTTTTGTTGATTACCATATTTCTTCTTCCATATGAAGGTTATGGAAGCACAAAAAATACTTTCTAAACTATTTGATTTTAAAAATTTCATTCTCACTATGCCTTGAAATGTAAATGATTCAAGTTTCAGATTTTTAATGCCAAAATAATCATATTACTCTAACACTGGCATTTTAATGCATAGAAATACATGTATATACTAGAATACAAAAAAAACACTACTATTAACTCTAAATATTAAAAATCTAAGTAGGGTTTGGTCAAATTCTCCCTGTTTGTGGACGTAAAAGCTATCCACGTGTGATCTGAGCACAAAGGCGGCTTTAGTGAACATGTCTGTGTATGAGTACACTCCCCCTCCAAGAAGCGCATGGTGGGGCAGGGGTGGGGGAGGGCTCGTCAGAAGATAGTGTTGGTTCCTGTCGTTGTTAGCTTTCCCAGCAGCCAGAATGCACCTCGATCCGGGGTGTCAAGCTCACTGCTGCAGTCTGACTGGAAGGTGGGTTCTTTTCCTTTTCTAAGTTTCATTCCATTGCCAACATTTAAAAATTGTTAGATCTCACATTAAATAGTCTGTCTTTTCTGCTCTGGAAGGTGTTGCTCAGTGGGTTGAGTGCCAGCCTGCCATGCAAAAGGTTGCAGGTTCAATTCCCAGTCAGGGCACATGCCTGGGATGCAGGCCAGGTCCCCAGTTTCTCTCACACATCAATGTTTCTCTCCCTCTCTTTCTCCCTCCCTTCCCCTCTCTCTAAAAAAAAATAAATAAAATCTTTTTTTAAAAATTAAGAGTCTGTCTTTTCCATGAAAATCCAAACTTGTGGTTTCTCTTGAAAACTGCATTCATAGTTAGCAAAAAATAAAAAATAATTTAAAGCTGTCACCAGGCCCCAGTTGAGTATAAACTTGTGTGTCCCCAGGTGTCCACAGCTTGCGCTTTACTCATTGATTAACTACCTGGGCCCATGGGAGCATTAGAGTTTGCTGACCCTAAACTATAGGTGTACTGGATGCATGAATGCTGGGGCACGAGGGATGCTGGGGTCTACGTGTGTGGGAACTGTCGTACAACTGTTAGTCTGGTGTGGCCCTATTTGCAGTGTTCTGGGCACAGGTCTAGGAAAATTCATTGTAGAGAAGTAGGTGTTAGGATGTGTCCATATTACAGCCCTGTTATTTTCTACCCCTCTCCTCTTCCCCATGATTAACATACTGGAGAAAATTAAGCTTCTCTTCTCTGCTTTAGAGCAACAAAAACAGGCACCTAGCAGCCCACCTGTCATTTCAAGCAGGAAGGACTTCTGCTTATTGTCATTATTTTTATAAGTTTATATTCCTATTCCACTCTTCATTCCAGAAAATAATTTCCACATAGGTTGCTCTCAAAGACTTCAAAGACAGCAGACTTTTCAAAATAAAAATGCATAAGAAAGAGAATTAGAGTCAAAACAGTTTACCATATAAATGACCATATGCATCAGTCCATTCAGGCTACTATAATAAAAAAATATTGCAAACTGGGGGCTTATCAACAACAAACATTATTTCACACAGTTCTAAAGACTGGGAAGTCCAAGATCATGTACAGATGTCTGGTGAGGGCCCACTTCCTGGTTAATGGACCTCACCTTTCCGAGAGTCCTCACTAGTGGAAGGGATGAGCTAGCTCTCTGTGGTCTTTCATTAGGGCACTGATCCCAATCCCGAGGGTGCTGGCCTCATGACCGGATCACCTCCCAAAGGCCCCACCTCCTAATACTATCACCTTCGCAGGTAGGATGCCAGCATATGAATTTGGGGGCACACAAATATCTAGACCATAGCACCATATGTTCTCCATGCTCACTCTCCTTCCTGGTCTCTTTAACACACACAAACTTAATGTCACTTTATAGACTATAGCTCTTGGAAATAGCCTTAAAAATTAGAAGGATAATCTGTTTCCTACATCCCATCTTATGCAAAGAAGTAAGTACACCAGGAACCTACCCAACTCCCATCCCCACAGCTGCCATCTTCCCAGTCCCCTCTCTGAGAGACCATCCCCAGAGTTTGAGAAACAGGATGCAGGGGCTAGGGGAGGGGTTCACTGTGAAAAGGAGTCAAAAACAATCACACCCTCAGGGTCCCAAGTGCACAGGGTGGTCAGGAAACACAGTAAGAAACAATGGCCTGCTTCTACAACTTCCTCTCCCTGAGATCCTAAAGAACTACTTAGTATATCTGGCTATTGACCCTAAAGATGGTGTGAGGTATCATCTGACTGAGCTACTGAAATCCAGGCCTGCCCCCGGTAATTCAGCACCAGTGGTGACAGGTAGGACCGTTAGTGATAAACTAATCACAGTGTTTTCTGCTCCCTTAGACTCTGACGTGACTCTCTGCCTGAGAGTAACTCTGCCGCACTTAGGGTATCATACCAAAGTCTGTATTTTGATAATTAGATACTTTCTTAACTGATAAAAATACTCATTGGTAAGAAAAATATAGTTATTAAGGTATTATTTACAGGCAATACATTTAAGGAATAATAGTTTATTGTGAGAATGAATCAAAAATAGAGCAATTATATTATCCCAACTAAAGCATGAATGAAAGTGTAAATTGGGAAAATAGTGCCCAAATTTTATTGAAGACAAATGTTTCAGAATTTGATATATCATATTTAATCCCCTCTAAACTAGATAAAGAGACTATTTGGAATAATGCTTTATTCTTATTTAAAATGAGTGAATTGAATTTCTTGTTTGATATGATGAACCCCAAAGCTTTTAAATATAATTGGCCAATAATTTCCTGTATTATGATTTATACCTGCTTCCCATGTCCTATCAAAAAGTTGATAATCAATTAAAATTAAATACAGTCACAAATAAAAAGTCACATGTTTGCCTGGAGTTCATGATCCAAGCAGTAACTAATGGCAGTAATGGTTTCTCCTTTTAGATGAGATCCAGTGAAGAAATAAAAGAACCATATAGGCTTAAAGGTATATTCTAAATTCTACTTTTTATTACCTTATTTTAACATAATGCCTTAAAATGAAGAAATGGAAATTCTTTTAAATATCAAACTTAAATGGATACTTTTCAAAAGTTCATAAACATTCAAAGGCTTATTTTTCAACTTTAAAAAGACACAGTTTTTATAACCCTAGAAAGTTCTGCTCATTTTGCTTCTCTTAAAGGAAGTAAGCCATGCACACTTCAAACTTAAATGCCTTTTAAAGTTTTACACTGAAATCAGAAATAATACTACAGCAAAGAGAAACTCAAACAACATTCCAATATAAGAAAACCATAGTGAATGTACAGAATGTGCTTTATTTTTAATGAAATTCACTACTGAACACATGCACAAGTAATTTTCTAATTGAATTCTTTTGCAGGTGTGATTGTATGTCTGCACTGTCTTGGTTTTAGAAAATCTATGTATAACACGAGATGTTCTCCTAGTCGGCAAATTACATTCAGGACAGGTGCACCTCATTCCATGGATCGAACAAGCATGGAGCTGCTTAGTAAGAACAAATCCTTCTGTTGAAATGTTAAAAAATTTCTCCTGAGTATTCTAGGCAGAGCGTGCAAAGCAAAGATCATTCATCCACTAGAAAGAATCTAGGCTTCTAAGAATCGTGGAGTTTTATTGCTACAGAAGAGGAAAACTCAAGGACTCTGTCCTGTTCAAAATGGCAATCACTGTGAATCAGAAATACACAAATTGTATCAGGCTTACTAAAGCACAGAGACAAGTGAAAATCAGGGGGATGGCAGAACAGGAACTCACGTGTCCTTTCGCCATGTCTTCTCAGAAGACTTTCAGGATCAAGAGGTTCCTGGCCAAGAAATAAAAGCAGAATCGGCCCATTCCCCAGTGGATTCGGATGAAAAATGGTCACAAAGTCAGGTACAACTGCAAGAGGAGACACTGGAGAAGAGCCGATCTGGGTCTATAAGGAAGGGCACGTCAGAGACGTCTCACATGTTCATGTCGTCTGCCTCTTGAGGTCACCGAAAAGACCACTGCCGTCGGGACAGTTTGGTGTTATACTGGGAATTGGATTATTTTTCTCTTGATAATTTTCCTTCAGTAGTAGGTTGGTTCATTAATAAATGTGAAGCCATTTAAAAAAATAGAATTCAAGTGTCCTGACTTCAAATAAAATGCTTTCTTTCTGAATGATTTTCTCTTCTAATCCTTTTTTCAAGAGAAGAATGCTGGGGTGGAGTGGGGGACACATAATGGGCATTTTGCATGACCTCATTTTAATGTGAGCTCCTGGCTCATGGAAACCCCAGACTGACTTTCTTATATATTGACTTCACTATACCAAAGTTTTTCAATCCAAGGACAATATTAAAAACGTATACTTTAAACAACAACAAAAAAAGCTATTATAAACAAAAATGCAGTAATGACTCTTACCGTGAAAACTGCAGTCTTACAAACTGTGAACCTGTGTGCAACTAACACCTTTTCTAAGGAATTGCTTGCACATGGAAGTGTGCACATCTCAATCTGAAACCTCCACAGCTGTGAAATAAAGCTGGATTTGCTCTTGTTATTGTTTGTTTGCCTGTTTTCCACTTTCCTTGCTTTGTACGCCGTGCCCCATGGATACAGCACCTTTGCAGGCAGAATCAGACCAATAGCCAGGTAAGTCACTGTTCCGCATCTGAAGGAAGGATCATGCGCTATCTCAGGTAAAGTTGGGGGAAAGCATTGCAGTTATTATCCAGATATCTTACTGTTTAAAGATGCATCCTGAATTAGTGTGTTTCTAACTAAAGCAGTTTTTTTTCCATTTTACATCTCTCTTCCCCCTTTAAAATAATTTCAAAGATTAGGGGGTATATAATTTTTGTGCTAGAGACAGAAACACCTAGAATGAGTACAGCTGCTTATAGTTCCAGCAGGACTCCAACTTTATTGACTGAAGAAGACAATTTTCTTAAGCTACTATTGGAGGACCCTAAAATGTGGCAGCTAATAATCCCTTCCACTAAGTCACCACCATTATCAATGAGGTAGGCCCATATACTAGGAAGAAAATACATTTTTAAGTCTATTGGATATGAATTCAAGTTATATAGCAAAGTCTAGCCTTAAAGAATAAAAGAAAATGATTTAAGTCAACTTGTTCCAAGCAAGAACAAATGCATCTACCACCCAATATAGTAAAATAAAGAACCGTGAATGACGTGCTATCCCCAATAATTAGTTCCCTCTGTTTCGCTTTGCACCCTCTCCTTCCTTCCCTCTCCCTCCTCCTCTTCCTCTGATCTTCCTCTCATTTCCCCCACACCAAGCCAGCATTACCCCTGATGAGTGAGTGATTAGGTAGGAGAAAAAGTCAGAGTGCTTCTCTGAAACATGAAAAAAGCTTATTGGCTAGTTGTATTCAAAAAATATTTTGTCAGTTCACGGTCACAGAAACCAAAATGGCTTCAGAAAACTAAGCGTAGTCAATTTAACCAGAATGATCTAAATGTTTTTGTCTATCACATTGCCTTTTCTGGAATTTTACTTTATTGGAAATATACTATGCTACAAAGATTTTTATTTACATTTTATAAAATGCTTCATGGAAAAATACTAAAAGAGTTATTCCCAGTTGCATGTGGGTAATAAAGTAATATTGTATAGATTTCCCTTTTATGCCTACGATCTATTGTTCAGGTGTCATCGATAAATTGTTTTTATTCTTACCTTTGGCAGACACTGCTGGCTGCATACTTAATGGCAGCTTTCCTCTTCCTTCTTGTTAAGTGTACCTCGACTTTGATTAGGTGTCAGACAGCCTTATCCTTTGTGGCGGGGACTAGATCGTTGAGAGTTCATGCCCGTCAGAAAAATCCCTTTCTCCTGACCGTGGTCAACGTAGGCAAGGCTGCATGACCCAACCACTGACCAATAAGTCAAGGGAAATATCTAATTTCAGATTCTGGAGAAAGAGTCCTTCTCCTTTACAAAGGGACACATGATAGAAACTCACCCCACTGTGTATTGGGACAACATTGAGTGAAACAAAGAGAATGCCATTGACTTACCAGGCATGGAAATGCCATCCACTGTACTTTTTAAAAAGATGTTATTTATTTATTTTTAGACAGAGAGGAAGGGAGGGAGAAAGAGAGGGAGAGAAACTTCAATGTGTGGTTGCCTCTCATACACCCCTCACTGGGGACCTGGCCCACAACTCAGGAACGTGCCCTGACTGGGATTCAAACTGGCAATCCTTTGATTCACAGACCAGCACTCAATCCACTGAACCACACCAGCTGGGGCACTTTTTTTTCTGACTTGAGAGAGGAGGCGGGGGGCGGGGAGGGGGGGGACAAAGACATCAATTTGTTGCTTCACTCAGTTATGCATTCTTTGGTTTATTCTTAAACTTGACCAGGGATCGAACCCGATGCTCTAACCAACTGAGCTACCCTGACAGAGCCTCCACTTTACTTCTTGTTTTGTGAGATAATAAAATGCCCTTCATGTTTTAGCCACATTTTAGGATGAGTTTGTTACTTGCATCCAAAATCATCCTAGCTAATATGCTGCCCTTTAGAACAAGAAAAACAGAGGATTTTTAGATTCTTCCTTGCCTAGCACAGGAGTTGGCAGCAAACAAATAATTTAATAATGGGTACTGGGTGTATGTGAGAATATGTTAATACTTTCACAAACAAAGAGCACAGCCACTTAAAAAACTAGCCACATGCTGGTTGTTTGACCAATTTAAAATATACCTTAATAAGTCTCAAAATAAAGCTATATTTAGTCCATGGTCTTTTTCAAATACCTAGGTTCTTTTAATATGTAGATTTCAGGATCCCTGAGTCATCAAACGTCATCTACAAAATTAGACAACAGGGTCACCAGAATCTTCATATATTTCTAATCAAACAGTTGACTTTGTATTGAGACTACTTTTATCAGTTTAAACTAAATGATATCTCAGACTGAAAATGCTTGAAAGATGGAACCTCTTCAAGTAGTCTCTCCGTTTTCTCGTACCGTTGGAATATAACGCACAGGTGTGCTTCGAAGCTTATAAACCATGCCTCAGTACTTTCAAAATAACTTCTGGAAAATTTAAAAAGGAGAAAGTGTGAATCAACTCCTGCTCAGGAAGGCTGGCCATGTTCATCATATTTACTATTAT